>NC_051435.1:32827741-32841509 GCF_001649575.2 Kryptolebias marmoratus | reverse complement strand
GAAGAATGTTCAGACCTTTATATTGGAGAGACCAAACAACCTCTCCACAGACGCATGGCTCAACACAGGAGAGCCACCTCTTCTGGACAGGACTCAGCGGTTCACCTACACCTCAAGGATAAGGGACACTCCTTTCAGGATCAAAATGTTCATATTTTGGACCGAGAAGACAGATGGTTCAAATATGCCGCAGGAGGAAGGGAGGAGCCACAAAAATATACGGTCCAAGATCTAGAAGCAAAATGTAATGTTAGCCGTAGCACAAAGCCCAAAACGAGCCGGACATTAAACCAAGTGAAAACTCCTGCAAGGTTTGACCTTCTTGTTGTCTCCTAGAAAGGAAAGCTTGCTGTAAGGTTATGTATGGCTGCATACAGCCATACAGTTCCCGAAGGATGTCCAAACACCGAACCGGATCCTGCCGATCCTCAATTGAGCGAAACTTAATCTCACTCTTGGCTTCACCTTCCAAATGATCAAAGATGAATAATGCTTTGTCCCCCGTGGCAAGATGACGGGCCCGCATACAAGCCTGAACTTCCTCTATCCATTCATCTAAAGATAGACCTGTCCTACCATTAAAAAGGGAACACTTACGATCGCGGGGCATAACTAGCACACGCTCAGCGAAAGCAACTGGGGCTTGCGATGAACCGCTGCCCATAGGATTACCTGTAGCCTGGTTAACGCCGCTTGGGCCGGCCTGGGCTGGAGGCCCCCTGGAGAAGTCGCTCATTGTCCGGCTTAAGCTGAGACAATTGTTCTCTAAGCTGCTGAAGCTCCTCCTCCATAGTGGCCACAAGTACACTCACATTAACCTCTAGTTAAGGAAAAGGACTTTAATCCTACTGACCTTGAGATTTAATCCTGAAGAGAATAGCCGTTGTTTTGTCCCCAAAACTGTCCACACAGAACAAATAATCCAATGTTAAAAGTGCAAGGATAATAATAAAAACTTTAAAAAGTGAATATATAAAATTAAAAAAAAAAACAAAAAAACAGAGGGAGTTCTCTTTTGTTTTAAAAAAAACTAATCAATTAAACACCATAATCACACCTCCACTTAATGTCCAAATCCTTCCAACAACGCCAAGTGTGATGTGAGCGGCATAAAGCAGCAAAACTGGGACGAAACAACGGCCCCTTCAGCAGGAGGTGGAGCCGGCCTCGACGCAGCTGCACACCTTGTGCTGCGCACCTAAATGCCGCAGGAGGAAGGGAGGAGCCACAAAAATATACGGTCCAAGATCTAGAAGTAAAATGTAATGTTAGTCGTAGTAAAAAGCCCAAAACGAGACGGACAATAAAGTCAGGAACAACAAAAAAAAGGAACCACAAAACTAACCTGGATACGACGATGACAAGCACAGCGCCTGGCGAAGGCACCGCCCCAAACAATTCACCACAGGAGCGCACAGCACGCTGTCACCACGAAGCCCCGCAAGACTGTATGTCTGAGCGCGCATAGCGCACACCTGGCTTTAAAGGCTGCGTTGGTGCCACCCACCACTCACCTTAAAGGTAAATCTGCGCCAACCTGCCACAAGAACTTTGATAGCTTTTAAATTGACATTCATGACCATTTCTGGATTGTCCCTCGTCTGCAGCTCTCCTAACATGTTTTGCAGACACAAACTGTTTATCGATGGATGACTTGCGTTTATGTTCGATAATTACACTGCAGGACGTGGAAAACATCTTCCACCCACTCTCGTGCAGCTGGGTAGGAAACTGGTTTGCGTGGTCCTTTGCTGAAATCTTTGTGGGCAAATGTGAAGCATTAGCGCACATTTTCGCTTTGGTCACTGCTTCTGCATGCTCCCGGCATTCTGATGTTAACAGGATGTGACGTCGCATGTCTTCTTTGAGTTATGTGGATTATTTGGGGTTATTTTGTATTCCACACTACATCAACCCACAAAGAAGAGACTAGACCGCAGAAACTGTGGCAAATCACTTTAGAAACAATAAATATTGGGTTAAAGTTGCGGTGTTTTGGGCAAAGTTGCAAAAAGTCACGATTTTGCGGGGTTTGCTTGATTTTGCGTTAATAGTTGTGATCGCAACATCCTGGAGGGTCTGATTAATCAATTCTCTCAGTCTTATTCTAAGTGCCTGTTCTCTCACACCATCACAGAACTGGTCACATAAGTCTTTAGCTGATCTTGAAGCTACTTGTACATCATTTTTTTCTATTTGACTCATCAACTCCATCAAAGCATGAGAATAATCAATCAATGACTCCCCTTCCAGTTGCTTAAGGTTAAAGAATTGGCGCTGTAGTGAGATTCTTGAATGCATACAACCAAAAGCATCTTTAAGGACATCAAAACTACAGTTCACACTCTTTTTGAGCTGCTGGTAAGAATTTAATTTCGGTCCGTGCAGTGCCCTCTAGATGTTCAAATATAATCTGTGTCTGTTCTTTTTCTGTTATCCCTCTTGTTTGCACATAGTCTCTCATCAGTTCAATCCATTCATCCACGGTTAATGACTCTGCATTTCCCAATTTCCCAGAAAAAAAAGGCAGTTTCCTATCCTGCTGCACATAAATAACAGGCGTATGTCTTATAGTTTCTGTAGCTCCTTAAGACGTTGACGGTCTTTCTGAATCTGTGGTTGCTGCTCTTAAAGCTGCCAGCTGGCTTTCAAGATCCTTAATTTGCTGTGACATGGCCTGCTTGTACTCGTCCCTAGCTCCAACACCACTGGACACGTTCATTTTAATGCCTTGTCCCCAGCGAAAGTCGTACTCATGCTGTTCTTTACAACTTAAAAAATACAATAACAAAACGAGAGGAAAAAAAAAATTGTTAGCCCACCCTCACAGACATCAAACAACAATCCCAAAGAAACAGGGTGGACAAACAAAAGGAAAACAACATTTTAAGGACAACAGGCTGCAGCAAATGGAACTACACAAAATACAAAAGTTATTAAATACTTAAAATACTTGAATTAAATTTCTAAAACCAATTAAAAACACTGCATACCTGCATCATAAAAACCCACAGTCAGCTCAGGCAGTTGTTCTGCAGTGTTGAATACCCCACGCTCAGATGCTCAAAACATGTTAAAATTACGACCCTGTATAAAAACAACACATCAGCATTCGGTTACTAAAATGTAGTGATGGTACATCTGAAACTAGGCTTCGAGGCATGTACCGAGTAAAAAGGGGGCGTGTCCGATGAAGCCCCACTTTGGAGCTTGTCATATTAAGCAAAATTATGTGATCAACAACAAATGAGGCCTCGCATTATATCTGCCACGTCATTGCTTCATTTTGCGTATCATTTTTCAAAATAAAGGCGGTATGAACCCTGTTGCTTCGTGGGTTGTAGTAGCGCGTCAGCAAAGCAGTTTTCATCAGCAGTGGTTGAAATGGAGCCGTCAAAAAAGAGAAAAACCTCTCATATCTGGGATATACATACTTGTAATATTAAAAACCAGAACTAGAACTGCCAGGAGGAGATGATTTTAAACAAGTTCTGTTTTTCAAGAAGCATGTTTCAAGCTCAAAGTATTCAGAGTCTGCCCTAAGAATCACGTAATTCCCAATACACTAAAGTACAACATATCTTCATTGTCAAGTAAGTCCATGACATAAAAGACAACCCAACACAACCACTGATGGTCAAGGATTAGATTGGCTACAAATCTTTTTAATAATTAAAACATGACAATTAAATATGATTTAATTGATTCTCCTGTTACTAAACATGAGTTTGATGAAAACTTTGTGACAATATTACTTTTACTGTCATAGTTTTAGTTTACATGTTTTATTTTGTATTATGCACATTTTCTACTACGACTCTTATTTTGAAAGGCTTATGTAGGAAGTTGAATCCAGCATGTCCGCTGTGGCACCAGAAAAGAAGATGCAAGTAGTATGAAAGCATTACCTTAGTGAGTATCTGTAGAAAAGTAATTTAAGTGTAAGAATTTGTTTAATAACCTCATTTCTACCTCAAAAAGAACGGTCAGCCAGCGAGGTATGTTTATATGTTTTTATTTCATTTTTATGTCTTTATTGTATTCATGACACCATCTTACTTAAGTTTGTTGTATTTTAGTTTGACGGTGGTGTTGGCGTCAATAGGAAGGAAGTGGAGTTGTAACAAGAGCAACTTTAAGGATTTTCATTAAAGTTGACCTCACACCTGCAGTTCAACGAACTCTTTATTGCCGTAAAGATGTGGAAGTGATAATTACATTTACAAATTTTTGAAAGTATCCAACTGAGTGACAAAGCTACAGTTTCACCAGCAGCATGTCACTAGTGAGTGATGAATGAAGCATCGAGTAATGAACCTTTTTGCAAAGCAAAGTGTTGGAAAACTTCATTGCTTCATGAAGTTTCATTTGCTCATCACTACTAAAATGATTCATCTGAAAGTAATTTCTCTTCACCTACCACAGTTGTCCAACAGAAAGCATGTAGGCCCAACACCTGATCAATCACAGGAACAAACACCAACAAACTTAGCAGCCTTTGTCTTCTTCTTGTTGTCATGTCAGCTTTTGTTTTTGTTTTTCTTTTATTTTAATAAATGAAGTTTATTTTTCATCATGAGTCTGCACTCTGGGTTCGCCTCCTCCACCCCACACCCTGACAAATGCCGTTCATTTTATTTCTATCAAGCAAGTTCGCAACAAAGGTCATCTCAGGGCACTAAAAGCCATGCGATGGTCCAATCAGTCCAAAGCATTCAAATTCAAATCCAATAAGAGAGATTTAAACTCAGCAGCATAAATGTCTCACAATCTTTATAGATAAGAGTCATTAAATAGTCAGTAAGACTGAGACATCTGCTGTTTTCAAATTTGCATTTTGTACCATGGTGTCAAATACAGCAACATGTTGACAACCAGTGACTGATTGTAAATGTAATAATTTAAAATGACGTTTCACCTGTTATGTGCATTTAATGTCAGTGACTATGAATGCAATACTTCCTCTAAAACAGTTTATTTTTAAATATTTCATAAAACCTTTACAGCTTATTTTTGTGAAATGTTTATCCAACAGAAAGCTAACATATAGTTTTGTTTCTGTCCTCAGACTGACACCTGCTGTGTGTGGTCTATAGTTCAGGTTCCAAAGCCAAACCGACCATGGCATCTCAAAGAAAATAAAAGAATCGAGAAAATATGTTTAAAGTTATCTGAAAATGCCTTTTTGGTCATCTCTCAACTAATTATTTAGTACTTAAATTATCTGACAAAGTGCAAAAGTGGATTTGTTTTTCATTAAAGTTTTAGCTGATGCTGAGAATGTGCTCAGCAGTCTGCGTAGTTATTGCAAAACAAACTAAAATCAGTAACGGGGTTCTGGGATTTTTTTGTTTTTTGTTTTCTGGTTGATCAATAGAAGCTCAGGCTCCAAAACCTCAGCTGTTGGTAACACCAGAGGAAGCTTCAAATATTCAGCATCAAGCTGTAATTTACTTATACTCTTGGAAGGTGCTTTAATGATCATACTTATGAAGTATGAACTTGTGCCAACACAGAAAATGAAAAAAGACAGACAGAAAACATGAAAAACTGAAAAATACAAAAAACAGAGACAAGAAATGACAAAGAAAGAAATAATAGAACAAATAAAAAAGACAATAGGTAAAAGAGAAAAATCAAAATGAAGGATCAAATACTTATTCATTCAGTATGTGGAGGCTCTGTTAGACTCATGTTCTTTGACTTTTCCATGGCCTTCAACACCATCCAGCTTTCTTTACTGAGTGTGAAGCTTCTTTGTTTTTAAATTCAAATTCAAAAATACTTTATTAATCCCAAAGGGAAATTAAATGTTGTTGTAGATCATAATCCTGGTTTCGTTAAAGAGTTATTATAGATGTTTATGACTGTGGGCAGGAAGGATCTCGCCTGTCCTGATGTGTCCTTTCTCCTAGTGTCCTCGAAGAGCCCCACCAGGTAAGTCTCACTGGCCTCCTGCAGAGCCATGATGGCCAAGCTCTGGAAGCGCAGGTTGGTCTTGAAGTTCTGGACGATCTCCTGGACCAAGTGCTGGAAGGAAAGCTTCTGGATGAGCAGCAATGATGATTGATGTTAGGAAGAAAAAAAATTCTACAACCAGTGTTGGGGAACGAAGTGGGGGTTGTGGAGAAATACAAATATTTGGGAGTACATCTGAACAGGAGGCTGGACCGGAGCACCAAAGGGATGAGAAGACTTTCTGAGGAAGCTCTGATCCTTCAATGTGTGAAGTAAGATGCTGAAGATTTTTTTATCAGCCTGTGGTGTTAGGTGCCATCTACTGTGAAGCATCAGGGTCAGGGATGCCAGCAGGTTCAACAAACTCATTTAAAAAGTTGGAAAAATCATCTGGCAGAACTTGGACACACTTAAGTAATTGAGGGACGTGCGGTCACTGAACAAACTAATCTCCATCATGGACAACCCGTCCCTTTCATGACACTCTACAAAAGCAGTGAAGCTCTTGTGTACCCTGTTATCATTGCACTACCTCTGTTTTAATTTGCACCCAAAGTTCCAGCTTGTTTTTTGTTTGTTATTAATTGTTTTTTTATTGCTTTTAATTTTAAGCTTGTCTGCTGCTGTGACAAAACAAATTATCTAAATCAATAAATCTATATACAAATTATTATTTTTTACTATTGTTTTTTTCTGTTGGTATTGTTTCTCTTCATTAAAATGAAACCACTGTAAAAAAATTAGACTGTTAACTTCTTTGTAAGTAGGCAAACTTCCAAAATCAGCAAGAGATTGAATTTCTTCCTCCATTACACATATTTACAAAATTGATTTAAAATGTTAAGGACAGCATTACTTATGAAGAACAAAACAGTTAAATTTTAAAGAAAATGACAGCCGCATGTTTTGTTTAGAACAATTTTTTCTAAAAATTTAACATCCACAAATGATTCTCTTATTGGCAATTTGTGATAAATAAATATTTGTGATAAAATGTTGTCCTCTTTGAATAAAAATAAACCTTGAGCATATTTTAGTTTACTTGAGTTAATATACTTTTAAACTTTTATGAGACAGGAGCGTGTTCATGAAATTTATTGAAAGTCTGATGTTTATGGGGGCTTGTTAGGAGTGACGTTTGTAGAATCAGGCTCCTAAGGTAGTACAGCATTAGGAGGATGGATGTCAGGGATTTTCCTGACATCCATCTGTAGTTTTCATAACAGTCCGAGAAGTTCACGGAGGGTCTCTGTCAGTGATAGGCAGAGAGCCGAGGAGCCCTTCATCACCCACCCGGAGGGATTCCTGATTAATGTAGCCTGGATTCTGGAGGCATTCAGGCTCAGGCATCAGAGATTCAAAATTGATATTTTTTTTTATAATAATAATATTCATACTTTATGCTGTAAGTGCAAATTGTTAAAACTGATTTTTTTTAAAATGCTCTAATCTACAATAATTTGACTGGTTTTCTGATACATTATTTGAAATGTTAAAACAAAACCTCAACAAAGATCACTGAGCTGTAACCCTAATGTATTTATTTAGAAAATTGGCATAACTCAAACAAATTTTGAACATGAATTAAATGTGAAGAGAAGCTGAAGCGCAGGCAGCATTTCTAAGAGAGGACACAGCCATCACATCTGAGCATGAAGGTAATGTTCATAATTAGCTCGAAGTACAAACTCAAAGTAAGGTTTTGATTTCAAGGTGCTCAGCTCGTCCAGCTCCAGCAGCTCTTTGACATCAGGCAGGTACGTCTGAAGAGGAACACCTGAAAGACAGAGGAAGAACAGGTTAATTTCTTTAAGATTATTTGATTTTGAATAGTTTGAATTGAGGCAGGTCTAGGAAACAAAGTAAGGATCCTGTACCTTCGCCCCCCCCCCACGCGCACACACACACTCTTATTCATGTTAGAACCAATCTCAGTAATATAGCCAACCTGAATACTTTGTGATTTTTACACATTAGGAATTGAATACATATGCTCTCCTGCAACAAAGTATTTAAAAATATTTGATTTTATAGAGTTTGTCATTAATATTCACACATATTTCAATGTTTTTATTATTTTATTGTCAAAGGTGAAAGGACAATGTTTTTGCTTGTGTCTGTGTTCATTTGTCCGTCTGTTAACAAAATACCTCACGGACCACTGATTAGATTTTTTACAAATCTCTCAAAGTAATCATTGGAAATACATCTACAAATGATTAACTTTTGAAGTCAACTTGAATCAGGGTGGCAATGACTTGGTCAGTTTTACAGGTACTGAACTAAAATCTGGTGTGGTAGTAGCTGAGAGTCAGATTCTTCCAGAAAGTCTAGGCCTTTGATACAGTATACACACATATGATTTCAACTTAGACACAACCAAACACAGTCAATACTCAGTGCTGATATCCAGGTAATTCAACCATTTGAAAAATAACTTTTTGTCATCATGTTTTCACATTCTCTATTACAAAACTAGGTAAAAATGCCTTCATTTAAATAAAAAGGTTACTAAATAAAATACATTTGCAAATGCAGACAAGTTTGTTTGTACAAATGAATTAAAGAAAACCCACATAGGTCACTGAAATTAAATTAAAACTGAAAAGTAAAGTAAAAAGTTACTAAAAATGAACTAAGGAAAACCAGTCATTGCTTCTGAATTTTGGTTCATTATTTTTAATCAGTTGATTTGTAACATGTTTTTTCATGTCAGGGTTTTGACTTATTTAACCTGCTAAGAAAGAATCACACCGGAGAGGCTCATTGTCTTTTGTGAAGGCCTTCGCAAGAGGAGAAATTCCACAACAGCTAACGGCGTGCTGTCCAGGAAGTTCTGGCTGCTTACTTGGGCTTTCTCTTTTATTAAAAGGAAGAAATAAAAGGGGTTGGTCTGAGCTGGCCAAAACCGGTCCAGGCCATAGTTTAAACACATAGCATAACCATAACACATCTCTGTTTGGGAGAGCCAGATGGTGTGGCGCCCGACGTCTGACCTTCGTGTGGCACGTAGGCAGTTTTACACATAAGCACAAAGGCTGATAACTTTAAAAACCCTAACAATTACTTTTGTCAATTCAAGTTATTTCAGTGACCTCTGGATTTTTCTGCCTTTAACAAAATGGTACAAACAAATTTATCTGTGTATATAGAGGCACATATGTGTCTCAAAATCAAAGTAACACAATGCTGTAATTTAGGAAATGGGTAAAATTAGTCAGACCTTCTTGTATGAGTTTGAGGAGGATTTTAACGAAGATGCTGTCCTTAGCTGCTTCCAGAGGATCTTCATTCCCATCAGCAGAGGACCAGCTGAAAGACAGGCAGCTTACCAGTTTGAAACTTTAAAAAAGACTGGAAAAAGGACATCTATCAAATAGTGATTTAATGACTTTTCATTAACCTTTTGCACAAAAACCACAGAGGTACTAAAATTTCAAACAACACAAAACAGAACCGTTTTTGCCCACTAGAAATATTAAGTTGTGAGCATAATATCAGTTTCTTTATCACATGGCATACTTTCCATTTCTCAGAGGAAAACTAAACAATGGAAAGCATTTTTCTTTTGAGTCAGCAGTTGTGGTATTTTGCCTTTTAACATGCATCACTTACAAAAGGTACAGGTCTGAAATGGTTCAGTCACTTTTACAGACAAAAAAAAAAGACTTCTGATCAGTTGTTCCCAGGAATCCAGCAGATAATACTAAACAGATGAGCAGTAGCATTGTCTACTTTTATCCAGTACGGTTTGCTTACATGGATTAGCTCCCACCAAAAGTAAGACCAAAGAACTTTCAAAGAATGTCAGTGACCAGACATTACATCTGTCAGTACATCTGCACAAGGCTGGAATGGACTACAAGACTATCAGCAATGATCTTGGTGAAAAGGTGACAACAGTTAATCTGATTATTTAGAAATGGAAGAAAAGCATAAAATGACCATCTGAGATCCATGCAAGATCTCACCACAGTGTGAGGATAATCACGAGAAAGGTGAGGGATCAGCCCACAGCTACACAGGAGGACCTCAGTAATGATCTGAAGGCAGTACATGGTTCCTGTGCTACATCCAGGCACTTTCTCGTGCCCGCCATCTTGTATAACATGCTACTTGCAGAAGTGCAGAACCAAAAAAGCAAAAACATATTTGCTTTTTGGGCAAATATTTTTTGTGGACCATGTCTATATTGTTTAATACTATATGTGACCTGGAATTGATAGCAAAGGTCTTGAACTTTAGGTTACTTTCGTAACCCCGGTTCTCAGAGTAGCATGAGTGAGTGTCTCACAATGGGAATGCCGACATTAATAAACCTGTCACTCTCCAGAAAGCATCTGGCCCCTTGCGGTAAGCTACAGGAGCATCCCTGTTAGAATTACTAATAGACAAAAGCAAGGAAACACAGTGCCCTAAAATCAAATCTCAAACTAATCCCCTGTCTTAAGCAACCTCAAGCTATGGAATTATCTACCCCCAAGACACTTAAGCTGGCTCTGCTAAATATAAGATCATTAACAGCAAAGGGACTTTTAGTTAACGACTTCATCACTGAGAACAATATTGATGCTATGTTTCTCACAGAAACATGGCTGGATGACAACAATAAAACACCTGTACTCATTGAATCAGCATCCCCTATTTACAATTTTTTGAGTGAAAATTGTAAATATAAAAGGGGTGGATGTAGTGCTGGGCGATATAACGATACATATCGTGGGGACGACAGAAAAGTGTCTATCATGATATATTTTCTTCTATCGTTTCTATCGTCTCTACCAGAAATGTATCAATGATTCATGTAAATATTTCATAATGTAGGCTACGACGAATGTATTAGTGTCGTCACTTTGCATACACTCAGTTTATATAAGTGATAAATAGGAAGAAAAAATAACTATTTTGCGAAGAACCTCTGTTTTGCGACATGACGCTGCTTTAGGTGTGGGTTTGCGACATGCTTTACGGCAGCGGCTTTCTGTGCGGCCTGGCGGCACACCATATTCTGTGACCCACCGTATGTGTCGGCATTTAAGTCATAAGTGCTGAGAGATGGAGACGCATGAAGTATCAAACTTGGGGTCGCAACAAGTAGAGACAGCTAGCAGGCAGCCCCAGAAGAAAGACTTTTACCAAAACGAGGGGGGACGTCTGTGATTTGGTTCAAGAAGTCCGACACGGAGCAGAAAAAGGTAATATGCTAACTCTGCTAATGCTAATGCTAACTCTGCTATTAGACTGTTTTCTCATCTGAGGCCAACACAACAGACCTCTTCTATCACTTAAAGAAGAACCACGAAAAAGAATATTTAACAATCCAAAAGGTGCAAGGTCAAACAAGTTGTAAAAGAGCCGGGGAAAGTTGCGAAAAGTGAANTGATACTGTTACGTCGTAACAGGTACATATATATTGCTGCACTAAAATGCAGCAGATCTCATTTGAGAAAGTTCAGTTAAATGTCACTTCGAAATAAAGCTTGAAAAAGGTAAGAAATTAGATTATTTTTTCATATTTTTCAGAGAATAACTGACAACGTACGTAATTGGGGTATATCATGATATAAAATTATCCATATCGTGATATAGGATTTTTTCCATATTGCCCAGCACTAGGTGGAGGGGTTGCTGCAAACTTTCTTGATTCATTAAATTGTAAAAAGGTTTCCCTGGGAAATTTTGACTCTTTTGAATATTTAGGAATCAAGGTAAAAGGCCACAAACGAACTCTGACACTAACTGTATACAAAACCCTAAAATACGTGTCAAATTTTTTCAATGACTTTAGCGAGCTGTTATCTATGATATGCATTGATTATGACTGTCTAATAATTATGGGAGACTTTAACATCCATGTTGACAACACAGTAGACAGGGAGGCAAAAAAGCTGAATGATGTATTTTTCTGTTGTTTTTACAACAAGTACAAGTACAATCTATGTTGACTTGCTTAGAAAAACAGATGTTATCACAAAAAGCCTGTTCACAGACAGCGCAGCTGAAACCTTTAATCAAATCTCCTCCTGCACCTCACTCCCAAGCTGTAAACCAGTAGATGAACTGGTTTATAACCTATTCTGCAAAATCTCAGATATAACAGATTCTGTTGCCCCTGTTAAAGTGAAACTTATATCTGGCAGAAAAAAATCACCTTGGATAAACACCTCACTTATAAGAAACGAGAAAACTCTTTGTCAAAGGGCTGAACGTAAATGGCGTCAAACTCGGCTTCACTTTTACTATGAAATCTACAAAGAAAGGCTGCAAAGTTATCACTCTTCACTAAAACGTGCAAGGGAAACATTTTTTTTCAGAAATCATAAACAAAAACATTAACAGCGCTTGTGCTCTGTTTGCTACAGTTGACAGGTTGACAAACCCTTCTGTGATTTTACCACCTGAACTCCACTCTACCAGAGCCTGCTATGAGATGCCAACTTTTTGACAGAGAAAATTACAAAAATTAGAAGGTTAATCTGCTCATCCACACCAAACCCAATCCTGATGCCACCCGATGCCACGATGCCAAAAATCAAATGCAGAGAAAATGGCTGTATTTCACCAACTCACCCATAAAAACTTAGAAGAAATTATAAATCAATTAAGGTCATCCTCCTGCTGTCTTGATATCCTTCCTACAACCTTCTTTAAGAAAGTTCTTCCTGTCATTGCATCTGACTTGGTTCAAATAGTAAACTCATCTCTCTCATCAGGTGTTTTCCCCCAGGCTCTAAAAACAGCAGTTATCAAACCTCTGTTAAAAAAGAACAATCTGGATAAATCACTATTGCAGAATCATAGGCCAATCTCTAACCTTCCATTCATCAGCAAAATTATTGAAAAAGCTGTATTTCAACAATTAAATAGCTTCTTAACAACGACCAACCGCTTTGATATCTTTCAGTCCGGCTTCTGTACTCACTGAGACTGCCCTCGTCAAGGTGTTCAATGACATCCACATAAATACAGACTGTGGAAGAACCACAGTGTTGGTTCTACTGGACCTCAGCGCAGCATTTGACACTGTTGACCACAATATATTATTAGAGCAACTGGAGAGCTGGGTCGGACTCTCAGACACAGCACTTAGCTGGTTCAAATTCTACCTAAACAACAGGAACTTCTCCGTATCAATAGGCAACTTCTCTTCAGAGCGGACAGAAGTCACATGCGGAGTACCCCAAGGTTCAATCCTGGGACCCCTTCTATTTAATATCTACATGATTCCACTAGCCCAGATTATAACAAGTAATAACATTAGTTACCATAACTATGCAGATGATACACAGCTCTATATTACGATGTCACCAGGTGACTCTGAACCTATCCTAGCACTGAACAGATACTTAGAACAAATCAATGCGTGGATGTGCCAAAACCTTCTCCAGCTGAACAGAAACAAAACTGAAGTTATTATCTTTGGACCTAAAGAGGAACGATCAAGAGTCAGCGCGCAGCTTCAGGTATTACAGCTAAAAACTAGTGATCAGGCCCGAAACCTGGGTCTAGTAATGGACTCAGACCTAAACCTTAAGGGACACATAAAAACAGTTACAAAGTCAGTTACTGCAACAGTGTCTTCACAGGTCTGCCAAAAAATCAATCAGACAGCTGCAGCTGATCCAAAATGCTGCTGTTCGTGTTCTCACTAAGACCAGAAAAATAGAGCACATCACCCCGGTTTTAAAGTCCCTACACTGGCTCCCTATAGCTCAGAGAACAGACTTTAAAATACTTCTATTAGTTTATAAATCACTGAACGATCTAGCACCACAATACATTAAAGACTTATTATCGTCATATCAACCCT
>NC_051435.1:32815600-32827571 GCF_001649575.2 Kryptolebias marmoratus | reverse complement strand
AAATTCCTTTAAATCAAGGCTGAAAACTCACCTGTTTAGAGCTGCCTTTGATTAGTAGTCCGCAAACAAATTCAGGTGTAAAGCTGCTCTGAACAAAATATCTTATTACATATTGACCATCTCCTTATGATTATCAAGTGTATCTGCTTGAGGATTTTTTTTTTTGATGATTGTAATGATGTTTTTATTATGTAAAGCACTTTGAATGCCTTGCTGCTGAAATGTGCTATACAAATAAATTTTTACTTACTTACTTAATGATCTCAATCCCCCCTGCCTGTTGATATAAGCCACCACAGTGGTGTTGTTCGTTTTGATCAGCACATGGTGACCTCTCAGGAGTGAAAGGAAGTGTTTTAGTATCAGGTGAACAGCCAGCAGCTCCAGGAAGTTGAAATAGGCTGACTGCATATTTGGGCCCCAAGACCCGTTCACCATATTTCGTTCGCACAAACCTCCCCAGCCAGTCAGGGAGGCATCTGTTGTGACAACCTTTCTGTTCTGCACTACTCCCATCGGCATGCCCTGTGTCAGCTCATTGGGGTCCCACCACGGACACAGTGCTGCCTTGCAGGCTGCAGAAACCCTCACTCTGTGAGAACTCTGTGGATTCAGCCTCTGATGAGAGGCGACCCAGCGTTGGACTCCTTTCATATGGAGACGCCCAAGTGGGACCACTGTTAATGCTGATGCCATCAGGCCTAAAAGCCTTCTGCAGAGTCTGACTGACACCAGATGTCCTCTGTGAAACATGGACAGGCAGTCCACTATTGTTTTTACTCTGTCCTCTGTTAGTCTCACTCTGGCCTGGACTGAGTCCAGAGAGAGACCTATGAAGGAAATGGACTGAGTAGGGATTAGGATACTCTTCTCCATATTTATTTCGAATCCCAGATCCATCACATGTTGTGTTAATGCAGCTGTGTGGTTTGCAGCTTCCTGGTGGGAAGACACAGCGATCAACCAATCGTCTATGTACATCGCCACCCGGATGTCCCACTTCCTGAGGGGGCCCACAGCCGCCTCGGTGCATTTTACAAACACTCTCGGGCTCAGAGAGAGGCCAAAAGGGAGTACGAGATATTTGTAACATTCTCCCTGAAACGCAAATCGGAGGTATTTTCTGTGTGGTGGATAAATGGGGATGTGGAAATAAGCATCCTTGAGATCGATTGAAGTAAACCAATCGCTGGGATGTAGGAAGCGCAGCAGGAAGGCGTGGGTCAGCATCCTGAATTTGTATTTTCTCAGATGCTCGTTTAGCGCCCGGAGGTCTAAGGGCACGAGGAAATAACGTGAATAAAACCCCTCGCGGCAGTGTTTGTGAGGAATCAGCCTTGACGCTCTTTTCTCTAACGAGGAGATTTCCTCTTGTAGAACAAAAGCGGCTTCTCCCTCTGCTTGAGACTGAATCACTCCCCTGAAACGTGGAGTGGTTACTGCAAATTGCAGTCTGTATCCCCTCTTTAAAGTTTTTAAAACCCACTAAGTTTGTGCATTTTTCCCACAGATTTGTGTTCAATGACAGGCAGCTGACACGCCAGTCTGTCAAATACGGGCCGAGAGCGCCTACTTCTGGCACCAGGCGGTGAGCAGCCCCGGTCTGCACCGAGCCTGCGTGTGGTGTTTCGCTTACTGCAGTACTGTTGACACGGGGGAAAGATCTCAGTCCTTCCTGAGAAGTATGGACCAAAACCCCCGGTATTAATGTTTTCTTGTTTTTCAACATCTGTGATGATGCACACGTCCTCCCACAGTGCTGCGTCTGGTGAGGCGGTCATCTGCTCCTCGAGTTCTGCTTGGTAAGCCATCAGGAGAGATGAGGTGTTCAATGCTTGGGAGAGAGCACGGCTGCCCGGTAGGATTTATCCGTGAGACTGGCCTGAAAGCGGTCAGCCCTGGAAGGGAGGACGGGGCCCTCAGCTAACATGGAAGTCTTCAGGTGCAGGTGTGTTGCAACCGCCGGTTTGACTAGGGGTAGCTGGTGGAGGCCGCGTTTTTCCATCCCGTCACAGTCCAGCACCAAACTGCCTGCCACTGGGTGCTTCTCCTTAAAGGGCTTACTGCACCAGGAGACGGCTAGTTCTTCCAGCAGCTCCGGAAAAACTGGTAGCAGTTGTTTACCTGTTTTCCGTGCTTTTGGCAGCTTTTTCCTGTTGAAGCGGGAGCGGACTACCTCAGCCTGGACCTCAGGCCACTTGATGTCAAGCTTGGCATCTGCGCGTTTGCACATGCCGTGCAAGTCAAAATCCAGTTCCGGTGAGGATAAGCCTTCATGACACGGTTCGCCTGCACCAGAGGGTGCGGGTTATTCAACCCGACCTGAAAGCGGAGGGGATGGGTCATAGTCTTCATCGTTATCAGAGAAAGATAGCCCCAACTCTGCGTCGGAAAGCTCGCAGTTGCCCGTTGCCGGGAAATCCAGCGAGCAGGACTCAAGGTCGAACTCAGAGACCTCCTGTGGCAGCGGGTCCACGGAGTTGAGGATTTTGTCCCAACTCTTACCGGGTTCTGCGTCAGTGGTTAGTGCAACCATTTGGTCAGCTGGTTCCTGTACAGATGCTGTAGAAACCATAAGTAGGTCACTGCTGGACAATGCCAACTGACGGGACAGGCAGCGACAAAGCACTTTGAGGGAGAACCGGCTACAGTGCGAGTACACCTCCTTAGAGTTAAAGGCTGCTTGGACGTGTTTCAGCCCGAGACACACCACGCACGACGGGTGGGTATCCCAGCTTGAAATTTTGTTACCGCACGGGCAGATTCGTGCCTGTGGGCTCTTTTCCGCTTCATTAGAGGACCTGTCAGTCTCCATGTTTCAGGGAGATATGGCTGTAAAGCTACGGAGAAGTAGCTAGTGACAGCTAAGCTAACCGGCTGTTCAGAATGTGGGGAGCGTTGCAGCTTCTCGTGGTAGCTTGTACAGCGGTGGTATTGCTACTCCTATGCCCCTTTCACACAGACCCTAACAGTCCCGGCTCCACTCTACTCGGCTCGCTTTGCGAGCGTTTACATCTGCATTTTTTCGCACTCGGTCCCTGCTTCGGAGTAGGGCCAGCCGGGCTGGCCCTGCTTCGTGGGTGGCGCAAGCTTAGCTCCTGTTCACTCATTGGTCATGGGTGTGACCAGATACAAGCATAAAGAGCGAACGTAGGAATATAAACAACAGCTTTAGCTTGCCCTGCAACGTTTATGCCGTCTGTCCCCCAGCTGAAGGCGCTGTAAAGCCTGAAATCTCCGGCAGATAACAGCTGTCCTACTCCGCGCAACAATCGTGGCATCCATTGTTTACACAACTTGCGCCAAGTTACGGTAGCGCACGCCCCCGCGCCGCGGCCCCACCCCCCGCAACACGAGGAGGTGTTCCTCTGCTACCGACCAAACTGGCTGGTGTGAACGTGATGCATTTTTTATCGAGCCGAGCCGAGTAGAGCCGGACTTCTGAATTAGGGTCTGTGTAAAAGAGGCATTAGACGGCCAATTTTGCGGTGAGTCTGCTTTTTCTTTTTTCTCTGCATTTCTACCTGGAACGGCTACTCGCTGTGGAACTGACCAGAAACTCCAAGCCAACCACCTGGCAACCGAGCTTGTGTCTGTGGACAGTTTAGCTGGGCTCAGAGAAAAAGGGCAGAACCTACAGGGAGCTGGCTGGAACTTCTGCTCGTTGGGAGAAGAGGTTTTTGAATAAACTCTCAGTGCAGCGTCAGCTCTATTTATAGGGGGAGGGACTTTGCCCTCTCTGACGCTGACAAGCGTATCTCCAGCCAGTCCTGGCTGGCGTAATGTAATAGGAGCTTCTGATGAGGTGACACCAGGGGCGTTTCCAATGTGAGATACGAAACAAATGCTACTCAGAGAACTAAAAGATGCACTAATGTGCATCTTTTAACACCACTCTAAACAGCCTGAACTATCAAAGAACTGCCCACTGCACATCTCTACTACTGCAAGTGTTTTTTGGCATCAAAATTACTCTTTCTTTAAGCTAATAAGGGTCCTTACCTCCAATCAAGGGACACTTCTCCTCACTTTTCGCCCTACTTTGAACATCCAGTCCATCTTTCTGTAGATCCAGAGTCTCTAGTTGCATTCATTGTCACACTTGGTGAACTTTAAAACACAATGGAGTGGGCAGTAATCAACGTTGATTGAGCTGTAATTTGTAATATGTCAGTAGACAACAACAGTGGCTGCCGAATGAAGCGTGCCATACAAAATGGCAGAAATTGTGCAGGTGTGTGTTGTGAGAACTTTGTGTTGGGACTACAGTCATCAAGACCACCGTTGGTAACAAACTATATTGTAATAGACTGAAATCTTTCAGCAACCACCAGGTTTCATCTGGTCTATAGTCAGTGTCAATATAAGGCCTGTCTTAAGTTTACCAGTAAACATCTACTGTACCTTCACTGGCAAACTTAAGACGGGCATGTTCACATGCCTTCATGAGCAGGGGAGAATGTGGGTGATGCAAGGTTTCAATCCATCACAGCGTAGCTTTACCAGTGGTGTTCTTAGTGACTGTGGTCCCAACTGCCTTTAGATCATCAACAAGATCCTCTTGTGTAACAATCATTGTTGTGGGCTGATCACTCATCTTTCTCATGATCCTCCTCACCCATGAGGAAAGATTTTACATGGAGCTCCAGACTGACGGTAACTGATGATCATAATACAAATTTTGCTCTTTTCTAAACAATGGCACCAACAGCTGTCATTTCTCTCCAAACTTCTTGTTGATGGTCTCACATAAAAGAGACCAATGTCTGCATGTCTGATTACTTTCACTGTAAAAAGATAAAAACGGGGGCGCTGGTGAGCAAGATGGAGTAAAGACAGACATTTCAGAGCTCCTGCAGGCCTATTAACATTTTTGTTTTATAAACCACAACTTCTTACTAATTGTCCTAAATCGGATTAACAAAGGTTTTGGACTTTAAAGAATTTGGCCCCTGTGGACGTTTCTTGATAAATGGCGGATAAACTTCATAAATTCAAGTACGACGGTAACACAGCTAAGCTAATTGCTAACACCAGATCCACGAGGCAGCGTACTCCAGAAGACAAAAACCCACAACCCAAGAGCCCTGGTATGAGTGAGGAGCTGAGAGCCGATATCCTAACCTCTATATGAGGGGAAATCTCCAAAATTATAAGGGAGGAAATGAGGAGTGCACTGTCTGAAGAGTTCACCACTCTCAGAGCTGACATTAACGCAGTGAGAGCCGAAACAGCCAGCAACACCACCGCCATCCGTGCAGAAATCAACTCAATTGAAACGTACATGGAAGATGTGAAAGGTGGACTGTCTACATGGTCTGATGAGGTAAACACTCTGCAGACTACAGTTACTGAACTACAGAGCGAGCTGGTTAAACTATGGGACAAGTGCGAGGACATGGAGGGGAGGATGAGGCGTGGAAATATCCGTATAGTTGGCAGCCGAACTCCACTAACCCCAAAGAGGTTTTTTAAATTATCAAAGAAGCGCTCCAGATGTACCGGGATGTAAAAGTTTATCGTTCACACCGAACAGCTGCTTTGACGAAACCGTGAGACGGAGAAAGACCCCGTGTGATAATCGCCAAGCTGCACTATGATGGAGATGCCGCTGACATACTGAGGAGAGCTAGAGATAAAGCCCCGCTGACCTACAAGGGTAAAAGAATCGCTATCTTTCCAGATTATACCACCAATGTGGCCAAGGCGCGAGCCGCCTTCTCCGATGCACAGAAAGCTTTACTGGGATGTGCAGTTCGGATTACTTTATCCAGCAAGACTCAAAATCACATACAAAGAGGACAGTAAGGAGTTTTGGGATCCCGCGAAGGCTATCCCCGTTGCAATAACTGGAACTAAAACGTAAGCGAAGCCGCAAATGCTAATATGGCATTACTAGGGCCAGCAGCTCTCAACTCTGATATATTGCGTCTCTAGCTGCTTGAATGTTAACAGTGAGTATGCCCGGCAATGTTACTTTTCTAAACTGGTACATTTGAATGGTGCGTAACACTGTCACCTTTAACCTCATTAAATCATTAAGTCATAATTAGGTTGTATCAACATTACTTGCAGATTTTACGTTGTGGTTAATGTACGCATACTTTTGCTCTCCTGCAGGAGCCCGAATTCCCATATTCTTAATCCCTTTTTTTTCTTGTGTTGTTGCTTTTGAACACATCCAATCTTTTCCTTTCTTTTTTTACGGGTGTGTTTGTTGCTGCTTCTTATAGTGGCTAGGGATTTAAAACCCACTACTTTGCATTGCATCAGTAATTCATACATTTAATGGTCTTTTGTGCATTCTGATCCTTTTGTTCCCCAAGGATCTTATTACACTTAAAAAACTGAGCTTTCAAATCCTAGTTTTGAAAATATTGTACAACAAAGCCATACTATTTTTATCTTATTGCATTGTCTTGGTGTTCAGCATCCATCTTACTCAAATGTTTGGTATCATCCATCAAACGGCTGCCTCTGCCCCCAACACAATATTATCACATATATTTTTTTAAAATAAAATCAGTTATGAGTACACTAACTGTAACAAGTTATAAAGGCTTACATAGTCCAATCAAAAGAAAGAAAGTATTTTTGCAACTCAGACAATCAAAATGTCAAGTAGCACTGCTACAAGAAACACACCTATAAGATGTGGAACATACAAAATTAAATAAGTCTTGGGCTGATAAAGTTTACTATTCGTCACACTGTTCTGGTAGAAAAACAAGTGTTGCTATATTAATACATAGGCAAATTAACTTTATTGAAACATTAGTATATATGGACAAGGAGGGTAGATTTATATTGGGTAATGAGATAATAGATGGAACAGCAGTATCCTTCATAAATGTATATGCTCCTAATGAAGATATACCAGGGTTCATTAAGTCAGTTTTCAATAGGATTGCAGAGTACAGCTGCGGCCTACTGATTGGGGGGGGGGGGGATTTTAATTGCGTAATGTCAAATTTAGATAGGCAACCAGCCTCTCAGACCCCCATATCTAAAATGGGTAAAATGCTTAAAAATATGTCTGTAGAAGTTGGATTTGTGGACGTATGGCGATCCAAATTCCCAAAGGAAAGAAATTTTACATTTTACTCAAATCGACATTCAGCTTACTCACGTATAGATGACTTTTTTACTGTTAAGAAAGAGTTACAAAGAATTGAGGATATCACAATATTACCCATTAGAATTTCTGACCATGCACCTGTTACTCTCCATTGGAACATAGGCTTAGCACCATTGTTTAAGCAATGGAGGCTTAATACCGCTCTTCTTAATGACAAGGAATTCATCGCTTTTGTTAAATCAGACCTCAAAAATTATTTAGACATAAACAATACCCTTGAAACATTTCCTATCACGCTGTGGGACTGTGCAAAGGCCTATTAGAGGTAGCATCATCTCCTACACGACAGCAAAAAAAAGGCAAGAGGCAGCCAAACAGAAATATTTAGAAGATAGAATTCGGGATCTGGACCTTCAACATAAGAAGACAAAGGCACCCAGAATTCTGAATGATTTGAATACAACATGCAGAGAGCTCCAAGAATTACTATCAGGTAACATCAAAGGTAATCTTCGTTTTGCCAAGCAGCAGTATCATGAAAATGGAAATAGAGCAAGCAGACTTTTGACCTTCCGACTTAAAAAACAACAGATTTCAAATGTAGTTCAAAAGCTAAAAATGGGCCATAAATCCATCCTAAAACCAAAAGAAACAGTTGAAACATTTGCAGAATATTACAAGGTCTTATACCGTTTTTCATAGATATTGTTCCTTCACTTTTGTTGCAAGCATATCGCTTTGCCTTAGAAACTAAAACAACGGGACCATCCTGGTCTGATGCTACAATAGTTGTATTACATAAAGAAGGTAAGGATCCCACTGATTGTGGGTCATATAGACCATTATCGATGCTTAATGGGGACGTACGCATCCTAACTGGTATCCTGGCGAGACGATTAAATGTCATAATAACTCAAATCATACATCCAGATCAAATTGGATTTATTGTCGGGAGGTATCGTGGAAATAATCTGCGTCGCTTTTTAAATATTATGTCACACCAAAAAGTAAATAAAGCTATGACGGCTGTAATATCTTTAGATGCCCAAAAGGCTTTTGATCGCATGTCATGGAAATACCTTATCCAAACCTTAAAGAGGTTTAAATTTGGGCCCAAGTTCATAGATTGGATATATACATTATATTCATCCCCACAAGCAGCTGTAAGAGTTAATGGCTTCAGGTCGGCAAGTTTAAAGCTGGAGAGCGGATGCAGGCAAGGGTGTCCTTTGTCACCCCTTTTGTTTGCAATTAGAATCAAGCCATTGGCCCAGCTTGTTAGGGACAATGATGAAATTAAAGGGATTCTGATTGGTACAGAGGAACATAAAATATCTCTATATGCAGATGATGTGCTTCTGTATCTGTCTGATCCTCAGGGATGGAAATTAGCACAAACAACGGTTTTTTAACGAAAAATGGAAAAAAACTGATAATGGCGAGTTCCGTGACTGGCTCGTTTTCGATGAGAGCACCCAGTCAATGTTTTGCTCAAGCTGTCCGCGTCACGTGCCCTCCAGCAGTAAGGCTAGTAGTTTTATTGTGGGTACAAAAAATTTGAAATTAGAGGCCATCAAGGACCACGAATCATCAAAATGTCACAAGGAAGTGAAATGCGTGGTTCAAGGAATTGCGGCTCCAGAGAAAACTGATGCTTTGAGGGCACTGAGCAGCCTGAAAACAGCCCAGCACGAAAAGCTGAAAGTACTGTTTTGAAGTGCCCATGCCATCGGTAAAAAGGGAAGACCCTTCAGCGACTTTGAATGGCTCTGCAAGTAAGTAATCAGTTTACTATTAAGCATGGACCATAATGTTAGCTACCTTAATCTTATAATAACATATCATGCTGCGTAGTACTGTCAACTAGCAACGCTTTATAGACAGTATGTCAACCGAGTGTACAGTAATTTTGGTGTTGCAATTAAAGTTATCCCAGTTTAAAAAAATGAAAATCAGATGACGCTATGTAATATTTTGTCTCTTTCGTTGTAGATTAGATGAAAGGAAGGGAATACAGACAGGCAGCACCTATGTGAACAGGAAGCAAGCCAGAGTATTTGTGAAGTACATAGCTGAAGTTGAGAGAAACTCCCTCAGAGCAGAGGTACAACATGCCAGTTTCCTCTCAATCATGTCAGATGGGTCAACCGACACAGACATGACACAGGAGGAAATCTTGTACCTACGACTATGCAAGAAAGGGAAAGTAGAGGTCAGCTTTGTTGGAATACAGGCAGTGGAAAGGGCAGATGCAGAGAGTATCACCAACACCATAACCAGTTTGATGACAGGAGTATGTGGAGAAGATAAGTGGCAGGACAAACTGGTAGCATGTGCTACTGATGGAGCATCAGTGATGACAGGGGAGCGAAGAGGTGTGGTCAGCAGAATAAAAGCAAACATTGGCAATCATGTCCTGGGGATCCACTGCATGGCTCATCGATTGGAGCTGGCTTTCAAAGCTTCAGTAAAGAGCTGTGCGTTGGCAAACAAATTAGAAGATCTCTTATCAGGCCTGCGTGTTTTTTATCACCAAAGTGCTTTGAATAGAGCAAATCTGAGGCGCAGTTTTATGCATCTGGGTCTGACAGTTCTCATACCCACAAGGGTTGGAGGCACTAGGTGGATCCCTCATATCTTGAGGGCTCTTGACCACTTTTTACAAGGCCACCAGGGTCTTACTCACCATCAAGAACAGGTAAGGTAAAATTAAATTCCTTGTTAATAATGGTTATGTTAGTACTAAATTGACTGTAGTTTCAAAATAACAATGTAAAAAAATAATTATCATTGTTTAATGATTTATCTGTTGTCTTCAAAGACTCTGTCCCCAGATGCTGTTCCTGTTAGCACTGTGCAGAAGTGCAAAGCACACCACTTCCTCAAAGCCTGCCGGGATCCTGCTGTGTTGATGTTCTCAAACTTTATGCATGACTGCTTAAGCCACCTCAGCAACCTCTCCCTTACAATTCAGGCTTCAACAGTGACACTGGCTGAAGTGCATGGATGTCTCACCTCTACCCAGTCAGTGCTGGCAAAATACAAAACAAGGTGAGAAGTCCAGACAGTGAATGCAAATCGCAAAGTTGACAAGGATTTTCTATTATAAATTAAGTGTACTAATCCACCACAGACCTGGACCCAAACTGGCAGCCTGCATGGACCAGCACCAGTACAATGAGAAGGCTTTAAGCTCAGTGAGGAAGGCAATGATCCATCTCCTGGATAGTTTGTGTGAGAACTTGCAGAACCGATTTGCAGACATGAACTCCAGTGTTCTTCATGCACCCAGGTTGGTGGATCTGAAGTCCTGGCCTGGTGGACCAAATTCTGAAGGTATATAGTTTGTTCTAATATTTTTTTAATACTAAAATAATTTACACATTTGTTGATGCATGTAATGTAACTAAAAATGTATGGGACTACTTTTGTGTCTTTCTGCAGATTTTGGAGAGGCGGAGGTAGATGAGCTGACAAGACATTTTAAGCAAGTCCTTCAAGCCTCAGGAGTGACAACTGATCACATCCCAGACCAGTGGACAATTCTAAAAACACGATTGTACCAAACTGGTGATGCCCTCCATTCTACAACTTGGCCTGAGATAAATCGAATGCTACAGCATCAGTGCCCTGATATGCTCAGCTTGGTGGACCTCGTCCTCTTCATTCCAGCCTCCACCGTTGACTGTGAGAGAGGATTTAATGTGATGAAGCTTGTCAAAAATGACTGGAGGTCTAGACTTTCAGTATCTGCTCTCTCTGACCTCATGATGGTCCAGCTGTCAACCTCCTCAGTTGAGGATTTTGACCCCACACCTGCCATCCAGCTGTGGCACCAGGATACTATACGACCAAGACGGCCTGATTTTGTACACAATAGAAAGGGACAGGAAGTACAAACACTGTCAGAATCTGATTGTGAATCTGAATCAGAGGATGATTAGGGATATAGGAGCTACAAAGTAATGAAAAGACTTTGTGATGGTCACACAAAGTCCTTCCATATTAATCTAAAGATTGTGAAGATGTTTTTTGTCAGTTTTCCTTTTTTGCTTCACAGTTTAATGTTGTACTTCAATGACTTTTTGTTCTGCAACTACACTTTGTCAGAAATTAAAATAATTTAAAGCAGAAGAATATCCAAAAAAGAAGTTTGCATTTGAACTACACAACTGTTAAGGTGTTGATGATGTGCTTTATTAAATCAGTCTAAGTACATATGGATGGTAAACTTCTTTCTGTAAATCATATAATTTATTTATTTTGATTGTACAGGTGGTGTTTGTAACCAAAGGAAGGGTTACACACACAACAAAAAAAAGTGTCTGGTAAAATATTTGAGTGGCTGATAAAAAAATTAGTCAATTTTTAATTTCCACCCCTGCTGATCCTATATCATTACTGCCACGTCTGAGGGAAATGATCTCTGTTTATGGTTATTTTTCTGGCTATAAAATAAATATTGATAAGACGTAGGCAATGGATGTCAATAGCAGTATCCTACTGGGGATTAAACAACAAAGCGGTTTCAGGTGGCCTAGGGAGAGCATTTAATACCTATGCATCAATATTCCTCCTTCATTAAATGATTTGTATCATGCCAATTATACCAAAATACTGGATATAATTAAAAAGGACCTAGAGTGGTGGTTAGCATTGCCTTTGTCCCTCCTTGGTCGTATTGAAACCATCCGTATGAATCTGTTACCCAGATTATTAGGGTTCCAAGCCCGCGGGAGTAAGCGGGCGGCCAATGCAAGGCATGGCCGTTCGCCTGCTCCCAGCGGAGCAGGGAACCCTATTCTTTTTGTACCGATTTTTCATTATTAGGGTTCCAAGCCCGCGGAAGCAAGCGGGCGGCCAATGCAAGGCATGGCCGTTCGCCTGCTCCCA
>NC_051435.1:32785705-32793534 GCF_001649575.2 Kryptolebias marmoratus | reverse complement strand
GAGCTTTCTTCACAAATTATACCGTTGCGTCTTACGAAGCGCCTTTGAGTACGCACCGTCCTGGCGAGCTTCGACTCGGCCCGTTCGCCGAGAGAGGCGGCGAAGCCACGCCGGCGGAGCGTGGGGGCTTGGAACCCGTTGATAACTGCTTGCAGTTCTAGTTGTTCTTGTTCCAGATGTTACCAGTTGGAATACCAAAATCTACATTTGTTGAATTGGACAAAATTATATCAAAAGTCATATGGCAAAGCAAGTGTACTCGCATAAAATATAAAACACTACAAAGAAGTAAGACAGAAGGGGGTCTCAATCTTCCCGTCCTAAAATACTATTTTTGGGCAGCTCAGTTAAAGCCTTTAATTTCATGGATCCAACAGGACTCTCAAACAAGATGGCTGAGCATTGAGCATGCGAGGTGCTCAGCACCATTAAATGTATTGCCATTTTTAGATATTCCAGTAAAGGAACTGCCTGTATGGACTAAAACCACACTTGACATTTGGAACAAAGTACGAACTTCCATCGGGTTACCAAGAGGTATATCAATATTAACAAGCATCGCACATATTAAATTCTTCACACCCAAACATTTTTCTAAATGGGCTGAACAGGGGCTTACATTTCTTCATCAGTTGATCGACAGGAACAACCTCATGTCTTTTGAAGAGTTATGTAGGAATTTTCATCTCCAAAAAAGTTTAGATATTTACAGTTGCGTTCTTTTTTGTCAGCACACCGGGACTGGGAAAGAGTACTAAATCCCACACCAATAGAAAACTTCCTAATCCATTTCCAGAAAGGGGGTGGAGATAAAATATTGATAGCAAAGTTATATAGTATATTTCTGTCAATGAACCGTAACGAACCCACTTGGATAAAACAAAGATGGGAGGCAGAGACGGCCAAAATAATTTCTGACGAAACATGGGAGGGAGTCTGGACTGAGGCACATCAGGTTACAAACTCAAATACGTGGCGGGAATATAAATGGAAAATTATTAGCAGATATTTCAGAACCCCAGATGTAGTCGCTAAGATGAATCCTAATGTACCAAGATTGTGTTGGAGAAACTGGCTCAGCGGTCCCCAATCATACACACATTTTTTGGTCATGCCCTAAACTCCAAAACCTTTGGGATGAGGTGTATAGTGCTATAAACCATATTTTTCAGGAAAATATACCAAAAGATGTTACAGTTGCGTTACTTGGTATTACACCAGCTAGTATCCCAGGACAGGCTAAAGTATATCTGCTAAATGTACTTCTTACAGCAGCCCTAAAATGCATTACAATCAGGTGGATGCAATTGGAACCACCTTCCTATGACTCATGGGTACAAAAAGTGAGGTAATTGTATAAAATGGAAAAGATAACTTACTCATTAAGACTTCAAAAAAACTACTTTTAGCCTGCGCTGGGGGCCTGCAGAAGCTCTGTTGATGTAAATAAGTGCAACAAGTTTGTCTTTAGGCATATGGAGTTTTGCTATCCCTTCCAAAGTGTATTCTTGTCTTAGAGCTGTATGGTGATGAGCCTTCATATGTGATGCTAAGGTCAAAAGATGCCATGCTAAGATGTTTATTTTATGGAAAACTTCATACTGTCAACACCTGTGTTTTGTACCATGTATGGCTTATGTATGGCTGTGTAATTGCTCTGTTAAAAATAATAAAAGTGTAAGTTCTAAAAAAAAAAAGATAAAAATGCATTTCCTGTCTGAACAAAGATAGCAATGATTCACTTTTCCAGACAGTTTCCAATCGCCAGTAACCCAACATTCTTTCTCTTTCAGTTGTTTTGGGTTTTTCTAAGCTTTAACGAGAGCACTTGGCTCTTTAGCTTATTAATGTTGTAAAAATTTTGCCCAGCTAATCTTTCCTGTGAACATCAACAGAAATACTGAACCAGGCAGCTAAATGAATCAAAATCTGCTACAATGATGAGGGAAGCTACAGATTTACATCCAGTATTAATAGCCTATTCATCACTATTTTTGTTCCAGTAAAACAGCAATCAGAAAACAAATCTCCTGCTTATAAAAACAAAGAAAAAAGAAGAATAGATGAACATGGCAGATCTTACTCGTCTCTCCTGAGGACTTTGCCAAAGATCTCACACTTCAGTGCATCAATATCAACTGACTCCTCCTGCAACATGAAGACCAAAAGTCAACATAATCGGATGTTAAACTGCCTTTCCGCAGTCAAACAACACAAACAGGAAGTTACCTCATCTATGTACTCTAGCAGGTCCAAAGCCTTTTTAAAGTCGTATTCATTGGCTCGCCTGTTGTCATCACAGATATACAGCTGTAGAGGAGAAAACATTTTACTATCAGTCTTGTTTTCCCACTTTTAAATTAAGAACGCAAATTAATTCAAGCAGAACTGGAAGTGAGTAACTTTCTTACATGATTTTTTGTGCATAATTTAATGTTAAATGAGTAAAAAATGACAAATTCGAACTAAGACTGTCTTTCCATCAACAACATTCTAGTCAGTCAGTGTTCAGTTTAAACTGGGACTATTTTATATTCAAATGGTCTCAGTCTGGATACATGTGGACAGTGACACGTGTCCTGCCTGCAGTTTGATTGCAGTCTAGCTGTACGAGCTCACTGCAGACTTCACAGAACTGCTACCACACCTAAAACCTTTTGTTGGGCCTCCTTCAGTTAACAGTCGTTCAATAACTGTGTCTGGTTGAGAGTGTATCTGAGCTTTACTTTAAAATGTACAACTTTAACCACTTCTAGTGTGTCTGACAGTTTTCTCTGCAGGTGTTTGTGTGTTTTTGTACCTGTATGAGGTTGTGTGCACTGAGAAGAGGCATTATGTCTGGGTTTTGCTGTTTCTCCTCCAGAAGCTGTCTGGGCAGCGTCTCCTGATGCAAAAAGAAGCGTTCCTGCTCCACAATATCTGAACCAGGCAAAAAAACAAATAAAAAGGGATCAAGTTACAAGGGAAGGTAAAGGCTTCATACATCCATTACGTCAAGTTTCCATTTACTTTTATATTTAGAAATGTGGGACAGTTGTGAAATGGTTGGCGTTTCAGTTTCTGTTCAGATCTTTTAAAATGGAGTTTTGTGGACAGGTTATAAAACCACACCTGGAGAATTTCATTATTTATCCTTCCATCTATCCATATCTCTATCTTTTTCTTATCAGTGGTTTGGTCGTGGAGGCAGCAGGTCCAGGAGGGAAACACAGACCTTCCTCTCCTCTGCAACACACTCCAACTCATTTCAGAGGATCCCAAGGCATTCACAGGCCAGAGAGGATATATAATCCCTTCAGAAAGTTAAATTTTAGGATATTTCTGCCAACGAAAAACTGATGATGGTCTAAAGAGTCCTAAAATAGCATTCACATGAATAGCTTTAAAACTTTGGAGGTTACAGCTGTTTTAAGATGGCAGAAATGTGCTATGGAACTGACCTCGATCAGACAAACTGTTAGCTTATCAATCTAGTCAGAACTTTTCTGTACTTCTTAGAGGTCCGCTCAGCTGCTTATGTGGGGTCACCTCAGTTTAGTAGGAGGTCCTACATTGACAATCAAAACAAATTTCTGTTCAGACTGCCAAATGTATGCAGATACACCATCTGATTGCAGCTGGATACCTAAAGACGGAATGTAGCAAGAAACGTGTCCAGGCCCAAAGGGCCATCTACAACAAGTAAGATATTGATTGTTCATCATAACTTTTTCTCAGAACCCCACTTTAACTAACACTGGAACAATAAAAACGTAAAAATTAAGAAAAATACAATATTACATATCACTATATGGTTGAAGTGAGACTTCAGATTGTTCTATTTATCTGATTTTAAGACCGTTTTAAGAATCCCAATAAAAACTCAAGTGTCTTTAAATATTTAACACTAGAAAAAAAAACTATTTAACAGTTTACTACTTAATTGAAATATTTTTGACAGAAACATCCTGAAATGATTAATTTGTGTTCTTGATAATTGTTTTAATTTAGCACTAAAACTGTAGACAAACATCTGTCTACTTACAAGCCACACCTATTGTATTAATAGTTCGCACAACTGAATAAATAACTAACAACACAGTGAATGTCACTCCTTAGATCCAACATAAAGAAAATCAATGAACGGTGCAGCTGACAAACGGAGCCTAACTTAAAATAAAAACCTCAATTGGAAATTAAAATGTTTTTGTCATGAGAAAACTTGTTCTTACTGTTGACTTGTTTGTTGAGCTGTTCTTCTGGGAGGTCTGAGGCCAGCGCAGTCAGCTTACTGAGAGCCAGCAGAGTCTTCTTCTTTACAAAGTAACGTGTCTCCGTGTTGGCCTGGCTGTACAGAGTCCTGTGGGCCTGCACACATCATTGGTTACAATATTACAAACAATATAAATCAAAACTGCAGTTTATAAATGTTTACACTGGACATGGCTTGTTTTTAAAAGTACTTTTTGTAGTAAACAAAAAGTAAGCACTAACTCATTTGGTTTATTTCCTTAAGTCACATTATTTTTTTACAAATTACTTTTAAATCAAATTAACTATTACATAATATTCTTCGCAAGGCTTTTTAAAGACTAACTGTTTAGAGAGCCATTTCAGCCAAAATTAAATAAATAAATAAATAAATGGGTAAAATAAATCAATAAATGAGTGAAATAAATACATAAATGATTAATTGGCATTTTTATATTCCCATTTTTATTTAGTCATTTATACATTTATCCCTTTACCCAATTTTCATTAATCTGTTTTCATTTATCCCTTTATCCATTTACCCAATTTTCATTAATCTATTTTTCATTTATCCCTTTATTCCTTTATCCATTTACCCAATTTTCAATTTCCCAGTTTCATTTATCCATTTGTCATGTTTCCCTTTTTGTTCCCATTTTTCATTTATCTATTTTTCATTTAACAATTTTTTTGAAAAATTCATTATTTTCCAACTCCCCTTATTCATTTAGTATTTCCTTATTTTCTGATTTATCACATACCATTTTCCAATTCTTTGTTCCTGCTTTAATATGATAATGAGGCATTCGCAAGGCATTGTACTGCTCTCTATGCACTGCTGGCAGGCACCTATTATTCTACACCGAACATGTGTCTCTTTATTGGAGTTAGTAACCCTAACCCTAACCCTTTGATTCCTGTCTGCAACTGATCAGCTCTTGGAGCCATCTTGGTTCAGCACGAACGCACAACATGGCAGGCCCCGTCAAAGTTTCTCCAGGAACTTTCTAGTTATTAGTTATTATTATTATTATTATTATTATTATTATTCTGTCTACACTGTCATGTGTTTTAATGTTTTAAAACTGTAACTATGTTTTTTGTGCTGTAGCCAGTCTTGGCAAGGATGCTCCTGTAAAATGACTCAATACGTATGCTGGTTAAATAAAGGTTTAAATAAAATTTAAATAAAAAAAATAAATTGCAAATAAAAATCCAACCTGGTGAGGGTCTTTGATGGTAAAACACAACAAATAAAGATCAAAAAAGTGTTGTAGGTTTTGCGCGCGTGTGTGTTGCGTACACTTTCGTAGTTGTGAATGTGGATGAGGTGCAGCCAGCTCAGGTGTTGATGAGCCTGCAGGAAGCTGGTCAGCTGTTGATGCTGTGCAACCGGCTGAGACAGCAGCTTCCCCCTCTTCCCCTTCTCCATGTACCACCGAAACAGGAAGTCAGCAAAGTTCTACAGCAGAAAATGACAAGAGGCCAGACAGAAAGTTTGTTTAAATAGATAGAAATGCTCTCAGAAAAGTTTGATTTTTGAAATTTTTTATTTTTGAGTGAGTATAAACACAGTTAGTTTCAGACGTTTGGAATACATCCAGTAGAGTTCTCTTATATTACACTCCTGTTTTACAGAGTCTATAACTTTGCTTGTAAAAAGCAATTTCAAGCCAATAATTATTTTTTTTAATTCTTAACTTTTTAAAATTTTTTTAAAAGATTTTTTTAGACTAAGACTTTAATGACAGATCACCATTTATTATTGTAACATCTATAAACATATAGGGGTTTATTCGTATAACTATAACAGCTCAGACACTGAATTCATGTTAATTTGCAACTCAAATGGGTGAACATAAATTATGTTATTTATTATTATTAGTGATTAATGGGGGGATGGGGGGGGGGAAGGGAAGATAGCAAGTCGTGTACAGCAAAGTAGTAACTAACTGTAACCTCACTAGAAAAACAACAAAAGTCACATTGCAGCTACTGTCATAATCATCCAATCTGGACTGTAAACAATGTCAAACAGTCTATGTGTCAAACAAAAACGTTTTGATGAACTCCCAAAATCAAAGATATCTCCACGCTCCGCCCCTATTTGCGCACTCGGATCCCGACGCACCGCCGGCGTGGCTTCGCTTTCTCTCTTAGCAAGCGGGCCGAGTCAAAACTCGCCAGTACGGTGCGTACTCAAAGACGCTTCATAAGACGCAATGGTATAATTTGTGAAGAGAGCTCGGGAAGGAAAAGCTAACTGCCATTTGGTACCACACATAGGCAAAGAAATAAATTCATAAAAAATTCAATATTCATTCGAAAAATACCAAAATATTGTCAGATGATCAAGTCTACATCTGTAATAATACGCATGTATCTTTATGTCTCAAGTTCCAATGCTGTTTTAGTAAAAAATGTTAACTGTAATGTTATACCACAATGAGAGAAAAAAATATTCATGAAAAATCCATAACTTATCCAAAAAATTACCAAAATATTCTCTAATGACCATGCCTATATGTGGAATAATAATCTTTTATTTCTATGTTACTGGATCGAGCACATTCGTTATGAAAAATTGAAAACGTCATTTTCATGATGTCCAGCCAATACGGCAAAAATCAAAAAATTGAAACTTTATCATAAAATGTCCCAAATATTCCCACATCACCGGGATTATATGTAGAATACTGTTTGCACTTTAGGAAATCTCCACACTCAAGGGCTTTTGTACAAGAAATAGTTAACCTTGGTCGTAGCTAAGCTGGTCATACTGAAATATATTCAGAAATTTGTTAAAAATCAATAATGAGTCAAAAAAATCTGCAAATTTTCACAGATGACAATTATCATGTCCTTTGTTTGCCCAAATTTTCCAATCCACCATAGTCTAAAGCTTTTTTCAAAATAAAATGAAAATTGGCTATGTTGGTTAGCATTTATATATTTTTCTTTCTTAACCACAAGGGGGCACTCAAATTCAGGCGATATTTTTGGTTTTTTTTTAGTTAGGCTATTTGTGAACAGAGTACCAAATTTCAAGTCGTTCGGCCAAACAGAGTCCGAGTTGCTACTGCTAGCTTCAGTTACGAACTTTGTAGATCGTAATGACATGCTTGAAAATAGAGGCAGAAATTTTGATCTGCACTTTTACAGATTGTGCATGGAACATATCCTGCAAGTCTTAGCACTCTAAATTCAACAAGTGATTTTTTGTGAATTTTTCAAAATGTTAAAGGCTACACATAAATTTTTTCACCTAAGCCACGCCCACTTTAACCAATCATTACCATATTGATAACATAGTTTCAGGGTTGTATCCTGAAGATCCCCACCAAGTTTCACGTAAATCCATTCAGCCAATTCGGCAGTATAAATTTTACCTCTGTGTAGCCCCCTAGTGCTGGATCAAGCTGAAAATGGAAAGAAATCTTTTTTTTGGCTTTAGGCACCCCTGGTATGAAAACTATTGCTAAAATTCAAACTGTTCTTAAGTTACGCTCAATAAAGATTTTTTTTTGTGAAAACATTTTTTGTTTACGCATTATTCATAAACTGAACATTTTTTTGAAAATCCGTTCTACTTTTTTGGT
>NC_051435.1:32783880-32784926 GCF_001649575.2 Kryptolebias marmoratus | reverse complement strand
TAATAATACACAATGCTGAAAAATCAGTACAAAAACAATAGGGTTCCCTGCTCCGCTGGGAGCAGGCGAACGGCCATGCCTTGCATTGGCCGCCCGCTTGCTTCCGCGGGCTTGGAACCCTAATTATGCTAATTAGTAGAAAACTATGTGTAACCTACTTCCGTTAACTCCTCCCGAGGCTCAAAGCCAATTGAAGTGAAACTTCACATGGTATGATGGCATGACTGGCTAACCAAAAAACTAGAACGGATTTTCAAAACAATGTTCAGTTTATGAATAATGCGTAAACAAAAAGATTTTTCCCACAAAAAAATCTTTATTGAGCGTAACTTAGGAACAGTTTGAATTTTAGCAATACCTTTTATACCAGGGGTGCCTAAAGCCAAAAAAAAGATTTCTTTCCATTTTCAGCTTGATCCAACACTAGGGGGCGCTACAAAGAGGTAAAGTTTATACTGCCAAAATGGCTGAATGGATTTACGTGAAACTTGGTGAGTATCTTCAAGATACAACCCTGAAACTATGTTTCAATATGGTAATGATTCGTCAAAGTAGGCGTGGCTTATGTGCAAAAATGTATGTGTAGCCTTCAACATTTCTAAAAATTCACAAAAAAACACTTGTTGAACTTTGAGTGCAAAGACCCACAGGATATGTTCCTTGCACAATCTGTAAAAGTGCAGATCAAATTTCGTGGCTCTATATTCAAGCATGTCGTTACTATCTATGAAGATCGTAACTAAAGCTAGCAGTAGCAACTCAGACTCTGTTTGGCCGAACGACTTGAAATTTGGTACTCTATTCACAACGAACCTAACTACAAACCCAAAAAAAATATCGCTTGAATCTGAGCGCCCCCTTCTGGTTAAAAAAGAAAAACATAAATGCTAACCAACATAGCTGGTTTTCATTTTATTTTGAAAAAACCTTTAGACTACGGTGGATTGGAAAATTTGGGCAAACAAAGGACATGATAATTGTCATCTGTGAATATTTGCAGATTTTTTTGAGTCATTATTGATTTTTAACAAATTTCTGAATATATT
>NC_051435.1:32778091-32782987 GCF_001649575.2 Kryptolebias marmoratus | reverse complement strand
GAGCTTTCTTCACAAATTATACCGTTGCGTCTTACGAAGCGCCTTTGAGTACGCACCGTCCTGGCGAGCTTCGACTCGGCCCGTTCGCCGAGAGAGGCGGCGAAGCCACGCCGGCGAGACGCCGGGGTCGGAGTGCGCGGACAGGGGCGGAGCGTGGGGGCTTGGAACCCGTTGATAACTGCTTGCAGTTCTAGTTAAATGTAATTTCAGGAATTTCCTCTGACAGCCTGACAGACACGCACAGCTAGGGTTGGAAAAACAAGTATTTTTGGTCTTCCAGCAACCAGCACTAAACCTGGGCACAGTTCTCCCTGCTGGGCTCTGCTCCCACAGTGCTCTGTCTATGTAAAGTGCTTTGGAAATATAAAAAAAAACATGTATGCCCCCTTCAAGATGGAAGTGGTGATCACTTAAAACTAAAGTAATCTCTGACTTGTTCTCTGCCAGATGTCTGTGATGGTTCAGATCAAATACATAGGCCCCTGATCAATGGAGCAGGCGGAGTAGCTGCACCCTATTTTCCAAAGGGGAAGTGGAAACCTTTGCATTCTTTTGTTTGGATTTAAAGACATGTTATCACTCCCACCAATCAGACAAAAGCATTTCACGTTTATTGTTTCTAACTTTACTTTCTTAGTTACAAACTAAAAAAAGTAATACTGAAAAAAAAACACTACGTTCTACACCCCCCTCCTGCAGCTTTGAGTTGGTTCAGTCCAATCTTAGCTTCAGACAGTGTTCAACTGTAGAGATGAGAAGAAACACCAAAGTCAGTTTTAAAGCTTTAAAGGTGTACTCCATCTTTTTCTGGCTATGAATCTGATAGAATAGCGGAAGAACATTGGGATCATGTTATTTAGGAGTGAAAACTTCTTTATAAAGTTGTGGTTGATGTTAAACCCTTTAAGCTGATCTTGTTGACATCAAACCTTAGCTCATTATAGATGATTATATTTCGGTGGACTAATTCTGGCCTAAAAGTCAAAGATTTGTAAATGTTTATAGCCTATTTGTGACCTGTGCTGGCAAAATGAGTCTCAATAAGCAATTTTTCAATACAGAGTTATTATTTTTAAATTCTCCATCTCTAACATGTCAAAATGATACGTAGTTTGTCGAAATTGGCAATTTATCATATGATGATCTTAGTCTGGCCTGGTAACAAGATGGTGTTGTTTACAAATGCTGGTTTGAAAACTTTATTTTTATTGGTTTACAATGATTTCACAAGGAATTTGAGACCTATATTTAAAAAGGGGAATCCTCAAGCCTTAATGACAATGAAAAACATTACACAAAAGGATTTCCCGGCACTACAGCAGCCGGCAGAAAAAAATGGTCAATTTCAAAGGAAATTATAAGGGTTCAAAAAATATATATATATTTTTGAAGACTTATTTGTTAGAAAACTTTGATTTAAAGGAAGATTATGCTGTTTTATTTACCAGTGTCACTAGATGGTGTCTTTATGAACAATTTTTTTTTTTTTGAGTTACCCACAGAATACTTAAATTATTAGATTACATCCGACTGGGATCTTGTTAAAATAAAATGATAAAAACCTCCCTGACTTCCCTTCATTCAGGTAAATTTGACACCAACGCCTGCCAGTATTGGGACAGGTTTTACGAGGTGCACCGGGACAAGTTCTTCAAAGATCGCAGGTGGCTGTTTTTGGACTTCCCAGAACTGCTTCCATCGCATGTGGAAGAAAGGAGCTCAAACACGTCCCGCGGCCGTCATCACCAGGCAGGAATCTCAATTCGCAGTAGGTCCACGGCAGACGTGGAGACGGGGGACCCTCAGCACAACGATCCCATTCAGCAGCTTAGAGAACCAGATGCGTTTAACGTTCAGGAAGCCGTGCAAGAGCACAATGAAGCCGCCACACAGACCCTGTCTTTCCCAGGAAACCACGCATCGTTCAGGATCTTGGAGGTTTTTCTTAAATACAATACCATTTATTAATTTATTTTTTATATTCCTCATTTAGTTTTACATGTTCCAGTGCACAATAATCAACATTGTCATTTATCTACAACGAGAAAACTTTGCATTTTCTCTGCAGGTTGGATGTGGAGTTGGAAACAGTGTATTTCCTATTATTAACATCATCAAGTGAGTAATATTTTATAGATTCTTCTAACATAATGAATTAGTCTGAAGATATAGCACACCTGATCAGCCCTGCGTTAAAATGAAGTGAGTAGTTTTGATAAAAATGGACAAAGTGACCCAGAGGTCCTCAGAGCTGTGGTGTAGCCACTCAAATATTCCAGTGAACATTTGACCCCCTTCTTCTTTCCAACTCAAAGATATGTTAATTATTTCATTTGTTCTAGGGTTTACATAGCTTTACTCGGGCTCCGTAGGGAGCTCTTTCACCACACTATGAACAATTTTTATGTAAATTTCAATTACAGTAAAAATAAATATTTTCACTTTTTTGAACTGCAGCCTGTGCTCATTCAGACTTCTTTTGCCAGCACGGGTCACATTTAAGTAAATCATTGCATTTCACCATGGTTAAAATTAAAATGCATTGCAATATCCATAACATCAACTAAGCATAAATTGTTAGAGGGACCATTGCTTGCCCTTATGTAAAATAATATCTCATGAACTACTGGATAAATTTTAATGAAAGTCTCAGAAGTAATCACTGGGTGTACCTCTACAAATGACTAAACTTTGGAGTCAACACAATTCAAGATGGCCATCACAGCAAACTGACTTTAGAAAACATCTAACAGATTCTCTGATGGTGTACCTGATCAGCAAACTTTGCCATGTAGTGCTGCAGGCGATTCTGGTTGTCGGTCTGCTCACACATCTGCACCAGGATGTCAAAGTCACAGTACTTCTCAGCGAGCGCTGCCACCCACTGGTACTGTCCAAGCTCCACTGCAAAACACAGAAATCATAGTTACATCATGATTTCCTACAGGAAAGAAACAACTTCAGACTCTGTGATACTGTTAGCTCCAGTTTGTGATGTTTACTGTAAGTGTGAGTATTTGGGTAACATTAAAGCTGACGTGCCAACATCTGCCACATTAATTCTCATCCTCCATCCCTCATTGCTGTTCAGTCCACTTACACAGCGGTGTGAGAAGCTCTGAGCGGCGTTGGCTGTACTCCATCTCGAGGCTGTTGTAGCGCTCCTGTTGGGGCCCTGAGGGCCTTTGCTTTTGTAGAGAAGTCAGCTGGGCCACGTAACCACCCAAGTAGATGTCCAACAGAGCCACCAGCTGCTCACAGAGAGCGCTGCGCAACTCAGAGTCAGCGTGTGGGTACACTGAGCGCAGGATGATCTCATGCTGTCGGGAAATTATAGGGCGAACGCCTCCAATGCCACCAAATGCTGAAGATTGATTATGAAGTCATTTCACTTTATTATAAACTTGAAGTTCATGTAAAGCAGAATTCAATCAGGAAAATCTAAGATGCTTTAGAATAAAGTACATTACCTGTCCAGGGGATATACTCAGGCTCTGCAGGTGCATTTTCAGAAGGTCTGTACAAGGAGGCTTTGGTTTCTCTGTACTGGCCCGCAGCTTGAAGCATGTCCTGCACACACAGCACGTTATCATAAATTACTCCTATGTTGGTGGGTCTGTCTTCCTGTTTGGGTCATAGGTCAAACTGTGAACCATGTGTTTACCTTGATGATGTTGTTAACTGTGAGGACCACCTCAACCCACTGCACAGAGTCAACTGGGTTCTCTTTTAGGCTGCGCTCCTCTTCCTCCAGCAGACAGTCAAACACAGAGGAGATCTGAGATACCTGGGAGAGAAGCAGAACATCAGTTAAACAGCCATCCAACTCTTACACCTGCTTTTACACCAGACTGATAAACACACACCTCTCTGAAGAAGATGTCAGCAGCTGTGAGGCTGGGTGGCACGGAGGTGTTGCTCCTCTGAAGTGCCATGCTAATGGCTCGGTGAACGAGCTCTGTTTGTTTGCTGTGGTGGTTCTTCAGAACCATGGCTGCCTGCAGCTTCTCAGCGTGCTCACACAGCAGCAGGCGAGTTGTCATGGCAGATGAACGCACTGTCACCTGGCTGAGCCGGTCCAACAGGCCCACCTGGGTAAGAGAGGGTGGTGAAATTAGAGTCCTAATTACACATTTGTGTTTGCATTAGACTTTGTTTACTACATTGAAGTTATACTTCACATTTAAAAAGTAAAAATGATGACGATTCTAAATGAAGTCTACTTGTAAGCTCATGAAGAGACTTACTGAAAAGAACGCTGAGAATTCAGAACAAACTAGACTTTAATGTAAAAATGGAGGTCACACATGCATCATTTCCTGACATGCTGAAGTAATTTTACAGCAGGTTTGAAGCTCTGAACAACACCAGGGAATGTAATTAATATGGTGAAGATGACAGATTTGATTATTTTGTTTCTTAAAGTTTTGTTACCAGTTAACCACAAAGCATCATGTAGATATACTCAACTAGGCTGATGCTGTGTGTAAACTGTTGCTTTGAGGCCGTCTTTACCTGCAGCAGAAAGTCCATGAAGCAACAGTGTGCCTTCATCTTGTCTTCCAGTTGGTGGAGGATGATGAGGGATGTCAGAGGAAATCCAGCACTCTCTGAAATAACAACAAACAAAGAACACAAATTAAGAAATAGAATAATCAATCTGCACGATTTAATTTATAGTTCTTCAGTTTCTGACAGCTTAACTTTTTTTGAATCATGAACTTAAAAAAAAAATGTATACACACTGGCTTCAGAAAGGATTCAGATCCTATTCACTTTTTCATTCTTGTTATGCAATGTTGATGGTACAAAATCTCAAGGCCTTAATTCTTAACTAAATGTAACATTTCAAAGTATTTTCAAAGTTCATATATATATATATATATATATATATAT
>NC_051435.1:32721774-32776661 GCF_001649575.2 Kryptolebias marmoratus | reverse complement strand
ATATATATATATATATATATATATATATATATATATATATATATATATATATATTAAGGCCTTTTGCAACAACAATTGAAATTTAGCTCAGGTTGCTCCAATTTCTCTTGAGCTCCACCGTGATGTTTCTACACCTTCAGTAGAGTCCACCTGTGGTAAATTCAGCTGACTGGACACAAATAGAAAAAGAACACACCTCTACTCTATAACCTCCTAGCTGACACTCAGAGAAAACCATGTGGTCAAAGGAACTTTTTGCAGAACTTAGTGACCAGATTGTTGCAAATCACAGGTTTTGAGAAGGCTTTATAAAAAACTGCTTTATAAAAAACTGCTCCATAATTCTCAAATGAATGAAGTTCAGCACAACTCTTTCAAGATCTGGTTGCCACACTGAGCAGTCGAGAGAGAAAAGAACAAGAACCCAATGGTCACTCTGAGCTTCAGAGATCCTGTGTGGAGCTGGGACTAAGTTCCAGAAGAACAACCAGACATGTAGACGGCTGCCTATCTGGGCTTTATTGCAAAGTGACTTGACAGAAGTCTCTCCTCAGAGCAAAACACTTGAAAGCTGAAACCTCAGACTGTGAGGTACAGGATTCTCTGTTTTGAACTGTTTGCTCTCAGTCTTAAACATTCTGTCTGGAGGACATCAGGCACTGCTCGTCATCTACCCAACACCATCCCTACAATAAAGCATGGTGATGGAAGCATCACAATGTGGGATGTTTTTCAGCAGCAGGGACTGGGAGACTGGTCAGGGTTGGGGAAAACTGAATGGGGCAAAGTTCAGATATATCCTCAAAAAAAGCCTGTTCTACTGTACTCAGGACCTCAGACTGGGCCAAACATTCACCTTCCAACATGACAATGACCCAAAACACAGAGAAGATAACACAGGAGCAGGTTAGGAACAACTCTTATTTATGATAATTGTTTAAAATAAATGTACTCAATTTTATAAATTCTGCTTTCACTTTATCATTATGAGGCACTGAGTGCAAATTAATGAAAAAAATAAAAAAGGTATAAACTAAACAATTGTAAATTACGCTGCAAAAATTGACTTTCTGAACCATTTATAGAGCTCAGCAATCTGATTCCAACTCATGTCATAAACGGCAGATCAGTTTTGTAGGATGAAGCTTTGTAATCAGATTGAGATTCTTGAGTTCAAGGCATTTTTCTGAACAAAAATGAATCTTCTCTGTGCCAACGTCATCACCACACCCATTATCCACAGTCCATGACTTCTCTTCAGCCCATTCTAACCTTGTTTTATTTCCTAATGAAATGTTAATGAATTTTCATCTTTCAAGCTTTGGAGGAGCTGTAAGTCAACAGTCCCTCCTCTCCTTACCGTCTGGGATGGACTCAGCCCAGCGGGGGTCTGAGGCTGGGTAATCGTCCACCAGGTCCAGGTTGATCTGAGTCACAATACTGTCCAGCTCAGCTCCCTCATCTCCATCACTGTCAGTGGGGAAGAGCTCGTCGATAACGGTCTGAGCTCCCACCAGGTCGTTACTAACAAAGAAACAATAATTCCATTGTTACTGAATACATATTTTTATGGAGTTACAGTTAACGATGTTAAATATTTCCACAAAATATCAACCTTTAGAAGAAATCAAAAAACTATAAATCAACCATGTGTGTGTGTGTGTGTTTGTTTGTCTGTTAGCAAAATATAACAAGAACCTCTGGAATGATTTTTATGAAACTCTCAGAAAGTACTCACTTAACAAATATCCACAACTAATTAACTTTTTGAGTCAACCCAATTAAAGATGACCGTCACACCTAACTGACCTTTCAAAAAAGACCTGAGGCTAAATCTGGTGCAAAGCATTGAATGTACTGTTCTGATTAAATAAATCTGAATTATATACACTAATTTTGCAGATATTGAGCTAAAATTTGATGTTGTTATAGCAGAGAGTCATTGATTGCTTGATTGATTTTATTTAAATGGGCTAGTGCACATTAATGAACGTACAATGTTGTTGTAAATACACCAGATTTAGTGAAATGCTCATTTCCATCCCCAGTCCTACATACTCTGAGTGGGTGATTGCAAATAATGTTATTTTCAAGGTTTAATCAAAATGACAAATATTTTTCAACACGAGATGATCTTCGTTTAAAACTCCAGCACGAAAGGCCACCTACTAACAAAGTATCAACTGCATAATACAAAACCAGAGTGCACATGCCGATATTTGGACCCAACTCTCTCAAGAGCAATTTATTACTCAAAAGGGACCTGGGAGTATTTTTTTAATAATTTACATACCGACAGAACTGCAGGAAGGCAGCCTTCAGCAGTTTGGTCTTGTCCTCCTGGGCAACAGGCTCCGCTCTGGTTGGAGTCTCCATTGCAGAAACCTTAAACACAATATTTGAAAATTCTGCAGAAAAGTATCTGAAATCAAGAGTAAAACCACACAATGTTTTCATTCTATTCCTTTTAGGTTATTGGCTTTTCAAAGTGCAGCTTGTTTTTGGAGAACAGAAGTCTCACCATCAAGCTGCTTCACAAAATGAGAGCGGAAGTGGATCGGGACAGGTTCACACAAACAGCAGTCAACAGGATGTGTCCTTATCAATGTGTTTTGTAAACTAGAAATACTTGGTCATGTTTTGGTGAAAGTACAAAGAGCAGGATACTAACTCCAACCTATTCCCTGGTCGTTTGTGCTTTTCAAACAATCAGACATCAGACACATGTTGTGTTTGAGAGGGTAAAGTCTGATCAATGTCTAGCTCGGAGGTCTTCAACTGTGGTTCTGGGTCCACATGTGGCTCTTGGGTTTCTCTGCAGTGGATCTCTGTAAGAAATCCTAGAAGTAACCCTGTCTCTTGTCCATTTTTCTGCCATACATGAATAAGGTTTCTGTAACAGAAAAATACTATCAAGATAAGGAACAAACATAGCTATTAATAGCTTGTTAGCTGGTTTAATACTTCATTAATTTAACTTCCAGCCACACATTGTGGTCTTTCTCTGAAATCCACCAGAAAATGTAACATTTTAACACATTTACTGTCAGGATTTGTGGTGAGTAAGGACCCACAGATGCAGACAGAGCTCACAAACTAGATGAACCAAATAAAGGAATTTAATTTTAAAATAAAGCACTGACTTGGCAACAGGCAAATACATTGAAAACATAACTACAAGAAACACACAAGCACTTTGAGTCGCCCTGTGCTGAAAAGTGCTATATAAATAAATGTACCTACCTACCTACCTACATGGAAGAGGCAGGAAAACGAACAGTATGGCAGAGTGATGAGTGGCTGAGAACTGGGAGTATAGGAAGGCTGGGAAGAATGACTGTTCATGAAAACAGATGACTAATGAATATGAGAAGCAGTTGTGAGGGCTAGACTGAAGGCAAGAATGACTGAGGGGGAAATGGGCAATGACACAAAGAGAAACAGAAAAAGCAACAAAGAGTATCAAAAAGAAACAAGAAACATGACACAAAATGAGCTGAATAAATACCAAAATACTAGAAAAACTCAAGATCCTCACATTTACAGCAGGTTGATGAGGAGAAAAGAACACAATGTAGTTATATTGGCATTAAAGAACAATGAAAATTAGAAATAAAGGCTGTTTTACTATAACGCATTATTTAGTGTTGCACAACTGTGACATTATACAATTACTTGAAGCAAGTTAATACAGAGTTGCATTATATATATATATATATATATATATATTACTTTATTTCAATCTTCAAATAGGTCTTGCTTTTTTGATCCTTTGATGTCAGCTGTTCCTATCATTGTGAAGCAGAATTCACCAAGTGTTGGATTGTTCACCCACTAATAGGGAATGTGAGCTGGGATTAGACCGTCATGAGACAGGTTAGTTTTACCCTACTAATGAGGTTCTAGACAAATTTTATTTAGTGTGTAAACGGGCAATAAAATGCTCTTGATTGTAAAGGCCGCAGACTTCTGGTCTAGTTGGATTCATTTAGACACCTGTGCTTTAAATGATCAGGCTATGGCTAGGATTGAGGGCTATGGCCTTTGTGCGTTTAGTTGTTTTACCTCAGGGGCTGCGGCCAGCGATGAGCACAGCGAGTCCTCCATGGTCTCTGGCAGGATGGAAGCACTCTCTCTGCCCACGACCGCCACCAGGCCGCTGTTCTGGGAGAAAAACACGGGCAGGTTGGCACAGCAGCCTCCTCCACGGATAGCATCACCTGAACGCACACAAGTCACAGACACATCAGATGTCTTTTGTTTTCTTTTAGTAATTGGCAACATTTTGTTAGTAACTATAAAACTATTAGTTGATTCACAAGTTTTAGTAATTTGAGGTTATTGAAACAGTTGCAGTTTTAACATTTAAAGACAGTTTTGTCTTAAAATCAAGTTGCAAACGTGGTTTAATATGATCCTCATTTTACCATAATATTCACCATTAAAAAACTAAATATTATTCAGACATGACAGTTAGTTTTCCAAATTAATGCATATGTTACAAAAGCGTTATAAATTTGACAGAAGTTGAAAGTGGACAGGCCACAAAAAAGCTTGATGATTTAATAAAGTAAAAGAAATGTATCTACACCGATGCAAAGTCAGAAAAACACTGAATGAAAATCTTGTTTAAAACTATTTACTAAAAATTCTATGCAAAAGAAATGTGAAAATATTATTTTGAAGAAAAATTACAGGCTTCTTTTTTTTTTTTTTAAATCAACTTTCAAGTTGGACAAAACCAACAAAAGAGTTCAAATCTTTTTCTGACCTGAACATAAATCATGTTTTAATTTAGTTCAAGTCAGTTTATTTACATAGCGCCAAGTCACAACAAAAGTCGTCTCAAGGATCTGTACAAAACAATCACATACAGCACATTGAGCAGCACATTGGTGACAGTGGAAAAGAAAACTTCCTTTAAACAGGAAGAAACCTCCAGCAGAACCAGAACCAGGCTCAGGACAAGCGACCATCTGCCTCGACCGGCTGGGGTTTGGGAGCATGTAATGTTTAATGTGCAGCATTTAAAATTTGCTTGTTTTAAAAGTTGTTAAAAATAAATCTTACAAACTGTATGCATATCATATTGAAAAAATTAAACCAAAAAAAAAAAAAAAATCACCATTCTTGAAGATTTTTTTTTAAACTAGTAGAATTGTTGCTGTTTTCTTAAGGCTTTATGTATAAGCTAATGACTACAACAGAAACTGATGATAGCGCATATGTTTAGCTGTAATTGTCAAGTTCTGTCTTGACAGTCCCTCAGTGCTGATTGGCATTAAAAACAAACAAATACCTTTTTTGGTGCTACTAAAAAATTGTGAGATATCGATCATTTAAAAACACCATCACTGAAATGAGACAAAATGAGCTGGGATCTAAAGCACGGGGCTGCCATCTCTCACCTGGTGAGTTAAAACTGATTTTCTCGTCTGACAGGGCTGCCCTGCTGGTGCCCGTTGAGCAGACAAACACCAGCTCCTCATTGTACAGGAAGGCGGTGGAGTCGGGGGACCGGGGCAACAGGAAGCGTGTAGCCTGCAGGGCCTCCTCGCTCTGAGGAATCCACACAGAAAACAAAAACACAAACTATCATTAAACCTTTTAAAAAGAAAGTGTGCATCATTTCTCTTGTGGAGAGAGAAGAGCTAACACAACATATCTATATTTCTAACATACAGATTAAGAGAGACACATATAAAATGCCTGCTGCATCAGGATGAGGACTGACCTGAAACGGACAGCTGTACTTGGTCACCTCCACAGTCAACTGATCAGAGATGGTGGCTCCGCTGTCCTGAAGGGTGATCAGGCAAAAGTAGGCCAGGCAGGGAGTGTCTGACGGGTGCCAGGCTGCAGCCAAAACCACCAGGCCGGTTCTGAAAGCACAAGGCACACACTCTTGGCTCAGACCAGGACTGCCAAACAGGTTTTACTTGAAGGAGTTTAGTAATCTGGTGTTTCTTCTGCACTGAACTTTACCCATGATGAGGAAGAGGATGTTATAACAAAATGTAGTGAAAAAAAAACAAAGGGGGACCAAAAGTATGTATCACTTTTAATGTTACCATATTTTCCGGACTATAAGGCGAACTTAAAAGCCTTCAATTTTCTCATAAAAAAGACAGTGCGCCTTATAATCCGGAGCGCCTTATATATGCAAGAAGTCGTAATGTTTTAGTACGACTTTGGTAAACTACAAAGCTGCACCGCTTGCAGCATTAAGGCTCAGTTATAGTCGCACAGAGCTCTGCGCATGGTGCGCAGTGTAGGTGTTTATACTTGACGCTTACGTTGGTGCAGTATTTTCTGAAAAGACGGGGTTTTGTTTCGCTTAATGTGCATTATAGTTTGGTGTGCTTTATATATGACAAATGTTCAAAAAATGGACCATTCATTGGCAGTGCGTCTTATAATCCAGTGCGTCTTATAATCCAGTGCGTCTTATAATCCAGTGCGCCCTATAGTGCGGAAAATATAGTAAATACAGATACACAATCTTTTCTAATCTGTATTTATTAGTTGCAGTATCAGCAGTGTCAAAAACAACATTTTTCTTTGATGACCGTAAATAACATTGTGTGAATGCTGACTCTGTTTACACTATTTTCCTGTTTTTCTTTTTTCTGTTCACTTTAAACTGCATGATATGCTTTTTTAGCTAATGTGTTGCTACTTTTAACATTTGTGGTAGCCTTTTGCTACTTTTAGTTTTCAGCCTTTTAGCTAATTAAAGATTTAAATTAACACTGGAAAATATCTAAGTTGTATCTGAATGATCCAATAGTGGTTTTTGACATTATGTGATTCATGTGACATGTCTCACTGACGGGGATGGAACAACTTAAGGGAACCAGTATGAGTTTCAAGGTTTGTTGTGAATCCATGTACCTCCCACATACTCAGATACAAACAGAAGAACACACTTACTGGCTCAACTTCATGTCCAGGTACGCAACGTTTGCCCCCTCCTTGAGCTCTTCATAGTTGCTCTCTGACCCCTGGTGAAAAAACATCAGTCACATTTTCAGCAAAATATTTGCTTGGTTTTTTTTCTAAAATCAGCTATCTTATTCTGGAAAAAGGTATTCAATACAATTTAATTCAACTTTATGGAGGCTTTAGAAGAGTTTACAGTTTACCTCAACTTCAGCCACAAAACATTTTTAGCAACATTATAGATGACTGTGCTGAAACACTTAGTGGGTTTTTTTTGGACATAAAAAAGCTTTCATTTATTTAAAGATGAACATGTCATTTACACCAGCCTTTTAGTGAAACATGTTGTTTTCAGGTGCTTCCATCCACCTCTGTGGTTTTTCATACAACAGTTTATGTGGACTAACGACAGTAAAGATGCCTAAACTGTGTGAAAAAGTGTCACGGATGTGTTTGTACTGACCCAAATGGAATCAACAATGCTCTCCATCAAAGCTTTGCTGGTATCCCAGCTGAAGACCTGGTGCTCCGAGCTGTCGTCAACCTCCCATTTACTCAGGCTGGAAGTGGTTAGTGTGTACAGGCTGCTGGTTCCCTCCACCCACAGGACACTGTGCAGCTGAGGAAATAACACTCAAGATAAGACACAATTCATTTAAAAGGAGGTCCTCTGCTTTTCTGCACCAGTCCTCCAAACTGGTCTCACTGAGGTCTGACGTACAAGGAAGGAAGGAAATGTCTGTTGTACATTCATACTGCTTTTTTGTTGTAATTGTGCATTAGAAAGGATCTACTGTGAAACAAACAATAATTAACAACAAAAAGTTACATTCTGCAACAACATACAAACTAGTTGATTTTATCAAACCACTTAAAACAAATGGCAACAAAAAATGCTGACAATTTTAAACCAATTGAAAAGGTTCAGAGCTTCAACCCATCCAGGTTATCCCAAAAATATACTTTCCTCAGCAGGATTGTTTTTGTGAGTCAAATGTAACCCCTGAAACTGTTTAACTCCTGGTTCTTGCAAACAAAAGTCAGAAAGCCAAGAAAAAACAAGCAATCAATTAAAATAAGCCCCAAACCCAACAGAGAAGATAGGTAAACACAACTCACTGTGTCATTGGCTGGTGGGGACAGGATACCAAACAGGCTAGAGACACGGCGTCCGATGCCAGACAGCATCCCCTGACCCTGCTGTAGAGCTCGACACTGCAGCTTTCCTGCAGAATCTGCACTCATTCTCAACAGCTGATTCCTGACTGACGACAAGACGAAGCTTCTGCCCTGAAAGAGGAGAGACAAGTGATGACAAAAAAAGAAACAAACAACAAGACAAGAAGACAAGAGGACTGAGAATGAGCATCCAAACAAGAACATTTGAATAAAATACTTGAAGAAATATTGTTTTTGATTAGCATGTTTATTTTCAGAGATTATTTACAAATTAAAAAAAAAGAGTTAGAAACTTGTTTACTAGTAATCAAGTTGGACATTTTTTATCCCCAAAAGCATGAAAATGAATGAAGCTTTCTGAAGATCCACCTACTCTGACAGCAACAACAAAGTTGCAGAGGTTGCTGAGGTCCAGGTCTGACTCTGTATAGTTGCCTTCATGAGCCAGGCTCGGCCAGAAGTGAGCCGTTCCTTCTGCAGCCACAGCCAGTACAGAGATGGACTGAACGGCTGCCATCTCCAGCGGAACGGAGGAGGTCATAGCTATGAGATCGGCTGTGTAGTTGTAGTCACTGCTGGGCAGCTGAAGCTCCTTACACACAGACAGCTGCAAGGAAACAGATCAGTTTGGGAGTTTAAAGATGGCACCTGTTTGTACATGCTAAATAGCTTTTCATGTCATGGAATTGGAAGGTGACTTCAGGCAAGAATATTTTCACTCATATTGTCACATCTGAGAAGCTGCAACCAGCTTAATATAGATTTTATGCAGGCTGGTATATTATACCTTGGCTACAGCAGTCTGGCAGATCTTCCAAATGATGATTTTCTCTCCACAAACCATCCAGGCCCAGCCACTTTTATTCACCTTTACTGAGATCTGGTCATCAGCTAGGCACACACACAACTGCTCAGTGACAACATAAGACATGACTGAGAGAAAAAACAGAAGTTTATGAGCTTCTCCCACCATCAGACATGGTCAGAGCCTCCATCACTTTGACAGGCAGAGACGAACCAAACGTTTGGACATCATAGTTGATGGTTTCTGCACCTGTGTGGCTCTGGAGTCTAGTGGGTGTCGACCTAGTGAAAACAGATCACACACATTTAGACTTAGAGGGCACAAGATGAAACAAGTGTTCAAACACAAGTTTATGCTTCACAGAGAAGTTAATGCACAACTGATTTGTTCCTCACACATTGCTGTGAAAAATCCCCCCCCCCCTACAGATTTCTTCTGATTTAGTTTTTTTTTTGTCAGAATTTAATGCTTCAGACCAGCGAACAGATTTTAATATCAGAGAAAGATAACCTGAGTAAATACAAAATGTTTTCAAATGATGATTTAATTTATTAAATCATAAAAAAAAACAACTAAAAATAAAAAAAAAAACTACCCAAACCCTTCTGACCCCATGTAAAAAAGTAATAGTCCTCAAAATTAAATCAGGAATTGTGATTTTTTTTTTTTTTTTATGAAAGCTGAGTTCAGTTTCCTGAGCCACACCCAGGCCTGATTACTGCAGGACCTGTAGAATCAAGAAATCACTTCAAAAGAGCCATGATCCATAAATGTAGAAACCATGGAACCATGACTCCAAGAGTCATTTCTCATCAACAACTCATCCTCAAAGGAGCCCAGAACAACATCTTAAGGTCAGAGGTCATGGTTCAACAATAAGAAACAGACTAAGGGTGAAAATGGCCTCCATGGGAGAGTTTCCAGACCAAAACTACTGCTGAGCAAAAACAACACAAAAGCCCATCTGACAATTACCAAAAAAACATCTTGATGATCCCAAAGATTTCTGGGGAAATACTCTGAGGCCTGAAGAGACAAAAGCGGAACTTTCTGGAAGGTGTGCATCCCGTTACATCTGGTGTAAAACTAACACAATCAAACATGGTGGTAGTGATGGTCAGGGGCTGCTTTGCTGCTTCAGGACCTGGACTACTTATTGATGGAATCATGAATTTTGCTCTCCACCAGATAATCTTGACAGAGAATATCTGGCCTTCAGTTTGTGACCTCGAGTTGAAGAAGCCCTGGTTCTGCAGCAGGACGACAATCTGAAGCAGCAGCAACGTTCCTCCAGTCAGGTGGAAAAATTGTTGTCAGTTTGAAGTTGTTGTTGTTTGTTAGGTAGAGGAAACAATTACTTTTTCTCATAGTTGGTAAGGTCAGCTTTTTTCCTTAAATAAATTAAATCATCATTTAAAAACTGCATTTTGTGTTTAATCAGGTTGTCTTTGACATTTGTTTGCTGGTCTAAGTGTGACATAAAAAGCAAAAATAGAAGAAATCGNGGGGGGGGGGGGTCATAACTCTGAGTTTGAAAGCCAATATAGCATTGACTTGGTCACAGAACAGAGCAATTAACTCGTTTTACTTTTTAAAACTAGCTCGACTAGTCCTGCGTATTACATGGACTTTCGAAATAGAGTAAAAGTTTTACAAGATTTGTATAATACAAAACTTCATAATCAACTTTTCTCACAATAGAATAAATAACCTATTGTTTAATCTCGTAAAGATTTAACCACTAAACTGGGCCTGTAGTCACTGCATAAAAACAACTCGGGCCCTTATAAATGGTCGTTTTCTCACATGCTACATTGAAAGGTAACTTCAGTCTCGTTAGTTAAACTGGTTACACCTAATCAAATACAAGACGAGCAGCTAAAATGTTTCAACTCCAAGTGGTCCTTCACCTCGTCGATAGAGGCGTCCTGCGTGGGGAGAACAGGAGGCCGGTGGCCGCACCGGTGACGCTCTTCCTCCCGGTGGTCCTGCTCTGCTGCCTGCGGCCGGGGCTGGGGGCGGTGCGGGGGCTAAACATGCTGGCGTTTCTACCCCGAGCTATTCAGCAATCAACAAATATCTCCAGTTATCACCGTCAGAGCGAAACAACACGTCCAGCGAGCGACTCTCTTCGAAACAACGCGCGGTGCAGTCGCTTAAATAAAACGTCACAGACAACTTTATTAACAACGTTCAAAGTTTACAACACGATACGGCGCCCTCCACTAGCTGCGAGGGGATGATGCAGGTGGTTCCGTGACGTTTATCAAACTTAACTTTTTTCCCTAAAAAGGTATCCAAAAAAGGTTTTCTGGTGGATTTCAGAGAAAGATTACACCGTGGCCCTAGAACACACGTGTTACACTTAAGGCCCGCGGACCAGATCCGGCCCTCTGTAACATTTCATCCGGCCCCCAAGTTGTTTGCTCTAAATTCTGTATAATCTGTATCTGGGGAAAGGTAATTGATATTTCTATATGAATAATTTGACATAATACATCTAAAACTAAGGTTAATTTATGTAATTTTTAATAAATATTGATCGTGATTGGTCCTTGACTAGGACCAAATTTTTAATTTTGGCCCCCTTGCGTCTCTGGGTTTGACACTCCTGCCCTAGAAGTTAGATTACTAAAGCAGCTAACAGGCTATTACCATGACCTGATCAATATATTCACTCCTTGTATTTTTAGGCCCGAGCAGCGACAGCGCTGCGAAGGCCTATTGTATTTCGTGGATTTCTTCATTAGGCCCGAGCAGCGACAGCGCTGCGAAGGCCTATTGTATTTCGTGGATTTCTTCATTATATTATTATTTTTCCGCCACTTTACGTGGCCTTTTGGATGCCCTAACATATCCCAAAACTCACCAAATTTCACAGAAAATTGTCCCCCGCGTGAAATTTTTGGATTCCAATGGAATCGAAAGTGGGCGTAGCCAAACTGCTCCACAGTGCCCCCTAATGTGAGATAGGATGAACCATAAATCCTAGAGGTCTGAAACTCGGTACATAGGTAGAACACCCCAGATGAAGAAAAAAAGTCTCTTGGAGGTGTAAAGTATGGTTTGTGTTCATCTCTCATTTCTGTTAAACTCATTACAGCCTTATAACTTGTTTTATTAAAAGGGACCTCACAAAGGTGCAAACATTTAAAGCTTGTATAAGTACTAAATGGTAATGCAGTTCAAACTGTAAAATATAAACAAACTTTGATATTGCTAAAATTATTTGATTGCTAAAATGAGGTTACGGTTAGCTTATGATAAAATAATCACAAAGAACAGTTGTGTCTGTGGAGTGAGGGAGGCTGAAGACTCCAGGACATCATGACAGAGGCGAGTGAGATTAGGCAGCAGGGACATGCGGTCAGAAGAGGCAGGTGAGGCAGAGCCTCACCTGTCATCACGACAAGAAAAAAAAAAAAAGATAACATAAAATGAATATTAATATTTGTCCACTGATCTTTATGTGTGACTAATTTTCGAACATTTTTATAGTCAAAATCACATTTTTATAGTCAAAATTGCTAAAATTGCATATTTCCTGTTCAAATACAAGGGTGAAACGCGAGATGTGGCAGCAACAAGCCGAGCCTCACCTCTGAATGCGCAATCAATCACAAACTGGGTTGATACACGCAATTGGCCCCTGCCTGTTGCCATATCGCTGCATGTCGCCAATATAATGGTTTATATACCCCGATTTTCCAAAGTCTGGCTAATGTCTTTAACCATTTACGTTTAATGTTTGTTAGTGACATATTTAGTTTTGCTTAGGGGACATAAAACAGCGGTGAAAAGGCACAGGGTGAGGCAGGGCAATACTTTGCCGCAGTGAAGGGGGAGTACATGAGCCAACGTGAGCTTGTTGCTGCTGTCCTTTTACGCAGAGGCGAGTGACAGTCACATACTGTATTTGTAAATCTGACTCTAAAGGAGTCAGTGCCTCACCAACCATGAACCTCACTGCACGTCACTGTTAGGTAGTAGCCGTCCTTGAGACGGAAAAACAACCTGCTGCAGCTGTTTGTGTGCAGAAAACCCTGATCTTGGGGATGGTTCATAGTATAAAAAGGAGGTGAAAGGGGAATCACCTCAGACACAACTGGGAACGTGTTGCTGTTGTTTCTTGTTGGTGAGTTGTTGTCTCCATTCGGCTGAATGTTTGAAAAAAAGGATGATTTGTAATTACACCTCTGGTCTGGACTTGTTTTGTGTGTCCATCTTTCCTGCAACATCCGGGGAACAGTGAGAAACACAAGATAGTATGGTGATATTCCTCAGAAGGGAGTAAATGCCACATACTGGTTTTCAACAGAGGTATGCCCTAAAATGTACAGGGAAGCGTCCATTTTGGATCAAAGGGCAAATTTTAGCTGATTTTGGCTTTTGTTGACGTCGAACTTTAACAAACTCCTCTTAGGGATTTTGAGCGATCGGCTTCAAACTTGGTCAGTATGCAGTTAAGGGATGGGGGATTAAATGTTATCAAAATCGTGAGTTTTTGAGCATGTTCAGGGGGCGTGGCCAAGCGGTGAACTTGGCGTACTCGCCGAAGCAAACGAAACGTTATAACTTTTACACGCAATGCCTGACTTGCACCAAACTTGGCATGAGTCGTCCCTGTAGGATGCCTGACGATCCTATGTGGTCGTAATCTGACATCATCATTTTTTTTGAAAGCTACATCTCTGACCCCCCTTGACCAAATCAAGACGATCTTGTGTCAAATGACAGTTAACAAGTTGGTCTGACTTGCATTAAAGCACCAACCATTTTCGCTGGAGGGCGTGGCTGTGGCCGTGGCCGTGGTGGCGTGGCAAACTCAGACGTAACGCCGTTGCCTTACGCTTGGCTCTAAATTCCACATATTTTTGCAGCTCTGCACCAAACTCACTACGATCGATACTAGTCCAGTTCCCAACAGAAATCCAGTGCAATATTTGGTAGTCGTGGCCTAATTCCTCTACAGCCCCCCCCAGAATTCTTTAAAAAAAGCAGCCCCAAGCCATGCTTTTACTGACAATCATGAAACTCGGTACACATGTGACACTTATCGGGACCTACAACAAAGTTTCTTGGAGCCATGGTCCAAACCTCACAGAAAGTTGTCCATCTTAGTTCAAAGTTCATATTTTTACCCGATTTTGGGCGATAACAGCCTATGCATTTCATCAAACTTCTCCTACAGCTTTTGACATACAGGCTTCAGAATCGCTCAGCTCAGTCTTGAGACATTGAAGGTCAAAAGGTATCAAAGACTTTTTGCTACATCAAAGCATGTGGGCGTGGCCAAACCTCAAAATCTCACCATTCGCCATGAAACATCAAGGTGAAATAGCTTCAATATACAAGGTCATAGCTTAATTAAACTTTCTGTGTGTCATAAGAGACCAGCACTCATCACATTCACATGGTCAATTTGTGACGTCAAGATGGCCCCAATAGCTAACGGAATATAAAATAAAGACCATATTTGTGCATGATCTAAGTCTGAAACCGTTTGTTGTAGGAAGGTCAAACTTCAGAGCCAGAACCCTCATGGGTCAAGAAAGAGCACTTTGAAGTCCAAGGTCACATGGTCAAAGGTCAAGGTCACAAGAGCCCGTATGCTCTAAGTTGGCATCCGTGTACTGCAGGAAGGTCAAACTTCACAACTGGACTAAGAAATTCAATGTCAAAGGTCAAAGGTCAAGGTCACATGCAAAAGAAGCCTTTCACTCTCAAACTGTGTAACTTATGAAGGTCAGACTTCACAACTAGAGCCCCCGTGGATCAAGGATTAGCCCTTTGGAGTTCAGCGTCACAAGTTCAAAGTTCAAGGTCACAAGAGCACATGTGCGCTAACTCTGGAATCGTTTGATGTAGGAAGGTGAAACTTAACAGCATGCCACAGGACTCGTACTGATCTGGACCGAAGGCAATTTGGGACATTTGCCAAAAGGGCCACCTAGTAGACGGCGCGGGAAATGCGCAAGAGTGTAGAGGGCGGTTGCCGGAGCTCCTGCAGTCGCCAATAGGCCGAAGTGGCGCTGAGCTGGGAGGGCCGCCCAAAGCTGCTCCCAGCTTTAATTATTATTATTATTCTGTCACAGACATTTCATTCATATATTTGCAAAAACAATGAACAGGAAAACTGTTAAAACTAGCCTTTTCTGTTGTGGTTATAAATATTATTAATATTTATTACCATGATATTTCTGATCAAGGCGACAAAAACCCACTGCAGAGGGACCAAAGAGCTGCTGGTTGCAGACCTACTTATACAGTTTTCAATCATTTCAGTACCAGATTTAAATTTGACTCAGGTTTTTACTAGAAAGTGTTTGAATTTGCAGTGGTCAGTTTTACTGCTCAGCTGAACTTATTCTTTGCTAGCGTGTTCCCTATTTTGTTTATGCAACAATCTAATCATTCTCCAAATTCATCAAAGAATTCACTTTTTTCAACAAATGTGAAGCAAACTGCTGTAAATGCAGAAATGGGAGTTTGGTAAATTTGTTGAAGATAACAGATCTTAAAGGCACTGAAAACTGTGTTATAAAAACATACTGCTATTTTCTCGATATGGTGAAAAAAATAAAGGCCTGTTGTCAATGAAAGAAAGCCTGGTTGTGGTTTTGTATTTAAAACAGAAGTCACAATCAAATTCAGTCCCTCCAGGATTTCGCAGGCATTTTTTGTGATTGTTGTGGGCTAAAATGCCTGATTTCGCAGGGCATTTTCCTAAAAGTTGCGATGAAAAGTTGCAATTTTTTTTTTACTAAAATCATAAAAAACTATAACTTTTAATATTTAAACCAAAAATACTTACTAGTTTTGTAAGATAATTACCAACAAACATTGACATTCTTAATAGGTGCTTTATTTGAGAACTTTGATAGCTTCTAAACTGACATTCATGACCATTTCTGGATTGTCCCTCGTCTGCAGCTCTCCTCACATGTTTTATCAACACAAAGTGTTTGTCGATGGATGACTTGCATTTATGTTCCATGATTATACTGCAGGACGTGCAAAACAGCTTCTCCCCACTCTCGTGCAGCTGGGTAGGAAACTGGTTTGCGACCGCAGTGAAGTTAGTTTTAAGTTGGACATTGGATATTCGTGCTCCGCAGAGTTAGCGGCGTCTAGCTCAAGGCTGACCAGAAACAGGAACGCTAATGTCGACCAGCCCTTCTCTCACGCGCGGTGGTTCACTTAGGGATGGCTGGCCGGAACGCGAATATCCAATATCCAACTTAAAACTAACTTCACTGCAAAGATTTCCTTTGATGAAATCTTTGTGGGCAAATGTGAAGCATTAGCGCATATTTTCGCTTCGGTTGCTGCTCCTGCTTGCTCCCGGCATTCTGATGTTAACAGGATGTGACGTCATGTGTCTTCTTCATGAGCTATTTGGGGTTATTTTGTATTCCACACTACACAAACCCACAAAGACGTCACTAGACCGCAGAAATGGTGGCGAATCACTTTAGAAACAATAAATATTGGGTTACAGTTGCGGGAAAGTTGCAGTGTTTTGGACAAAGTTGCAAAAAGTTGCAATTTTGCGTTAATAGTTGTGATATCGCAACATTGCGAAATCCTGGAGGGTCTGCAAATTGCCAACAAACTATTCTCATTTTTATCATTATTCTTTTTAAAACATAAGACTGTAGTTCAGTGCTTTATTTATCTAAATGTGGGCTACTTAAATGACCCTTGTCCAAAAAGATAAAAAAGCGCAGTTCAACTACTAATAATAAGACAAAAATGTTAAATGGTATATCATAGTTACAACTTTGAGAGGTATAAATGTGGCTTTGTATCTCATATTTATTATTTTGAAAATCATATGATCATCTCATTATTATGACATTGTACTTTTTATTATGAGTTTGAAAGTCATAATTATGACATAGCATGTGTTGTTTTGTTTGTTTGTTTCGCTTTTGTGGCTCAAGTATGAAGGACTCAACATAGATCTTTATAATTTTAAACAAGAAGGTATTTTTTCATTCTGTGGAACTATATACAAAGTGTTTTGGTCCTAACACCTAAAACACAATTTCACAGTGCAAGTTATCCTTGATAAGTTGTATTTAAATGACAACTTTGTTTTAGGGTGAAATAGACTTTGTGGCTCTTGACAAACTTCATTTAGTAGTAAAGATGGTAAAATTCTCCTCCTCCAGTCTAGTAGGTGGCAGTAAGCTGTGAGCTGCTTCGCCAGCCGCTAACAAAAGAAGAAGAATCTCCGATGGAGCGGCAACGAAAAGCAGCGCTGAACTTTTAGCTAGTAGCTGGGAACAACTCCACCTGTTTAAATACACTATCTGACGGCTGAGACGTTCAACACGACATGCAGTGAGTAATGATTTCACACGGATGGAGAGTTTCGTCAATCCCGCTGAAACACTGCAGCCGCCGGGCTCACTCCGCTGCAAGCCAGAGCTAAAGTTAGCATTAGCTCCGCGCAGAAAGCCATCCGTCCATTGTCGAAACTTAACAGCTTTTAGGGTTTCAGTGTTTTCGGGCTTTTTTATGAGCTGATGTGACGCTGACAGTGTGAGTATTGGGGATTTTTTTTCAACGAGTGGACAGGAGCGCAGCGTTGCATGGTTACCGCCTAGTTACCGCCTGGTTACCACCTGGTTCCTGCCTTGTTACCGCCTAGTGCACGGGATGGTTGAAGACTTTAATAGGCAAGCTGAGAGGTGATGTGCTCATGTTTTCTGTACTGACGCTTGGCTGCTGTGTGGCAGGTGAGCAGATTAATCAGTGACAATCTACGTTTTCCCACACGTGGCACCATTTAAGGGGACATAACAGGCTTTTCACTGGTGTAAGACTTATTGCCTGGAGGCATTGTTACGACAAACAAATCTTTCAAACACAAAATTCCTCAGTTTTTGTGTGAAGTTAATTCTTGCTACTTGTGTATCCTGAAAGGAATTTTTATTCAACACAGTCTGATCCCTGACCATTCCAACTCCTGGCAACACAAGCTAACTCTAGGGACGTGTACCTGTCACCTTTCTGACAGGTAAGGTGAGGTTGAACTACATATAGTTGGGCTCACTTCTACACAAAACCTGGTCTCTGGAACCAACCCTCTAGATCAGGGGGGTCAGCAACCCAAAAAACAATCTGTCTGAAGCCGCACAAAAATTAAAAGCCTTATATAAGGCTTAGAAAGAAGGCAACACAGACTTTACGTGTCTATATTAGCCTATTATCAAAATGATTAAGTGTATACATAATAAGCATTCATGATTAAATGTTTATTTTCCCTGCAGTGTGTCCTGGATGGAATGACGCACCACGTGACTACTCTGTTGCACAATGTTGCTAACATTAAGTTTAACTTCCATCACAATATTAATGTATTATGTTTCGTTGCATTGCTAAAATTAAAGAAATGCAATAAAGAAATCAGATTTTTGATATACGTAATATCAGTGTTTATCTTCCACTCATTGGGGAAAGCTAGCGGGAGTTTTTATAACAATGTGCCGGAAGTCAGGCGTTCTCCCCTGGTATACCGAACCTGGAGCGCTTGGTCAGCTGACAGCTGGCGAGGGGAGCTGGCTGCTAATACAGCGGAAGCAGACATGTCCGAAAATGTCAGAACAATATTGCAATTAGGTGATGTATTGATGAGTCAAGCAGATATTTGAGACTTTCAAAGCCACATTCACGCCTAAAAACGTTGTAAAAAATCATGTTGTGTCACTTAAAGTGTAATATAGCAAAATAATTTGCCGCTCTCCACAGTCATTGCCGCTTTGCTTGAACACCCGGTTTGGACCCGCAATGAAATATGGGATATGGTGAGCCGTGAAGGATACACCGGACCCATCCTTCAAATCTGGGGAAAAGAAGGACGAATTTGAAGGAGACTTCAAATTCATACAGGCCTTGTGGCTACGCATAATCGACCGACAAATCCGTCCTTCGAAGGATGCAGACCCTGAATTCGGACACAGCTTTAATATTTATTCTACACATTTGTACAGCATTGGAAAACGTTACGAATGTTTGTCTTTCTACAGAAACCATATTAAAACAAAAATATATTTTCCACGCCCATCTTTTTCCATTTTCAAACATTTTTGAAAAAGCTCCAGGGAGCCACTAGGGCAGCACCAAAGAACCGCGTGTTGCCGACTCCTGCCCTAGATAGAGGCTGGACTCTTTCCTACTCTGTGTTTCCCAGAGGGAAGCGATGGGTGGGTGTGGGGATACTGACAAACCTCTGGCACGGAACATCAGTTCAGATTACCTGACCTTGGAGTCACTGATGGTGTTCTTTAGTTGTTCTTCTGGGTGGCGGTCCTAAAGGACTCCTGCAGCAGCTGACAGGTACAGGGTGGCAAGAAGGACTGCAGCTTCTGTAGTTGTGTATGCAAAAACTCAGGCCTGGGAGGCATTCAGAGAGGTCATGGAGAAGGAGTTTTGGTTGGCATTGAGAAGGTTCTGGCAAACTGTTTGGTGAGTCAGAAAGGGAAAGTGGGCCCCTCTGTGCTTGGTTTGGGTGGGGAACTGCTGACCTGGTCTGGAGATATCATTAAATGGTGGAAGGAGCACTTTCCTCAAAGTGCTCCTTCCACCATCTCTGTAATCCGGACACCATGCCCACCTTTAAGGAGGCAAAGTCTGAAGACTTGAGGAACACAGGTCCATTACAGTGACAGAGGTCGCCAAAGTAGTTAAAAAGCTCCCTAGTTGCAGGATGCCAGGTGTGGGCAAGATTCGTCCTGAGATGTTGAAGGCCCTGGACATTGTGGGGCTGTCACAATTGACATATCTCTTCAATGTCCCATGGAGGACTGAGACAGTGCCTGTGGAGTGGCAGATCGAGGTGGTGGTTTCCATTTTTAAAAACGGTAGCCGGAGAGTGTATTCTAACTATCGGGGGATCACACTTCTCAGCCTCCCTGGGAAAGTTTACTCTATGGAGTAGGAAGGGAGGCTCTGATTGATTGTCGAACCTCAAATCCAGGAGGAGCAGTGTGGCTTTTTGTCTGAGTTGTGAAACAGTGGACCAGAGCTTTAGCTTCGCAGAGTTGCTCAAGGGATCATGGGAGTCTGACTCTCCAGTCTACGTGTTTTGTGCATCTGGAGAAGGCTTATGACCATTTTTCCTGAGGCACTCTGTGGGTTTGATGCAGGAGTATGGGTTGCCTCGGTTGTTTTTGAGGGTTATCCGGTCACTATAACCAAAGCAGGAGATGTGTCCACATCTTTGACACAAAGTTGAGCTCGTTCTCAGTTGGACTTCCCAGGGCTGTCCCTGGTCTCCGATCCTGTTTGTGGTGTTCATGGACAGGATCTTAATGTGGTGTTGTGGAGAGGATTGGGTTTGGTTTAGGAACCTTGGGGTCTTTTACAGATGATGTAGTTCAAGTACCTGGGATTCTTGTTCACAAATGACGGTGAGATGGAGTGGGAGATGGATCATCAGGCCTTGTTCTCAGTAATGAGGGCATTGCTTCTATCTGTTGTGTTGAAGAAAGAGTCGAGTCGAAAGGCAAAGCTCTCGATCTACTGGTCTATCTACATTCCAGCCCTCACCAATAGTCATGAGGTATGAAAATCCCAGATACAAACAGCTAAAATAGGATTCCTTCATAGGGTAGCTGGGCTCAGCCTTAGAAATGGGATGAGAAGCTCTGTCATACTCTGGAAACTCGGATTGGAGCAGCTGCTGTTTCATATCAAAAGGTCCCAGCTGAAGTGGTTTGGGTATCTGTGATGCTTCTCCTTCAGATGTTTTCCAGGTGTGCCCCACTAGGAGGAGACCTTGGGGCTGACCCAGAACTCTCTGGAGGCCTCTCTGGCCTGGGAATGCTTCTGGTTTCTCTCCTGGACCTGTTGCCCCCATGACCCAACCACAGATAAGCGATAGATAATGGATGGATGGAATTTTTTTGTTTGCTTGTTTTTTTTTTTTGTTTGTTTTTTTTTCTTGTGGCAGGTGTAGAGTAGTGGAAACACTTCTAAACAACAGCCACCTCCTGAAAGGAAGTCCTAATATTGCTTCTGAAGAAAAACAGCAATTTAGATTTACTAATGTTAGTTTGCTAAACTGTAAGTTAAGGTAAAATAAAAAAGAATAAGGTTAGCATTCACTATCAGACATGTTACACAAAATAACTCAAAAGCACTAAAAGGGCAACTGAAAGATGCATTTATTCAAATATTTACTGACTTTTGGTGATTAAATCTTAATTGGAGAGGTTAAACCCTCCTTTTCTCCCCTGTAGTTCTAACCATGTGTGACAGGGTGTGGTTTGCATTCATCAGGTCATGAAACGGGTTCGCACTGAGCAGATCCAGTATGCCGTGGCTCAGTACCTGAAGAGGAGGCAGTATGTGGACACTGACAGCTCCCTGAAAGGAGTCAAGCTCTCCCAGTCGGCTGAAGAGATGGCTGCCAGCTTGACGGGTGAGAGCATTGTTCACTCTTTTCCTGAAAGAAACCTCACAGTCAGGCAGTGAAATGAATGTATTCCTGCTCTGTCCTTTTTATAAGCAGTACAGGTAGAGTCGGGTTGTACCAACATTGTCTCTGCTGCACCCTGCCAGTCCGACCCACAGCAGTATGAGACACAGTACTCCAGGCTGCGCTCCTTTCTCTCAGGTACAGCACCTGTATACCACAAACATGGGGGAGAAGAAGTTCACTCTTTTTCAAATTTAGGGTTTTACATATTAGGACCTAATAAAAAATGATCTGTGGCCTCATGTACAAAGTGTGTACACATACACTTAAAGAATTTACTGTATATAAAAAAACACATGCAAGAAGTTTGAAATGCATCGGCCTCATTTATTTACACTAATAGTGTGCAGGGTTTCCCCCAGAAAAGAGGCTAAGTCCGGTGGTAGGTGGCTGTTCGCCGGCCAACTGTGATTTAGTAAAAAAAAAAATGATTAAAGTTGACAGGAAAGTTGAAAATATGGCTTTTTATTTAGTGATATTGTAAAATATTTGTGCCAAATATTTACACAACTACAGTTTTACAAAATGGCACTTTAAACAAAAATACAATTAAAATAAATACTAATTGATTGCACCTAATTTAAATCCTAATTTAAGTCACATTTACAAATAACACGTCTCACTTCCAGGCCAATGAATAACAATAGAGAACTCTGAAAAATAGAGAGATGCTGTACTGTGCATATCTAATGCTGAATTGAATAGCATCATTTTACTGTTAAACAAGGATAATATTTTCACTAAGCACAAAACATGCTTACCATATTCGGTTTTGTAAAGCCACCTGCTGAATTTCGGCTCAGCTAACCATATTTGGTTAAACCTGCTCAATTAACGTGGCGTTTATACTTGGCGCTTACGTCAGTGCAGTATTCTCCAAAAAGATGGGGGGCAGTACGCTACGTAACCAGTGGAAATACGGTAAAAAGAGAGCAGATGGTTGAATGGAGTGCGGCGCGCGTGGTCCACACCAAGTTATAAAAGGTGCACGATGTAACACCGCACGGGACCTTCACGCAGGGGTGGGGACAGCGCGATTGTGTCGTGGTTGGCGCGTGCACCCTTGCGCGGTGAGGTAAATAAAGCCAGTGGTTTTGGGGAAGCGGGTGGAAAAAAACGTATAAAAAAATGACGTATTTATAATAAACAAGCGGAGCTTAGCCTGGCGGCTGGGTCAGCAAACAGCAAAGCCTGGCGGCCCGCCAGGCTAATAATACGCTGGGGTAAACCCTGATGTGCGTAATCCATGCAAGTAATGTACAGCGTTAATGTTAGAGACGTGGTGGGCAGTTGTCCTTCGTTTCACTTCCGCCTTTATGTCCAACCATTTTCCGTAACTTCTGCATGTGTGCACTGCTCTGATGACAGCTGTTTCACACGCACTGTAACTCCTCTTGTGCTTGTTGCTAATGCCATAGGACTGTGTGCCGATCAATGTTTTTAAGCCCTACTACCTTATTTAGGATTGTCTCCAACTCTTGTTCAAATTCCTCTCTTTCCTGTGTGTAGACATGAATTCTGATTATGCAGAGTCAAGAATCCCACATGCAGGGATATGTGCATCTATTTGTATCTTAAAACTGAGGCATATCCAGGGAGATGTTTTGCATGCTCAGTTTCAAGTTGATCTGGATATACACAGGAAATGTTCTTAGTGTTCATCTGGATTTTTTTATGCACGTTATGTTTCAGTAGAAAATCTACACAAGTCTTTGAGGCCCCTGGTCTGTACCTGGTTCTAAAATTATTAAAATCTAACCTCAAGTGTAGAAAAACACACCGCACATTTCACTATATCATTACTTATTAAACAATAATGAAGCCTATATAGAAAAGCTATATGTGGGAAAAACTAAGTCCACCTCCTGATCCAGCAGCTTTTTAAACCTCCTTTAGCAGCCGTAACTTTCAAAAGTAGTTTTTGATGTGACTTTATCAGCTTCTCACATGGTTGTGGAGGAAGTCTGACCCAGTTTTCTTTCCAATGTTGCTTAAGTTCAAAGTCACACAGAAAACTAGTACTGAGATTTATTACTGCAAAAAACGGTTCGACAAGCTGTTGGATCAGGGGGTTGATTTTTTTTTTTTTACCCACAGCTTTTTCATTTTGTCTTTGTTTAATAAATAAGGACATGGTGGAGACTTTTTGTATGTTTGAGGTTAGATTTGAATAACTTTGAATAATGTAAATAACATTAGGTTATCAGATCATTTTTATTATGTCCTGATATGTAAAACCATAGGAGTACAGGAGAGTGGACTGTCCTTTTCCCCATGATGTTCTGCTCCCTGCATGTCTCAGCTGAAGATCAATATGAGTTGTTCTAAAAATACTTTTTCTCCCATCAACAGAAATAGAATTATCCTGGGCCCAGGAAGTGAGCAGCCTCCTTTATCCAATCTTTGTCTACCTTCACCTGGATATGATGCGCTGCGGCCTGAAGGGGGCAGTGGATAGTTTTTACAGTCGGTTTCATGACACCTTTCTTCAGGACAGCGAGCAGCGTGCTGTTGTGGAGCAGCTCCGCCATGTTCTCACTGAACAGGATGTTGGGGCCAACCCTAAGCTGCGAGTGTTCCTAGAGCACAAGTATGTGGTTCACCTGACCGAGCCGGCCTATAGCTACCTGCTGCGTTACCTGCAGAGTGAGGACAACAGCACCCTCTGCAGGGTTCTCAGCACACACCTGCAGGTGGAGGTCACTGCCTCCAGACGTACAGACTACCAACTGTATGGGTCTTCCGCCGGGTCCACAACAGCCCCGAATTCCACCTCCTCCTGGGCAGGTGTGGATGGAGCAGAGGTTGGGGAGGGGATGGAGGTCCCTGCAGGGATCCCACAGAACGAGGCTGTCCTCGAGGTACTGCAGGATTGCATTAAGAAAGTCCGTGAGGGCCCGCCCTCACTCACCACAGTCTGTTTTTATGCCTTCCACCACACGGAGCAGATGCTAAACACAGCTGAGGTATCAGCTGACAGCCGGCTGTTGGCTGCAGGTTTTGACAGCTCTACAGTGAAGCTATGGAGCCTCAGAGCCCGAAAACTGAAGTCCAAATCACATCAGGCTGACGTGTCGCAGATCCACCTGGCATGTGATATGCTGAAGGAGGAAGTGAGTAGCCATAATGGTAGTTTTTCGTCTTCACCCTCTAAAACACCCTGATCAGGATGCAGGAAAATTCATTTGGTGGCTCTCAGAGATACTAGCAGCAAAATACATGACTACTACAAGATGTAGAAACCTGTAGAGTAGACAATATGGACAGACTGTGAAATCGAAAGAGTAATAACAGAGCTTGTAATGAGGATAAATATAGAACAGTGCAGCACAGTGGATGAGGTATTTATGTCTGAGTACACAAAGCATAATGCATTAAACAATTATAGTAATTTGTTTTATTGTTTCTAAGAGGTGGGATGTGCAGTTTATGTAAATAACTCAGACAGTCAGTGAGCTGCCCAGTTAACCAACATGTTGCTTTGGAGCCAAAGTTTAAAAAAGCAAGAATTTTTCTTTTTGCCGATTTTCCCATCTATGAATTTTATAACATTTTGTGCAATACAAAAGAATCCTTGTTTTGCCTTTAAATAAATATGCAATTAAAGGCATAGCATACCTTGAATAAATTCATATTACCCACCGCCTTTATTGCCTGATTTTTGGACCAAGATCATTGTGAGGAATGATGAAGTTGTTACCATTTTTGGCAAACTCTAAAAAAATTGCTATGCACATTTTCATGCAATATCACAAGAGGTTGTGTTTAGAGTCTGTGTTGGGACTCTCTCTATAGCTCAATATTTGTAAAATAGTTAGTTTTTTTTGTGTTTGCTAAGATTGGGTAGCTGTGGCTGTCATCTTGAATTGGGTTTGCTCCAAACATCAATTAGTTGTAAATGTACATTCAATAATTATTTCCTTAAAGTTCACTAAAATTAGTCCAGTGGTTCATTAGTATTTTGCTGACAGACAGATAGTTAACAGCAAAATTTTAAACAAAGATCTTGCACGATCCTTTATTGCAAAGAAAATGTGTTGGATGTCAGTCTCTGCTAATGTCACACCAAATTTTAGGTCAATATCTGAAAAATTGAGAGAATTATGATCATTTTTGTGTTTTCTAAGATTAGTTGACTGTGGCAGCCATTTTGAATTGTGTTGACTTCAAAGTTAATGAGTTTCAAAGGTACAACTCATGATTTCTGTCTGAAAGTTTTGTTAAAATTGACTCAGTAGTTCATGAGAGATTTAATATTAATAATCAAAGTTTTAAAAACAGATCTCAAGTGATCAGTTAGAGCTCAGGAGATATGACCGCATCAATTTTTAGCTGAATGTCTTTAAAATTGGCAGTCATTTTTGTGTTTCCTAAAGTCATTTAGTTATGGTGACCATTACAAAACTTCCATCTAAACAAATAAATCATCAGTTTTAAATGTGTGTTTTGTGATTATTTTTCCTCAGGTGGAGGAAGAGGACAGCTGCGGTAGTGAGATCAAAACTCTGCGAGGTCACAGCGGTCCTGTGTATCGTACCGCCTTCCTGACGGACAGCTCAGGGCTGCTGTCCTGCTCTGAGGACACAACCATCCGTTACTGGGACCTGGGCAGCTTCACCAACACGGCGCTGTACCTGGGCCACCCCTACCCGGTGTGGGACGTGGACGTCAGCCCCTGCAGTCTGTATTTTGCCAGCAGCTCACACGATCGCACTGCCCGCCTGTGGACGTTCTCTCGCACCTATCCATTGCGGCTCTATGCAGGGCATCTCTCCGACGTTGACTGCATCAAGTTTCACCCAAACTCCAACTACCTGGCGACAGGCTCTACGGACAAAACTGTTCGTCTGTGGAGCACCCAGCAGGGGGCATCTGTTCGCCTCTTCACTGGCCACCGTGGCCCAGTGCTGTCGCTCACATTCTCCCCCAATGGGAAGTATCTGGCCTCTGCTGGAGAGGACCAGCGTGTGAAGCTTTGGGATCTGGCTTCAGGGACCCTGTTCAAAGACTTGCGGGGCCACACAGACAGCATCACCAGCCTGTCCTTCAGTCCAGACAGTAGCTTGGTGGCATCCTCATCTATGGACAACTCAGTGCGGGTGTGGGACATTCGCAGCTCCCACGGCGGGACACCTTCTGATGGCTCATCCAGTGAGCTGGTGGGACTGTACACTGGAAACACCAGCAACATTCATAACGTCCAGTTCATGGCCTGCAACCTGCTGCTGGTGACAGGAACCGCACAGGAGAAGGCAGAACCGTAGCCACACTTTGGTTCCTGTGCTCAGAAGGAAAGAAAACACAAAAGTGTCCAAATGTTTCTGTAAAGATGTTGTCACCATTCAGAATTTAGTTTATTCATCACGTCCTAGTGTCAGATTTTTGAGTTTCCTTATTAGTTCATGACATATGGGGGGAAAAAAGTCCTTTTTTTATATAAACCTACAGTTTCTCGTTTGAAATTGATTGAGATTTTCATTTATACATTAAGTGTAATTTAACCAAAGCTTCTTTGTCATTAAAGAATTTCACAGTTTTTCTTGTCCTGGATGATTAAAAGGTCCACTGTTGTAGTAATGTGATGTAAAACAGACTGAATACGACCGAGTATCTGTGTGATAAAATGGTTTGTATTTTACAGAGTGGTGGGACCACCTCCTGCTCCAGTCAAAAGTAAAAAAAAATTGTTTAAACTTACTGAGTAACACAATCCATGCAGACAGGGGAGTTCACACTGTAAGATGAAGTTGTTTTTTTTAAACCGCTTTAGAAATATTTCCTGCCTCTGACTTATTGAAAAACAACAAAAACATGAGTGTTTTGGGGAGAATGATAATATTTTTTTGGCTGAATGGTTTTATTTGTGCAGTACTTTTTAAAACATGCAAAGTCCTTTATGGAAAAAGTAAAACAATGCTCAGCTTTTCTTTTTTTTTTTTAAAGCACAGACGGTAGGTGCAGATTTGTCTTCCCCAGGAATAAGAAAGTAAAAAAACCAAACATCCTTCAGATTAGAGCAGGTAAAATGTTGGTGAAGACAGGATTACAGCTCTGTCCATAAACTGAGCTTTGTGGATGACTCCTCAGTGTGTTATGCTGACCTCAGAAGGGCACAGTTAAAAACCTTGTTTTTGTCTTTTTTTTTTCTCAGCTAGAAATGTTTTTGTTTGTATAAGGGTCAGATCTTTGAGAACAGATCAGAGCTAGTAACTAGTATTTGTATCGTTTTATCCATTTTCTGATTTAAAGAAATCCCTTTGCTGTATCTTGATGCCCAAGTTTAAAGATTTAGTCTGAAGTGATGAGGAGAATAAATTTACATTTTGAACTCGTGTCAGTCATTATAGGACAAGTCAGTGTGTTCCTCTTTATGCATAGAAATTATTTGTTTTATATTTAATGTCATGTCTGAGAAATGCCAGTTGCTACATCAAAACAGACTGGGACTAATTGAGGCATCCATTCCTTACAGGAGCAGAAAAACGAAAAGAAAACATCTGCTTACTGCTGCATGACGGAGAGTATTGTTAGTGGGATTTCTAAAATTCCAGTTTTGTAATTTTCGTATTAAATAGTAAATTTTCTGTCTTTTTGTAAAAGTTTTGCTGCCATACTTCAACAACTAGGTTGTTTTTAAAAAGGTCTGACAAATAAACATATTCCAGGTTTGTTTTCAATAAACCTGCAGTTTCTCAGTAAATGTTAATTTCCATGAATACTGTAGCTTCATAAAGTATTCAGACTTCCTTCACCTTTTCGATGTTGTTGTGTTGCAGCAGTCATTTAAATTATTTTTTTCTGATAATAATCTATGCTTAGTATTTTATTGATTTAAATAAATATATTTTACAAAGCTATCAGGAGCCTCAGGACTTCATTGAAGCACCTTTGGCAGCAGTTTCAGCTTCGAGTCCTTTTGAGGTGGATGCAACAAGCTTTCCTCACCTGGGCTGGAGGATTCTCTGCCGTTCTTGTTAGTAAAGCCTCTTAAGCTCTGTCAGGCTGATTGGGGACCAACAATAGAGTGACTTTAGGGTTTGAGGTGTTTGACAGGGGCCACTTTAGCACCTTCATAAAGTTGTACCAAAGTCCCTCCTGTGTTGCCTTCACTGTGCTTTTGGGTCACGCAGGCTGAGGTCCTGAGCACACAGGAACAATGTTTTGTGAATTTTCAAAGTTGTTGTTTTTATAATTTTTGCAGCTTATTGTTGCAACAGAATTTGAGGAGCTTCTAAATGGTATTTTTTGTAACTGGGTTCCATTGTGAGAAAATGCTTAAACACCACTGTTTAGTTCTTGTGTGGACAAACTAAACACAACCTTTTGAAAACGATATCATAGTCCCACCTCCTGCCTAACCTATGACCCCAATAATGATACATTACATGATTGGATTTGTGTTGCAGACTCCAGTTTCTCAATTACAGCAAAACTATCATATTCTGCATAACTTTAATGAGCAGACAAGGCTGAGGAAAAATAAATTTCCCTTATATAAAGCAGTACAATCCCTCAGGGGGGAAACAGAAAGTAACAACAAATAATAAGAAAGAAAATGAAGATATTCTTCATCCAAGATACAAATATACAAAATACATGCTGTATATTTTTATAGTTAACTATTTATAAAGTGTCTCACATAACATGAATCGCTATAACGTTTTTCATGGAGCTTCTCTGTTTCCTTAAAGTTTACCGCTTCGGCTTTTCCTTTGTGAGAGAGAAATCCGACACTGCTAGTTAGTCAGGCAACCTGTAGCCTCAGTTGCATACTGATCGCTGATTGGTCGTTTACTAGCCAGGGGACTGGAAGGAGAGGGGAGGGGGCGGGGTTTGGCTCTCCGCTGTCAGCAAACGGGAGAAGACCGAAGCCTGCTGCTCAGTGCGATGCGCAGCAGAACGTTGGTGAGATGTTCAGTTATTTCTGGGAGGTTTGAGTTGAGGGGGCATTGCCCCCTTTTGTCGGCCTCGGTAAATTATCCTTATTATTACACCACATTCATAAATTCATGGTATTATTTGGTAATCAGATCTATAATAATGTAAAGTTATGTATAAACGGAGTTGAAATTGAAAGAGTCTATGGGACTAAATTTTTAGGACTTATTATAGACAATAAACTTAGTTGGAAGCCTCACATAGATTATATTAGAAATAAAGTTGCAAAAACTACTGGAATATTGTTTAAAATAAAGGATTTAGTAAATGTTAAAGGCCTGCATATCATATATTCCTATTTGGCCCTAAAATGTAAAATGATAACATCTTATGCTGTTATGTAGATTTATGTCTATTGTGAAGATATCTTGGTAGGTTGTTAGGTAAAAATAGGGTAGGCAAGAATAAGCTTGGCTTCAGCCTATTCCTTTTTTGGTGAATTTGAGATTTGTTTATTGATTTTCTTGTTTTGTTCTGTTTTGTTTTCTGTATTTAGTGTGTACAATTTGCCAAAATAAAAATAAAGTAAGTACATAATCTATAGACAAAACATTTTTATCACATTATTAAACAACAATACAAACTTTGCAGAAAAAGATCAAACATCAAGTATATATCTAAAAATGTGGGTAATTGGAATAGTTTTACCATGAAGCCTTTGAATATTATGAGGAAAACTCTTTGCTGCTCCAAACGTCCCTCAGTGGGTATTGGCCTATAATCATCCATTATGTCTGATGAAACTCCTAGTCAAAAAAAGGTTAAATTTATCCTCTTTGACTATCTGTCTTTTTCTTCTTGGCTTTACAGTTTGGACTGTCTGCTCCTCTTGTTTCTTGTTTCTGGTATATTTTTGTGGCAGTGTTGCAGTTTTTAGCATTTGGGTCGTTTTCCAGACACATTTCTGGAAACAGTGCCATGTTTATGACGAAATGGTCTCTTTGAAAAAGACAGTGTTCCCATGTAGACAGGGACTTAATTAAAAGGTTGAACTTTTATAACTTTTTTATGACTGAAGTTGTTTTAAGACAACAGCAGTCCATTTTAGTCTTGGCCCCTACTGAACCAGCAGCTAACTTGTCAATCTTGTTAGAAATTAATAATTTCTCTGAACAGAGGACATTTACAGAGCTATCTATAACAAGTAAGATATTAATTGTTCAAAACCTTTCAACAGAACCCCACTACAAAAGATCCGAAATAGCCTTTTAGGCAGCATCAGACATACTGTATGCCCCTTTTACACAGGCCCTAATTCAGAAGTCCGGCTCTACTCCGCTCTACTCGGCTCGGCTCGATAAAGAATGCATCGCGTTTACACCGGCCAGTTTGGTCGGTAGCAGAGGAACGCCTCCTCGTGTTGGAGGGGGTGGGGCCCCATGCGGGGGGTTGCGCTACCAAAACTTAGCGCACGGGTTAGGGCCCGGGTGAAAGAGGCAATACTGTATCAGCAGCTCAAATGTTAGAAGTAATTCTGTTCATAAAGTTTTCAGGAGAACATCACCTACAGAAAAACTGTGATTTTAGTAAACCTATTTTGTTGTAGTCAAGGCAAGGTAGCTTTATTTGTATAACACTTCAGCAACAGGGCACCTCAAAGTGTTTTACATAATTAATTAAAAAGATGTAAAAGAACAATAAAAGCCTTTTACAAGATAAAAACATAAAATTACAGACAATCAAAGAAGGAACATTTTAAAAAAGTTTAAAGTAAGCTCTGATTAATTCTAGCTAAATTCTTCAGGTGGTAGAAGGTCGTCTTTGTACCTGTCTTAATGTGGCTGTTCAGACTCAGGTCAGAGTTCATGATACCACCAAGGTTTCAGACTTTATCAGAGCTTTTTAGCATCACATACTGCAGGTGTGCACTAACTTTTAATATCTCCTCTTCAGCTCCAAAAACTTCTACCTCAGTGTTATCTTTGTTGAGCTGAAGAAAGTTCTGGCACATCCAATGATTGATCTGTTCAATAAACTCACTCAGTGCTTATTTTGGACTGTAGTCCCCAGGTGAGAGAGTGAGGTACATCAGTGTGTCACCAGCATAGTTATGGTCATACCACAGTTTTACACTGCAGGAAAACATTTATCAATGATCTCTACGTTACATGTAAACTATGTGGCTCAGTCTGGAACTAGTGAATTGACAGAAGTGTTTACTGGGTCCTTGTTTGTACTCAGCTATGACAGGAATCCTGTGTGTGTACAGCAGGAATGAGGATGGAGTGTCAGACAGGTGTGGTGCAGCAGGGACCACACCTTGAATCTGTCTGCAGAGCTCTTAGAGTAAGGGGAGCGAGAGATGAATCTGGGATCAGGAATGTGAGACAGAACCGGTTCTGGCAGCAGCTGAAAGCATTGTGTTGCTCAGCTCTCTGTGATATCTATTTTGTTCTTTGCTTCCATTTGCATGTTTTACACTTCCTATTAGCAGACAACAATGATTTAATATGATTTTGTGTGTTTCTCACTCTTAAAAAGTAAAATACAAATTATTAGTGTGCATTTTATGTCTTTAAGGTTGTTTTGTGTGGAGTTTGCATGTTCTCCTTGTGCAGGCGTGGGTTTTTTTCTTGGTACTTGGTACTCTTTCTTGGTACTTTTTTCTTGGTAATTTCCTCACACAGACCAACAACATGTCTGTTAGGGTCATTGGTAACTCTACATTGTCGCTATGTGTGAGTGAGAGTTAATGGTTGTTTGTCTCTAATGCCCCTTTTCCATTGGCTCTACTTGAGCAGCCCCGCTCCACTCCACTCTACTCTGCTCGGCTCTGTAAACAATGCGTGGCGTTTCCACCTGCCAGTCTGCTCGGTAGCAGAGGAACGCCTCATTGTGTTGGTGGGAGGAGGGAGGCGGGGTCCAAAGCTGCACAGCATGCTACCACATTTGTGTAAACAACGGAAGAGCTATGGACAACTTTGGCCCTGTGTTGTTGCTGTTTTTTGAGCTTCTGGGGATTTTCCTGAGACTTCAGGAAGAGAGGCGCAGTGGAAGAAAAGCTCTGGATGCTGCGATTGTTGCACGGAGTCAGACAGCTGTTATCCACCGGACATTTTTAGGCTTTACAGCACCTGGGGGACAAACATTGCAGGGTAAGCTAACGCTGTTGTTTATAGTCCTATTACTTTGCTACTGTTCCAAAATTGTCTATCGGTGTTTTCTTTGCTCTTTTTACGCTTCAATCTGACCACACCCACAACCAATGAGTGAACAGGAGCTAGCTTGCGTCACCCACGAAAGCAGGGCCGGCCCAGTTGGACCCTACTTTGAAGTAGGGCCAAAAATTGCTGGGGCTGGCCTCGAAAAAGGCCCGTGGAAACGCTTGCAAAGCGAGCCGAGTAGAGTGGAGCCGGGACCTTTAGAGCCAATGGAAAAGGGGCATATGTGTTCCTGTGATGGACCAATGACCTCTCACAGTGACTGCTGGAGACAGGCACCAGCTCTCTGTGACCCACAAAAAAAGCAGGTAAAGAAAATGGATGGATGGATGGTTGTTTTGTCACTGTCATGGTTTTCGCTAATGATTTAGCCCACATGCAGAACACATTCAGGAGACCAGAGCAAGTTTAAAAGGTTTATTTTAAACAAGACTTGGACAGGTAATCTGGAACCGGGAACTCAGGAACAGGTCATCAGCTGAACAAGAGGTTGAATGGTTAAACAGGAATGTCTATGAACTTGGGGAGAATAATTCAGATGAGTTAGCTTACGGATGAGCTGTTTGCTTCTGCCAGGGAGAGAGGAGTGGGATCTGGGAGATGAGCTGCTGAAGATGAAAGGGAAGGAACTTGGTTGATCTGTGGTTTGTATCTTGATAGCCTAGCAGGTGTCATGATGCGGGGTGAAGGAAGCGAACCCTGAGTGCAGACTCATCTTAAACAAAATAATTTATTAAATAAAGAAAAACCAAAACAAGAGCTGACGTGGCAGCAAAACAAACTAAAGAACAAGCTAAAACCAACATGCACAGGAACGGGGACAAGCGGGACAGAAAACAAACAACCAGTAGCGAAACAACAAACAGTAGACATCAAACAAACCTTAGACAATGGACCAGCGAGGTATGGAGAGAAATGACCGGGTTTTAAAGTGCAGAGGATAATTGTGGTAAGTGGATTCAGGTGTATGGGAGCAATCATGGGCAGGTGGAGAAGGGCGTGGCCAGGAAACAGCAAAAGGGTGACTGGGGAGGAGTGAATACAAAAGCACAAACATGAGGAAGACAGAACCCAAATGAACCAAGAAGAAAAACAAAAACCAGAAAACTAAAAATAAGAAACAAAACCCAAAATACAACCCAGAGAACTAAAATAAAATCAAAACAAAACCCAGCAAAAGCCAAATCACCACATTAGGTGTTTGGGACGGATTTGGCAGTTTCTGTGGCGTGAGTTCTGGTGGCTGGAGGGTGAGCAGGGCTCAGTCTTGTGGAAGCAGTTTGGGACTGCTGCCCGTGTGGAGACCTCGGGAAGCGAGGCAGGTCGTGATTGATCCTGGTAAACCTGGAGCTTGGTTTGAGGAAGCGAGGAGTTTCTGTGAATGTGGAAATCCTTCCTGAAACAAGGCAGAGAACATGAATAAGGCTTTTCTGAAGGTTTGCGCTTCAGCCAGGAGATAACAAAAGTACAGCTCAGGTTAACACTCTGACGAAGAAGTGCTGGCAGCTGACTCCCTTTATGCTCCCCATGATGAGCTCATGATGAGGAACACCTGTCAGGTCAGCCACCTGGAGGCCAGACTCCACCTAAAGGGGGGAAAAGGAAGCAGCAGCCAAAACAGGAGACAGGAAGCTCACAGATTCCAACAGTCAGGGTTTTTTGCTTTTTAGTATAATTTACATTTCTTTTCTTTAGTCTTTTAGTTTCTTGAGCTTTTAGTTTGTTTTTTAATCAGTATGCCTCTGTATTCCTCACTTCTACCAGTGTTTTCTGTTTGTGTCTTAGGATCATTAAGTACCTGGCAATTTTGGTTTTGTTTGTCCATGTTTCCAGCCAGTGTTCCTCAGCTCCCTTGATCCAAAAGCTCAGTTCAGTGTCAGATCCTTGTGCAGATGTCTTTGTCTTGGGTTTTGTTTGGTCCTGGATTTTCATCACCTGCCTGTTGGATATTTTCTTGTTAAACTTTTTGGACTATACCTGCTTGCCTCTCATCTGATTGTCTACACTCTTGGGTCCTAATCATCACCAAATAATTATGGGTTTTTATATTTTGTTTGATCAAGTTATACACTTGAAGTTGTTTAGCATTAATTTCTAGAAGTGAATTTACATGTCTTCATGTCTTCATGTTTGTCTTCTCAACCCTCGTAAACCAATTTTTGTTTGACTGCCCCAATATATGTGATTACAAATCCACGATTATAAACATATCATCACTTAATGTTACAATGTTTTTACCAACTTTTTTTCTCGTAAACAGTGTAAATTTAAATGTTCTATTTAGTATTTAAACATTTAGTCCTTATTGATCTGAGCTCATACTACTCAAAAAATAAATAAAAAGTTCTGGATTATTTTGACAACTACAAGTTTAAAGATATACACTAACATGTTGCGCTATTTATCACAGATTAATTTCAAAGTTATCAACACTATTTGTTTTTAAATCATTTCAGTTTTTTTTATTGAACTTGACCAGGATGATTTTATTGGTGAAAAGAAGACACTGTAACAAAATTCCACCTGAAAACCTAAAATTACTCTCTAAACACTAAAACAAACAAACAAAAAAAACCCAAATATTTCTAAAAAAAACAGCATGAACAATCAAATGTGGACATTCTGTGTGTCAGATGCAGACGTTGGACCATATTGGGTGTTAACTGCATATCCTGTTGTCTTCACTTTATGACTCTTTCTCCTCTGTTGCATCTTTCATGTCAGGTTCCTGGCCTCGCTCCTCTCCACCAGAGTCACGACCAGAGATCTGATTTAGAGCCTCAATAACTGTATGCCATTGTTCACTGTGCTGCCACAGAATTAATTATGTTAATTCTGTTCTGTTATGTTAATTAATTATGTTTACCAGATCTGTGAAAAATCTGATATAAGATCGAAACATGTTGTAAACCACAAATGTTGTGATAGTTTGTGATAATGCCAACAGGTGTGGTTCCTGTGGTAGAGATTCTGTTAGGCAAAGTTTCCTATGGGGTTGTCATGAAAGATAAAATTGGAAGTGAGGGGTGTGTGTACCTGTTTTTGTTTGCCTTTTTAGGACCTTTTCTGGTATACACACACACACACATATTTGTATTTATCTTCTTATCAGGACATTGTAGTGACCTCCAATTATTTCTGTTGCCTAACCCTGACCCTTCCCCTAGACCTAACCATTACCAGTACATACTTAACCCTAACACCTAAACTCAATTCACACCTTAGCCCTAAACCTTACTGAGAAAATACATTCCATCGTATCAGGACTGGGCTTTGGCTCCTATAATGGTCCTGACCAGGTGTGTAAACCAGAAAAGGTCATAAGTGAGACAGAACCCCCCCCCACACACACACACAGTTTGTCAAGACAAGTAGTCGATTTGTGGACCAAAAGGACTATTACTGAAGTCAATTTTACAACCTTTGGGAACTAAAATTTAATGCAATTTTTGGATAAGGGATTATGTTTTGGGCTAAGATGGGAATTATGTTTATGTTAGGGTTAGAGTTAAAAAAAAAGATAGAAATACAAATTTGTGTGTGTGTGTGTGTGTGAGAGAGAGAGAGAGAGAGAGAGAAAGTGTGTCCACTCAAAAACATATGAGAGTGTGAGAAAATGAATTGTGTTTATCTGAAGGTGTATCATCTTTCACCATCTATTAGTCGACCAATCTTTCACAATCATTTCTAATGATCTGCATTTTTGATTGGTGTAAAAAAGCTTAATAAATTATACAAAACTTTGTAAAAATGATCTAAACTGATTTTATCTGTTCAGATGACTTGTGTCAAAAAAGTCTTAGAGTCTCATGTAAATCAGATAAATAAAATGTTTTTTTTCAGGGAGAAAACTTCTTGAACAGTCAACACAATAGGAGGGTTAATGTTTTATATGTTTCCTGTTTTTTGGGTCATAATCCTTGACCCAGGAAATGTTTGCCATTATTTCTAACAAGCACTTTGAAATTGAGAAAGCTCTACGGATGGGAAGCAAACTAGCTTCAGCTACAAAATAAAAGCCCAGTTGTTTTTTGTTTTCTGTAGGTATTCTTTTGCTGCCACTTTTGCTTTTTGTCACAGCCAACTGACTTTAAAAACACAAAAATGGCTATAAATTTACAAATATTGTGCTAAGTTTTTGATATGGTTGTAGCTTAGAGTTACTCACAACACATACTCCCAAATGTTACTCTGTTTAAAACTTTAACATTAGCTGTTGGAGTCAACCGTGTTTAATATCTCATAAATCACTGGACAGATTTTAAAAAACCTGTCAAAGGAATCATTGAAAGTACAGCTACAAGTAATTAACTTTTGAATTCAATTCAAGATGGCCACCACAGCTAATCAAATTTAGCCAACACAAAATGAGTACAAACTCAAACATTTTTACAGATACTGAACTAAAATCTTATGGGGTAGTAGCTGAGAGTCATTTATGACACATACATCTGGTGATATCACATGAGATTGCACATAATGTTATGTTTTTAATAGTTTGACCAAAACAGCTACAACTCTGCTATTTCTCAACAAGAGATGATGTTATCTAAAACTGGCATAAAAGGCAGCGGGTGAACGCATTCCTTCAAGAAATGCTAGGCCTTAAATTGTTTGCATGTAAACATTTCAAATAAAGTTGATTTGAAAATGCTTAGCTTCAGAAGTTTTAAAAGCTTCCATGTCTTGTCTTTTTTCCAAAAAAGTGGAAACACTGATAACTCTGTTTAGTTTAAAGATTGCAGGAATTCACTTTCAAGGCATTTATTGTTTCTGTTGCCTTGTCAGCAGGGATGAAACTTCCTGCCGGCCAAGCCCAAGAGACAGACTGACAGGTTCACTGCCCTGAGGAAAAAACAGTTTCTGTGTGGCAGGGTGTGTGCACAAACCAGATCTACCCATCTGTCAGACCTGTCCCTGTTTCAAACCCAGAGTAGGTCACTCAGTGAATCACAGCTCACCTCACTCTTTCTTGTCCTCGGCGCTCTGAGCTTCCAGCTGAAGAAAATGCCTCTGCATTCCATCATGTCCGGCAGGAGCACCAGCTCCATCAAGGCTGAGAGCACTCAGTGGGACGGGAAAACCTTTGAGCAGCTCAGACACGAGTGTCTTCAGAAGGGGGTCCTGTTTGAGGACCCAGACTTTCCTGCCGCTGACTCTTCACTCTACTACAGCCAGAGCGTTCCTGTCCAGATTGAATGGAAGAGGCCTACGGTAAGTAAAAGGGACATTTTACATAGAAGATTGAGGGTTTTATGATGCAGGAGCTGTGAGAGCTGTTCTTATAGCCACAGACAAACTAAAAAACGGTTTAAATAAGTCCCATTTATTGCTGTCATTAATTTGGAATTTTTCTCAAATAAGGCTAAGGTAATAAATCTCTAAAATTGGCTATGAGAAGTAGGTTTGGCTTTACATGCAAAGACAGTTTGGCTTCATATTATTTTAAGTTTCTCTGTGAATGTGTTGGCAGCTGAAAAACCAGTTCTGCTTGAAGCCTGTGCAAATAGAACTTGTGTGCAGACCAATCACATTCATGATCTCTGTGGTGAAAGCAGTTTAAAATTACAACTTTTTCTTCAAACTTTTAATTTGTTTCTTTGTGAAATTCTGGAGGATATATAATGTTTTCTGCCTTTTTTTTAAATTTTGTTACACCATCTTACACATCTTGTTTGTAAGAAGACTCAGAAGCACTGGCCTGGCCAGAGTAAACTGGAAAAGTCACTGATCATGTTTGTTACAATTGCTGCACATTTCTCGTCAGGGCGTTTCTTCAGAGTAAATGCCTCAGCTGCCAGCGTGCAATGTGTGGTGTGCGCTTTCTGTTGGAGTAACTAGGATTTCAGGCTGATTAAGATGTGTGGAATGTGAACACACCTATTCAGAACACACTGGTGTCACCTCTCACCTGTCCTGTCCTGTTTTAAAATCAACCAACCTGTTTCCTGTCCTGTTTTTCTTCACTTGTACAGGAGATTTGTGACAAACCGAAGTTCATTGTAGGCGACGCAAACAGGACTGACATTTGCCAAGGACAGCTTGGTGGGTACCCCTGTTATCTGACAGAGTTTATTTGTGTATTACATGCACAGCTGCAGACAAAGGTTTGCATCCACTCATCATTAGCATGAATGTCATATTTTTGGGGGGCTTTAAATAATTTATTTGAGCCATAATTTCTCCTGGATAAAATGATTACACAACATACAACTTCATTCATTAAAAAAACACAATATGGGTTTACAAGTTTGAATTTATTGTAGAATTTATCTATTTGTCTCTAATCCACACAGGTAACTATATCCATACAAATAAATAAATCAAAATAAATCATTGAAATAAATCATTTAAAGCCCCAAAAGAATATGACATTCATTCCCATGATGAGCAGATGCAAATTTTTGCCACGTGTTTTACTTGTTAAATAATAAATCACCGGTTTTGTCTCCACAGGTGACTGCTGGCTCCTGGCAGCCATCGCTTCTCTGACTCTGAAAAAAGAAGCTCTGGCCCGGGTCGTCCCCCATGATCAGGACTTTGACAGCAGATACGCTGGCATCTTTCACTTCCAGGTACACCACTGACTGTAGATACCTGATACTGGTGATGGTATATTAGATGATGGGTCTACTTTTTTACTAGACCTTCTGTACCAAGATAACTTTGTCTAAAATGGTTTTGACTGTTGTGAACCAGAACAATTTTCTATTAATTGTTTCAAAAAACAAAGATGTGAATATAAGGAGTTAAAAACAAAATGAAACAAACAAAAAATGAATGTGTCAACTTCATCAAGAAGAATCACTCCTACTCAATGAAGAATATGCGCTTTAAGGATATGCAACGTGCTAATATTTTTCTTATAACAATATAAAAAGAATCACTAACAAATAACCCAAAAGCAAACCAATTACAAAATAGAACAGTTATTATTGCAGTTGTACTAAAAACTTGCTGGTTGTCTGAATGCAGGAGTTTTCTACAAATTTAAAGGATTTTTCAGTCAGTTTAAAGTGTTGTTCTGTGTAAAGGTTACAAACAATTTACATCTAACCTGCTGCTTCTTCTACTTCCTCAACTTGTCCAACAGGACTGATGAGTGAAAGGCTAGTCTGAGCACTGCTTAGAGCAAAGTAGATTGCTGCTGTCTTAAAACTCTTCCAATCTCCAAATTTTGGGGGGTTCATAGACTTTTACACTATCATCAATTTTACAATACACAGTTATTTACATAAACCTCTGTGTTTAATCGCATGTGTAAATAGCACCAGCAGCAGTGACATGTAGTACTTTCAGGGCATCAGGGGTCGCTTTTTTCAAAAATGTTAAAATATTTCTGCCAAAAATACCCTTTACACTCATGAGCCCTGGGTGTCCTTCTGCTGGTTCCTATTTACACTTGTAAATAATCATAATTGTATGAAAATAATCATGTAATGCAAAATTGCTGACAGTGTAAGGGTCTATAAAATACCATTTGTATGAACTACTATGACATTTTAGAAACTGAAGCTGTTAATTTGGCACAATCCACTTTGATCTTGGCTGCATCTTGACTGTTAGATCATCAGTCCTTCCAGAGTTAAACTTTCTCCAAACTGAGGCTGTTCATTAAGCTTTCTACAACATGTAAGATATTGCTTATACCTTTTACCCTAAAACCAATCTCAGAATGTCTGAAGTATTTTTAACTACAGGTCTGAACCCAGTTTAAAACGCACAGTTTATAGATTAAATGCAAGCTGCTGTGTTGCATTAAGGTTCAAGGTTAGAAACTATTGGGGACATGATTGCTTCATGTGTCACACTTAGCTGCTAAAAAATGACACAAAGTGAACATTTAAAAAAAATCAATACTTCATAGAAGGAATAATTTCTCTACTACCATCTTCCTTGCAGAAATAGTAAACCCAGTTTCAGTGTTTGTTGGAGTGTTCTGCAACCTGTTCTGCTTGTTCTGTTTGCTCAGTTCTGGCAGCACAACAAATGGCTGGATGTGGTGGTGGATGACAGACTGCCCACAGTCAGAAATCATCTCATCATGCTTCACTCTGCCTCCAATGACGAGTTCTGGAGCGCTCTGATGGAGAAAGCCTATGCCAAGTAACAATACTCACAGCTTAGATCTCAATTTATGTGCAAACTGTAATAATACAGCATAATATGTATTAGTTTGGTTTTTATCTTTATCCCTTTGTCATGCATATTTTAGTCACAGAGTCCTCTTTCTGTTCACTTTAGGCTACACGGCAGCTACGAGTCCTTGAAAGGTGGCAGCACCATGGAGGCTATGGAGGACTTCACTGGTGGAGTTGGTGAAATGTACGAAACAAAGAATCCTCCAGACAACCTGTTCTTAATCATGAAGAAGGCTCTGGACCGGGGCTCTATGATGGGATGCTCTATTGATGTAAGAATTTAGTTCTTCCACTTTCCCAACTCCCACCCCTCAAACATAATAAGTAATCACTTCAGCTTAGCTGACTGAACCTGTGTGGTACTTCAATTGTTCTCCAGATCACCAGCTCTGCAGAATCTGAGGCAAAAACGACCACAGGCCTAGTGAAGGGCCATGCGTACTCCATCACAGGCCTGGAGGAGGTAAGACAATCCTCACCTGAGAGCAGAAAATAAACTCAGATGTTCTTACTAGAATCAGTATCTGCCCTCGCAGTCTGTAAATGGAATTCAAACAGCTTTAAACTACTACTGAAACATTACCAATAAAAATTGAGTTAATGACAGAAAAATTTATGTTACTTTTTAACAAGTTTGAAAATCTTGATTTGCTTTTCAGGTGAGTTTCAGAGGTCAGAAAGTCAAACTGATCCGAATCAGAAACCCCTGGGGTCAGGTGGAATGGAACGGGCCCTGGAGTGACAGGTAAGAACAAATGCAATTTCTTTTGACCTTTACAATACAGATCAGTTTAGAGCAATACAGATGAGGTCTAAAGTTAGGTTGGATTTTAGACAAGAACTGTCCACCGGACCTAATAATTGCACATTTTATGTCTTTGTTCTGTTCTGACATTTTTGTAAGCTGTTCAAAAACATGCTTAACAAAAAAAGGAGATATTTTGAATCATTTCTCCTCACAGAACTTATTCAGTTTACCTATAAGATGCCTTAATTGTAGACACCAGAGCAGGACCAACTAAAACATCTCACGTAGACTGAAATCAGGTCTTGGCAGTTCTAAAACATTTCTTCTCCTCTATTTCAATCATGTTGTTGTTGACTTTGTGTCACTGTCTCCTTCTGTGATCCAACCACTCATTAGCTTAAGCTCATGAAATGCCCCAAATTTTATTTTATATATGAAGTTTCAAATGAACTTCTCCCAAAGACATTAAAACCTCCATGGCCTGAGGTAGCAGAGTGATCCCATACCATGATGCTCCCTCCCCAGAAGTGGGAAAGTTTTTTCCACAAGCAGTGGTTCTTATTGTGAATCAGGTGGACAGGTTCAGTTCAGTTTATTTATATAGCACCAATTCACGAATGTTGTTACATACATTATAAAAGCCAATTATTGAAAGTTATCTATCTAAAGAAGCCAGCAGATTGTGTTGAATCTTCACTTTGTCTCAGTCTCTCATCCTGAGCAGCACACTGGTGACAGTGGAAAGGAAAACTCCATTTAACAGAAAGAAACCTCCAACAGAACCAGAACCAGGATCAGGATGAGAAGCCACCTGCTTTGACTGGCTGGGGTTTTAGAGGATTTATAGACAATGATCTGAGTCCATGCAGTGATGTCCAGAACAGAATCAGACCTGTTTTTAATGCAGTGGCCCCTGAGGGCCCAAAGATCACGGGCATCTAATGTTGTCTTATCCTTTGAGCTCAGAAATTTCTGCAGATACTTGAAATCTTTTGATGATGTTATGAATTGTAGATGATGGGATATTCAAGGTTTCCCCAGTTGTCCATTGGGGAACATTATTTTGAAATTGTTTCACTATTTTTAGTTTTTTGTAGACAGGTGAACCTTTGCCCATTGTTACTTCTGAGAGATTCAGCCTCTCTAAAATGCTCTTTTTTACCCAATGCTCTTACTAACCTGTTGCCAAATAACCTTATTAGTTGTAAAATGCTCCTCCAGCTGTTTCTTATTTGTACCACTTACTTTTGTTGTCTTTTGTTGCCTCTACTCAACTTTTCTGAGATGTGTTTCTGCCATCAAAATAAAATCTCCCTTTAAAAAAATGGTACAAGTTCTTAGTTTAAACTTTTAATATGTTTACTGTGTTCCATTGTGAAAAAAATACGAGTTTATGAGAAGCAGCACACTCTGCTGGTATGTTATAATCTTTGGGGTTTCTGTTCATTTAAGAAAATTGCCTTCTGGCATTTTTAAAATATTTGTCCAGTTTTAAGTACTGCTAGAAGTGGTGTTCAGTGTTTCCTTTGCTAAAAAAGACAACATCTGAACATTGTTAATCAAATCTGGAACCCTTCTTATTCTGACTTCCACTTAGATTCACTTTGAAATTTCTGAAAAATATGAACAGTTTTTGGTATTCTCTTGATCCCTGCTGAGTTTAGATGTCAGTTTTTTTATATTAAAGTTTTTACCAGATTAAAATAAATATTAAGTGTCTTTATGTGGATGTACGTTATTTTTTTTGCTTTGATGTTTACATTTAACAATAAAAAGGTTCAGTCCTTGATCTGATTTACAACAGACCAAAAGTTTAAAGACCTCTTAAATAAAAAATAAGTAATGCTTGTTTGTGGTTTGTTTGTTTGTTTGTTTGTTTGTTTTGTCATTGCTTAGGTTTTTGTGTCTTAAAACCACTGTGTTCCTTCTGTTTCAGTTCCAGAGAGTGGGATTATGTTGACAGAGCAGAAAAGAGTCGCATTTTACAGAACTCAACTGATGACGGTGAATTCTGGTGAGACCGCTGGATTCATTTAATGCAAATCAAACAACAAATGTAAAAGTTTTAGTATTAGAACTCTGAGCATTCAGGTATTGTTTCACATAACTTTAATAGATAAACAAATTGTTTCAGAAAGTGTAAAATACTGAGCCATGAGCTGCTTATTTTATTTAAAGCACTTTTTATCTTTTACATCTTTTTATTAATGAAGGTGATTGAATACGCCTCAAGCAATAAAGAAGAGATTGTTTATCATTGTCTCAGTCTGATTACATTTTCCCCCAGATTTCCTTTGTGGGTTTAAATGAATATTTTGGCCTTTTTGAAGTTGGGTTTCTGTGGAAAAGTTATAAACAATTAATATCTTACCTTTTTGTTAGCTCTTTGGACAACCTCATTTTAGAAAAACAGAGTTTAAGTCCAATAAGACTGATAACATATCAGCTAGACTGAACTGAATTAAGACCAAAGAACAGTTTTATGTTTTTATAGAGGTTCCTACAAACATTATTTCATATACCTTTACACCACCTTCAGTTTCTTTATAAACATTTGCATTACTGTTTTCCCTTTTTTATGTTCGGTATGTTTTTTGCATATTTTTCCTTATTTTGGGCATTTATATCTCAAAATGTTCAGCTCATTCAGGAGATTGGTGCTATGACTTTTGTTTTTTGTAAATTTGACACTTTTCAAAACATTAAACTTTAGTTACAAATACTTTTCTTATAGAAATACATTGAGATCTCTTCAGTTTGTTTAAACATTTTTTTCTGTTTCAGCAAACTGTCTCTGTTTTTGTTTTCTTATGTCACTTTTAGCTTCCATTTGGCTACTTTTTTTATTAATAGGTAGCCTTTAGCTTCTTTTAGCTTTTAGCCAGCCTTTTGCCACTTTTAGCTACCATTTTCACTACCCTATTGTTACTTTTACCTACCTGTTTTTTATTTTTTGCATTTAGCTAACCTCTTGCTGTTTCTATCTACTGTTTTGCTACTTTGAGGTTTTCTTACTATTTTGCTACCTTTAGCTATTAGCTATTTTGCTACATTAATTTTTCACTTAGCCTTTTGCTATTTTATCTTTTAGATACTTTTAGCTAGCATTTTAGTACTTTTCACAATTGCTTTCCTTCTTTTATCTTTTAGCTAATATTTTGTTCCCTTTAGCATTTAGCTATTCTATGCTTAAAACAGCTTTTCACTTTATATTCCTAGTGGTTCTTTGAGCTAATGCTATAGTTTAAACCAGTGCTCTTCAGTCCTGCAAGTATAATTTGTTTCCATAGTCCAACACACCTAATCCAATGGCTAAATGATCTCCTAAGCTTGTAGTCAAAATTTGCAGAAGCCTGTTGATCATCCATTCATTCAAAAGGTTGTATCTGACTAGGCTGCGACAAGTTGGTGAATGACATTTGGGAGGGAGTCTCCAGAATCTTTTACAAAGTTTGCATAAGTTCTCAGTTGAAGCAACCCTTACAAAAAAATCCCATGAAAATCACATGTGATCACATGAAAATCACATGTGATTCCCATATTTCCACATGTGAAAACGTGATTTTTTTGTGGATTATGTGAACCACATGTGGAAAATGGGAATCACATGTGGAAATATGTGATTTTTTTGTGGATTATGTGAACCACATGTGGAAAATGGGAATCACATGTGGAAATATGTGATTTTTTTGTGGATTATGTGAAGCACATGTGGAAAATGGGAATCTCATCTGATCTCATGTGAATTTTGAGGGATTTTTTGTAAGGGAAGGGAAACATCTAAAATGTGCAACACAGCAACCCTCTGGGAGCAGGATTGGACACAACTGATTTAAATCTTTATGTTGTTGCCAGTTTCACATTGCACAATTAGTTCAGCAGAAACAATTTAATATTCCTGCTGGAAATGACCCCAGGCTGCACTGGAAGTGCTACAGCTTGCTGCTGCTGCCACAATTTGTGCTTCCATATAAGCAGACAAAGGAGAAATTGATGTCTGTGTTAAGGTTTATGAAATAGTCTCTGCATGAATCGCTATGAAATTTTGGACATTGAAACAGTAGCAATCCACTTTGAAACTGGCTACATTTGGATCAGCCATTACCTCATCGCTTCTGTTGGACCTGAACTTGAACATTCAAAGAGCTGTTGACAACAAATAAAATAATAATTGTTCATAACCTTTCCACAGAAACTCACTGTAAAAAGGCCAAAATATCCCTTCAAAGTACAGAAGAGTAAAAAAAAGAAAGATACACTTCTGAACAGCTTTAGTTACATAAATTTAGAAATTGATGTTTGTCTTTTTGAATCCAGGATGGAGTTTGAGGACTTCAAAAGGAACTATGACAAAGTTGAGATCTGCAACATGACCCCCGATGCCCTCAACGATGACACAAAACGCCACTGGGATGTCAATATTTTTGAGGGTAACTGGATCCGGGGCTCCACCGCTGGAGGTTGCAGGAACTTCATCGGTGAGCCACACTTCTCTCAGCTCAGCACATTGTTTGGAATACTTTGACATCATATTGTAGAATATTCCTCTTATCTTTTGTCACCTTTTGGTATTAAACAAATTGTGTGAATGCTGAGTCAACATTCACATTATAGTTTTTACTGTACATTTCTACTCCTGCATACTTTGTGCAGTTTTAACCATTCATATATTAAAATGTCCAGCTCGTTCAGGAATAGTATGCTACAACTTTTAGCTTTTGTAACTTTTATACTTTTCAAAATTTTTTTCTTTATTTAAAATAAAATTTAATATCTTCAATTCATGCAAAAACCTTGTTCTTGATGAAGACAGTATACTTCAGCGTACTGGCTCTTTTTTTGTCTACCTTTTTGCTATTTTTATCTACCATTCTGTTACTTTTAGCTTTTAGCTAGAGTTTTGTTCATTTTAGCTAGTGTTATGCTAATTTTAGCCTCAGCATTTGTTTGACTCGTGTTAGCTTTGGCATCTCCTTTGCTCATTTTTAGCTACTGTCCAGTTGCTTTTAGCCTCTGTTCTGTTTTAACAGCATTTTCAGCAAAGCCATTCAGCTCTCAGAATTCACTGCATTTTCTGTAAAATGTTTCAGTTGTTTTTCTCCTGAAGTGCCCTCACAAAGTTCTCTTACTGTCCGCAGACACTTTTTGGACCAATCCACAGTTCAGGCTGCAGCTGGAGGATGCTGATGATGACGATGATGTGTGCAGCGTGGTGATCGCTGTAATGCAGAAAAACAGACGAAAACTGAGGAAAGAAGGCATGGACATGGAGACAATCGGCTTTGCTGTGTATGAGGTCAAAATGAAATTAAACATCTGTAACCTGTTTGCCTTAATGTTTTTGGTGTTTTAATAACATCTTCTAACAAAGTGATGTAATTTCTGCATGTTGCATCAGTAACTACATAGTTTTTGACAGCAATAGAATTAAAAATAAAGCATCTATAAATCTGCAAACCAGGAAGGGACTTTGAGCTGTACAGAAGATGTAAAATTATTGATACTTATTAAATTCCACCTGCTGATGAAAGTCCTCGATATTTATCTCTGCACAGAGCATATGCATTAGCCCCCTGATGTATTTATTTATGTATTCATTTTCGACATTTTTTCAGCTGCCAAGCTCAAATATTTGTTCTGTCCGCCTTTTCTCTCTGCTCACTCAGGCTCCAGATGAAGAGGACCAAGTGGGAAAAGATTTCTTCCGTTACCATCCATCCAAGGCTCGTAGCAGGACTTATATCAACTTGCGGGAAGTGTCAGAGCGTTTCACATTGCCACCCGGGAAATACCTGCTGGTCCCCACTACCTTCCAACCCCACCACGAGGCTGACTTCCTCATTCGCATCTTCTCTGAGAAAAAGGCTGGAGCTTTGTTAGTGTTCAGAAATTGTTTCTATTTTTTTTTTATTATTTATAACCAAAATACAATATAATCTCCAAAAAAGTGGGAGGTTGTGTAAAATGTAAAATAAAACAGAATGCAATGATTTGCAAATCTCAAAAACCCAAATTGTACTTACAATGGAACATAGTAAACAACTAAGAAATTGTACCTTTAAAAAAAACAAAGATAGTTTTGAATTTGATGGCAGAAACACATCTCAAAAAAGGTTGTTCCAGGTCCATTTTTCCACTGTGAAGTCTCCCCTCTTCTCTTACTTACAGTCTGTAAACTTCCAGGAGCTGAGGAGAGCAGCTGCTGGAGGTTTTAGAGGGAATGTTCTCCCATTCTGCTCTGATGGAGGATTCTAGCTGTTCAACAGTCCTGGGTTTTCTTTGCTGGATTTTTTTTAATTAATGATGCGTAAAATGTTTTCAATTAGTAGCATTGAGGGACATGCAATCTGGGGACAGTTCTGGACTGAAGCAAGGTCAGTTTAGCATCTGGACTCTTCTACTATGAAGCCATGCTGTTGTAATGGATTCAGTATGTGGTTTAGCATTGACTTGCTGAAATATGCAAGGCTTTTCACTGAAAAGTACATCTTCTGGATGGAATCATATGTTGTTATAAGACCTGTATATCATTTTTTTGCATTAATGACATGTAAGCTGCCCATGTCATAGGCATTAATGCACCCCCATTCAATTAGAGAGGCAGGCTTTTGGATTGTGTGCTGATTACAGGCCTGATGGTCCCTCTCCTCTGTAGTTTTCCACAGAACAGTTCTCCTCTTCCTTTTTCCTCCTCCCTCTAAAGCACTTTGGGTTGCCTTGTTGCGGAAAGGTGCTATATAAATAAATTTCACTTCACTTCACTTTACTTCACTCTTTGCCTCAGTCCATTTGAAATGAGCTTTGGTCCAGAGAAGACAGCAGAGTTTCTGGATGGTGTTCACATCTGACTTCTTCTCTGCCTGATAGAGCTTTAAGCAGCATTTGTGGATGGTACAGTGAACTGTGTTTACAGACAATGATTTGTTTCTTATTTGTACCACTTACTTTTACAGCCTTTTGTTGAGATGCATTTCTGCCATGAAATTCAAAACTTCCCTTTTTAAAAAACAAAACAAAACAATGCTACAAGTTCTTAGTTTAAAATATTGATATGTTTACAGTGTTCCATTGTGAATAAAATGTGAGTTTATAAGATTTTAGCAAACTATTGCATTTAATTTTTAATTACATTTTACACGATGCCCCATCTTGGGTTGTAGAAATTTAAAACCAGAGATGTTTTAAAAACTCATATTTAAATTTTATTTTTAATGGTTTTATGAAAAGTTTTTGGTAACTTTAATAAGAATTAAAAAGCATAAAATCAAAGTGATGGCTTTTCACTTTTTTTAAGAACTTGTGTTTTTTTTCCACAGAGAGATGGGAGCCACTGTTGACGCTGACCTGCCAGATGTAAATAAATCACTATAATCAGTTACCTGTTCAGTCAGGAAGTCAGGTGTGTTTGTACTTATTTGGATCTTTTCTCCAGCCTCCCATGCCCAGCCCTCCTGAGGAGGAGTCAGATGAAGAGAAAGGTCTGAGGAGGCTGTTTGAGCATCTCGCTGGTTCAGTAAGAAACACTTCCCACATTTGTAAAGATGGTTCAGAGAAATGTGTCAGCTGGTCTAAAAACATCTATTGTTCACCTAAACACACTCTCAGTTTGTTCAGAACTCTGTTTTATTGCTCCATTTCCCATCAATGACAGCTCTTTTCAAGGTTAGTGCTGATAAATAAGCGATAGCAATATGCAAACAGTAAATTAAAATAAATATGGCAAACAGTGTCATTTGAACTTCTGGGACTTGTAAAACTCTACATACCGTCACCTTCTTAAAATAATTGCCTGTCATTTTTTTTCAAAAATTATTTTTTTGCCTAAATCATCTCAACAATCAACAAATGGTTCAGTTTTTTGTGTTTCCTGAAAAATTGCAAAAAATGACATAGGCAATTATTTTAAGAAGGTGACGATACATTTTTAGTTTCTAAGAGTTGTTTGGACACTAATGGTCTTCATTAACACTGTGGTTGGCTAAGAATAAGTCCAAGTCTGATTGCAACAAGGACCAACAAACTTTAAATAAACAGTATTTTCTTAGATAAGTAGATATCTGATTTTGATTCATCTTCTGTCTATTCTCATCCACCCTGGTGTGTCTACAGGACAAGGCCATCTGTGTCAGAGAGCTACAGGAGATGCTGAATGGAGTCCTCAGCAGACGTAAGTCCAAGAAAGACCCAATACTTGGATTCAGTCAAAGCTGTTTATTGTCAAAGAAGTCAGGCAGATGAGGAACAGAACTATCTAAACAACCACAGACAGTTTTTTTAATCATATTTTTGTCACAATTTTAACAAGAATTGCAAAATACTCACACAGCATCAATAGGCGATAACTAGAACAGGTAGGTAGAAAACCAAGATGTTCACTCAGTCCTTAGATCAACAAACAAAACAAGCTATTGGGATTTATTTATCAAAAAGACTGGGCACAATTTTACAAGTTCTTTTAACTTCTTCAATAATTATGCTTCTACAACCTGTACCTTCTCCTCTCAGAGTATGCTGAAATATACCAGTGATTAAAAAAAACCTGGAACTTGTGACTGAAAATACAGTATGTGCATTAAGTTTTTTAAATGACGTGTCCCGTCTGTCAATGCTTTGTCCTCAGGAAAAGAGATCAAATTTGACGGTCTGAGCCTCAGCACCTGTCACAGTATCATCAACCTGATGGACGTATCCTTCCAACTAATTCCAGTAGACTGACTCGAACAGGAGGGAAACTACCCTGACTTTGAGCTGATGAGGCTAGATGGGCGTGGGCTTTCTCCTGGTACTCCAGTTTCCTTCCACAGACCAAAAACCTGCATGTTAGGTTAACTGGTAACTCTAAATTGTTCCTAGGTTGTTTGTCCTTATGTGCCCTTGTGATTTACTCCTATAAACTGGGTCATGCTAGCTTCAAGTCTCAACGAGAGAAGGTGGAGACACTTGGTCTGTTATAACATATATCAATGATTTATCATCCTCCTTCTTTAAAAAAAGTCACATTTTTTATTAATTTAGCACAGCAGTTTGACTAGTTTCACATTCAGTGGAGGACAGAACAGATTTTGTGATCTCTCATTTACTCTCACCAAACTGTATGCAGTTTGATTTTGTACAGCAACATCAGTATGGTGCTTGTATGGTTGATGTGTGTTCATTGCATTTGTTTTTGTCTTTAGGGTTTAAAAATATTTTGCTGGCCCTTTCCAACAGTTTCAAACACTAGTTGGGAGTCTTGGATAAGTGATGAGGATTTTATGTCAATAAGAACAGTGTGGCAAAAAAAATGTCACCATGGTTCTTTTTCTGAATGTAATGTATGAGATACAAAAGACTGCTTTAAAATATTGGCTAAGTTTTATTTCCAAGATGTTTTTTTTAGTTTTTCTTAACACAATAAACCAGGTGGACAACACTGGAAAGCTGGAGTTTCAGGAGTTTAAGGTCTTCTGGGAAAAGATGAAGAAGTGGATTGTGCGTATTGTTCGATGTGGTTGGGTTGTGAATTAACTGGGGAAAGTCTGAGGAATACATATCTACAGCATATCCTTCAGGATGTTTAAGCCAAACTTCTCGTTTCAGATGCTCTTCCTGTCCTTTGACTCAGACCGATCAGGGAAGATGTCATCATATGAGCTGCGCAGCGCTCTCAAAGCTACAGGTCAGTAAACTGACGATTGCTCCACTGTTTGTCTCATAGTTTAACTCCTGTGTAACTTTCACTGGCAGTCAGACATCTTGAATTTGATGTGATTTATAATTTTATTTATTTATATCTGGGCACTGATTGTTCTTATATAGGTATGTTTATCAAAATGCAGTGTTTTGATTTTGATAAAGGAGATCACTCCATTACTATTATTCTCCTTAGTGAACAATGTCACACCGCAGTAAACAGTGAACTGATTCTTTCAGTGAGAAAACTTTATTACCAAAGGTGAGCACAATTAATATTTCCAGATAAATAGAGATGGTAAACAATTTAAATGACATACTGTCATTTGTAGAGTTCAAAATTAACTTGGCCACATTTTATTAAATATTTACAACTTACTATTCTTGGATAAACCACCTTTCAGATATTTTATACAAATGTTGTGATCTTATATTTTAACACATCCCACAACAAAAGGCCCATTTTTCTTCTTTAAAGTCTTACTTTTGGTTTGACAGAATTTACAATTAATGACAGATTTATTCATCCAAATTCATTATTGTTATTAACAAAAGTAGCAGTTGTGATAGACGTGTTTATTTTTCCAATGATAACAGAGTTTTTAGTAATGTTGGTGAAAGTGACAAAATAGTTGCAGAACATATGTATACAGTGTAAAATTTCAACTTGGTTAAACTTAGAAACTAAAGTTCAATGGTTGCTTTAAAAATGTTAGTAATCTCAACTTAAACATAATTTTTTTTTAAACTCAAAAACTTAAAATATACAACTTATATAACTAATGTTGTTTAAATGTGATATTCTAAATTAAAACAAGTAATTATGTTTCAATATTAATTCAAGAAAAACTGCTTTATATTGTCAGACAGTCATATTTTAACAACATTTAAATTTTTGCAAAAACATGAAAAAGATAAAAACTGGAGATATGAGGTTTTTGCTTGATGATAATATTCAATTTGACAAAACACTTCACAGTTTTATTTCTGCCTTATTATTTTTCAGCAACAGTCTATCATTACCATTTAATTCACAACATTAAACTAGCTTGTTAAAAATAAAGCCCTGGAGTTCTGCTGTCAGTACTTTATCACAGATCTTGATCTTTTAGAGCAAATTTCAATACTGTCAATAATGTCAAAACACCACAGAATGTCAAAAAATAAAACACTGCATTTTGTAAAATTAATTTATTTTAATTGCATATAGTAATTATTTTTTAGGTCCCACTATTTCTAAGCCAAACCCAGACTTTTGCAATAAATGGCAACTTTCTGTTTTGTTTACATGAAGGCATGCAACTGAACAACAAGCTCCTGCAGCTGCTTGGGTTGAGGTTTGCTGATAACAATTACAACATCGACTTTGACGACTACCTCACCTGCATCGTCCGTCTGGAGAACATGTTCCGTACGTTACAAAAACAACAATAAAATAAATAACAAAAACATTAATTTGTTTGGTTAAGGTAGGGAGAGCCTCATGTTCTGTCTGTCTCTTATGCAGGAACCTTCCATGCTTTGGACACACACAACAGGGGACGAGTCAACATGAACATCATGCAGGTAAAAGTACAACCATGTCAAATTCAAGTCCATCTGTGTCAATATTCTATTCCTATTTATAGTTTCTTCTGTAAAATTTTTTGGAATCAAACTACTTCCTCATACTTTGTGCTATTTTGAGTGTTCATATACCAAAATGTTTAGCTACATCAGGAATAGTATGCTATGACTTTTGGGTTCTGCAACTTTTTTACTTTTTAAAAAAGTTTACTTTATTTTAAATAAACTTTCCCATAGAATGTGTTGCAATCTCTCCAATTCGTTCAAAAACATTGTTCTCTATTAAATCTGTTTCAGCAAACTGTCTCTGTTTCCATCTTCCTATGCTACTTTAGCTTTTAGCTAGCCTCTAGCTGCCTTTAACTACCGTTTTGCTAGTTTTAAAAATGTAGATGTTGAAAAGAAAGTGTCAGTCTATTTGACAAAAAAGAAGCAAAGTTAAAAAAAAACAGTGCTGTTTTTAAGACTTAACCCAGCGGCAGTGAACCCCGCTGTGCTCCTGAACCGACTGTATTTGTTTCATTTGTTATATTTTTGTACCTGATGGGGGCGCTGTGAACCAGTCAGAGCAGCGGTTTACTGCTGCCGCTGCATTGGAAATCAGAGAACTTCTTTCAGTCCTTCACAATAAGAGTATCAAACAATATTGAATTGCAGTGGCGTCACTAGGCCTGTTTTAAAATGTTTTCAAGTCCCCCTAAATAATTTTGGTGTCAAATTTTTTTTTTTTTTTTTACAAAAAATTCAATATAATGTGGCCAGAATATGAGTTTAAATAAATAACCATATATAATTTCATTATTAACTCAAATATATGATCATAAATCTGTCAGTATTCTTTTTCTTTACAGTATAAGGTACAGATCCTCTTTGGTGTGTCGTTTTCAAATCCATTCCACTTGTTCATATAGAGTACTCCCTCACCACATGAAATCCAGTCCATGTTTTCCTTACAAACTTCGTTATCCGATCCATTCCACTTGTTCATATAACATACTCCCACACTACATGGATTCCAGTCCATATTTTCTCTGCAACTGTGATACCAGAGTGCTTGCAAGTTTACAAGCAGAGCCAGCTAAGAGCAGCATGAACCTGTGGAAGGTTTACTGGAGAATGTTATAGCAGTAATAACCGTTTTCTACAGAAGCATTCTCGTGTCAGTTAATCTAAATCAGTGTTGTGGAAAAACTGAGAGATTTTATATAATATATAAAGTCACAGTTAGACTTCATAACTGGGTATACACCAGCACCAAACATTATAGTGTACATTAGCTGGCATTTAATACAGTATAGTAATATTCAATTCACAAAATAATTAAAAAAAAAAAATTCATTTTTCTTGTTAAAACTGTAAACATATTTCCTGTTTGTTGATGTTCTGAATAAAATTATAATTGGTTGCTTAAAACGTTTACACAGTAAGGTATCTGTTAAATGTGTCCAAAAATGTGGAAAAGCAACTCAGGTTTTGTTAGCTGTTTGAGAAATTTTGTTCTCGCCCACTACGTTTGCTCGCATCCTGTGTATCTCCTGGGGGCTAAGCCCCCCCTGTCCTTAAAACCTAGTGACCCCCCTGTTAAATTGTAAGTGCTCTCCGAAATTTTTGTGGTATATGCTGTATTTATTTTACTAAAGACTAATAATTGAAGCTATTTTCATAAGCGTCATGTGCTTAGAAAGTTTTTTGATGTCAGCGCTTGGATTTTGAGACTCTTATTGTGAAGGATTTGAAAAGGCTCTGTAATTTCTGCTGCAGCTGGAACATTAAACTTCATCTGCTTCAACTAAACTATTACACGTTATGTTGTAGTTAAACCCAGTTAAAGAGACCCCATAACTGTCAGATAGACAAGACAAAAACAAGCAAACTAATACAGTTGGTTCAGAAGCACTGCAGGGTTCACTTCTACTGGGTTAAATGTGAAATACAACATTTTTAAACAAACAAAAAACCTTTCTCCTCACATGTTACTTTTGAGTGGCCCTAATAGCATTCTCTTTGCATGTATTGTTTCTTAGTAAACCGAGGGTTAGTTTTATCCTATGGGGCGCCATTTGTAAAGGAGCTTGTGCTAAAAATTCAGGGCGCCATTTGTAAAGGAGCTTGTGCTAAAAATTCATGCCTAAATTTTGTCACATTTAGCTTCTGCTAAAAATTCATGCCTAAATTTTGTCACATTTAGCTTCAAACACTGTTTAAAAATGTAGTGTTGATTTTCTGATGTCACTTTTTACAACAT
>NC_051435.1:32708203-32721669 GCF_001649575.2 Kryptolebias marmoratus | reverse complement strand
GACAAAATTTAGGCATGAATTTTTAGCAGAAGCTAAATGTGACAAAATTTAGGCATGAATTTTTAGCACAAGCTCCTTTACAAATGGCGCCCCATATTATCCTAAGTGACCGCCTTTTCTCTGAAGAAGTAACTTGCACATTGTTTTACACTGACTTCATAATTTTCCATTTTCCCCACAGTTCCTCATGTTGTCAATGAATGTCTGAGGAGCTGAAGGCAAACAAGTGGCAGCAGAAGAGCAAAGTGCAGTGGTGCTTTTTCCTTTTAACATATTTTAATATCTCATCATCTGCTTCCTCATCATTATTTTAATGAATAATGTGAAATGCTTTCTGTTCCAGTGTGTTTACATGTGGAGGGTTAAACTTTAAATTTTGCCGACTTGAGCTTTGAACAAAATGTTTTCTCTACTCACTACATGAATGAAAATAAATTTAAAATAAAACACTATAATTTTAGTTAATTAAATGTCTTTGTTTTTATTTATAGTCTGTCAGAGCAAGAAAGGAACTTAAACATTACATATTAAACTATAAAACAAATAATAAAACAAACTGAAACAAACACAGAAACAATAATTTCACACACTTTTTCTAGAGATATTAGTGTTCAGTATGAACTGTTTTAATAATGTATTTAAGTATCAAGTTATCTGTAGTAAGAATGTCTGTAAAAGCCTCATTAGAGATCAAAAGTTTTAATTACAATAAAACCCCCGCTTCAAATCATAAACAGTCCTCGATCTCAAAACAACACTTGAATATAAAACAAACTTGATATAAAGACTAGACAAGAAAAAAAAACATAAATCAGTCCTCATCTTCTGATACAATTTAAAATAGTTTTTTTTCTTTCTTCTTAATCAGTTTCTACATTGATGTGAATTTATTTTTAACCTTAAATCTTAATACAAGTCTGATTTGTGTGTGTCCTTTATGAGACATGTATTGGCATTCTGAGCAACAGCAATTTGTTCCTCTATTTAACTTTTGTTAACATACATACAGCCATGAAAAGAGAAAGTCCACCCTCTTATAGGGTTTTACATATCAGAACATAATAAAAATGATTGGGTCTTTTCAGGTTCTACAGTTTTTCACATTTAACCTCAAGTGAATGAAAACACACAACAATTGCCACCATGGTATTATTTATTAATCAAAAATGAAGCCAACATGAAAAAAGCTATGTAAAAAACTAAATCCAGTTAGCAGCAATAACTCTCAGTAGTGGTTTTCTGTAGGACTTTATCAGTCATCACATGGTTGTGGAGGATTTATTTCCCTGCTCTTCTTTCTAACATTGCTTCAGTTCATTGATGTTTGCAGATGTTGGTTTCTGCTCAGCTCTCTGAAGGTCCCACCACAACATTTCATTCAGGTTGAGGTTCTGAAGTTTACATGTACATCTGAATGCTCCAGGGCAGAAAACTGACAAAACTCCTGTTTTTTTTTGTTTTTTTTTGTTTTTTTACACACAACTTTAATATTTTGGCTTTCTTATTGTTTAATAAATAATATTATGGTGGAACCTGTTCTGTGGTTTTGTTCACTTGAGGTTAAGTTTGAATAATTTTAGAACCTGTTAAAAACCAGATCAAGTTCATCATGTCCTGACATGTAAAACCTTACAAATAAAAAAGATGAACTCTCTTTATATAACTAAAAAAGAACCACCTACAATATACAACACGTTTTGCTGTTTTTAAGAAAAAGTTTCAATACTAAACTACATTTAAAAGTCATTTATTAAAAACTGTTAAGCATTAATAAGGAGTTGTTCTCCTCAGGTATGTTTGAGTTTTTTCCAGGTACTTTGGTTTCCTCCTACATTCTAAAATGACACATGTTAGTTTAAGTGGTTTTAAATTGTCCCTATGTTTAGATTTTTCTATGGTTGTTTGACTCTGGTGACTTGTCTGGGATGTGCCCTGCTGCTCAGTGATTGGCACCAACTCCAACCTGTGTCCCTGCACAAGATTAAGAAAATACAGAAAATAAATGAGTAGAAGGATGTAATATTAAGCAACACCCTGCCACACCATACAGTCCAAATCTCACTCTAAGCCGCCCTGTAAGGTTGGCAACCCTGCATTGTGCAACATGATGTTTGATTAATTATTTAGCATAATTAAAGCAAAACAAACCTTATCATTAAATCTTCTGTAAGATAAGCAGGAGTGTAATGATTTTTTTTTTTTTACAAAAACAAACAAACAAACAAACAAAAACAGCAGAGATCATTCAACAGCTAATAATGCACCTTTGACTTTCTGATTTTAAGGTCAGTCAAAATACTACTTGCTAAGTTACTTTATGTGATGAGGTGTGCAACAAAGAGAAAAGTTTGGTGATCTTTACTTAATTTTGCTGCCATCTTGTGTTGATTTACTGCAGACTACTGATGTGTTTCTGTTGGTAGATCAGACAGACTGATACAATCAGCAGCCTCAGCACCAATGATAAATACCAAAGACTATATATGTGTTATAATGTGTCTGTAACATATGGTTTATCTATGCTCTACACATATACTGTTAGCAGAGTTGGTTTCACAGCGGTTACCTTTGGTGCTTGTTTTCAGTGGAATAACGACATAGGAGGCATCAGTTGTATTGTGACCTGGTACTATGACCTCCCTCTCCGCTCCGAGCCAGGATTTAGCATAAGGGCAACCTGGTCACGTGCCCAGGGGCCCTCAGGAATGAGTGAAAAAAGTTGTTCACTATGCATCATGAAGAAATACATCAAATCTAGTCCTATATTGAGTATCATATGTTTCCCATAAAAGTTTGAGAAAAAACAATGAAGAACAACAATAAGCAAAATTTTGATCAAAGATTTGCATTTGTATGTATGAGTTAAATATGAATGTGGCTATTATGCTATCTTGAACTCACCTAACTAACTTATGATCTGTGTCAATGTGCCTATGTGAAGGAGTGACAGATGACCAAAAACTCTGAATGTCCTTCTAACAAAACATTTTGCTTATTGTTGTGAGCAAACTTTCACCCATCTTTAAGGCAGAGCCCAGCTACCCTGCAGAGAAAACTCATTTTGATCACCTGTATCTGCGATCTTATTTTTTTTGGTCACAATCCTAAGTTCATGACCATAGGTGAGAGTATGGATAGACATAGACTGACTGGTAAACAGAGTGTTCTGCCTTGCATCTCAGCTTTTTCTTTACAACAATGAACTGATACAGAGTATGCAATACTGCGTACTTGCCAACATTTGGGAATGTCAATGTGTGACAACATAGCGTGAAGCGGGCACCACTGCCCCCCCACCCCCCACCCCCCAACCACACACACACACACACATTCACATTTTAAGTATTACATTATCTGTGTTTAAGTCTATCTGTCCAAATATATACAGTTGTACATAAAAGGTTTTGCCAGACACAGCTTATCTATTCATCAGCTGATCATGTCTTTATCTTTAAAACATGCAAAAAACCCACTCCCAGAAATAAACAAAAACATCATAGATTCAACATGATTTTCCTGAATTCTGATCAATTAATTTGAATTAAACACATATCATAATTGCTTAAGATCAGGGCACTCAAGTTTTGATCTGAGTTTGTAGTGAGATTTTAAACTGCTACTAGTTGTTAGATGACATCATCACCTAATTTGCATATTTGGTGATATTGATCAGACTGTAGGAGAGAGGAATATCAACGGTGGCAAGACAAAAAATGAGTAAAAAACACTCAAAATATTTTTAGAACTACAAATTAACTTTATGAAATAATTTTATAACTTTATTGCTTTGCCTGATTCCACACTACATAAATTAATTTGTTAGAATATCAAAAGACAGTTTTGTGTCATTGAATTGCCAGCTCTACATTCAACCCTCCTCTTTTATTCAGGGTTGGAACCACAGGGATTTATTTTAGCACTACAGTGCAATACATTAAAAAAAAAAAACCAATACATTCAAAATTATATTTACACTATGTTTACATCCCGCTTTGTAATCCAGGACGGGATTGTGGCAATCTGCCATCATCTCACCTGGTTGCTGCTCCTCTCTCTCTGATTGGTTGGCTTGTCAACCACACTCAGCTGCAGCTGATCCTCATCAACGGGCTGAGGGTTCTTAAGGCAGTCAGCAGGAGCAGTTCTTCGCTGGAGCATCGTTTGCAATTGGTAAACAGTCTCGGCCAACTCCTGTTACTCTCATCTGAGAAATATTGATTGTTGTTTCTTTTGCTCTTGTACCTACCTAGTTTCCTGGTTCCACCTGAGTCTGCTCCAACACCTGAGCTGCCTGCCTGAACCTACAAGACCCGACTGAAATCTGATGAGCCTAACTTACCTGAAAACCCGCCTTCTGAAGCCTGTGGGAAATACTTACCTGAGAGACTGGAACCTGAAACTCTGCCTGCTCCAATTTACCTGGACACCCTTTCACCTGAGCACCCTTTCAAATACGCACCTGGATCACCTGGGACTGCACCACCAAACTCGACCTATAATCTTCACTCGTAAGAACTCACTTGCCAGCTTCACAGATCCACCTAGAACTCCCTGTCTTTGAATCCTGAAATAAAACATTATCCTTCCCTTTCAAATCCTGACCTTTCACTTTATTTATTGTGTAAATAAATTCACTTACCTTAGTTTGTCTCCTGTGTCCATCCGTTCTCTGGGTTACTCACTTTTTACACCACAGAACCTGATAGGGATCAGCGGCAGCTTTGCACATGAATAATTCATTTGCAGTGGTGCAACTACCTACTTTCTGAGGGGTATTCTGACACATTACACCCCCCCCCCTTTTTTTTTCTTTTACCTGTTTACGTGAATAAATTTTTTTTATTCATGGACTTATAACATATAATACCCGATATGGGGTATGGCCCATCAGAACATCTCTATGGGCCGTTCTCAACCAGCCTGAATGAGTCTCCCAATTCCTGTGGTGAAGGCCATTCAGATGGATCTTCTGAGTAAGGTCTTGCCCCAACCCTCTCCTCTACACCTCTCTGTTCCTCTCCATCATCATCATAATAATAATCATCTTCACCTCTCTTGTCCACTTTCTCCTCTGTGGTGTTGGTCTTCCCATGTCTGCCTGCACTATTTTTCCCAAACTGACACAGTGGTGGTCAGCAGAAATTCAAACCCTGCTGGGCATCTAGGTTTTTGTGGCCTCACTAGCTGAATTATTCCTACCTGATGTCATCTCTGCTCTCCTCTACAGCAATTGATCACCGACCTCATGTCTGTCTCGTTCATTGCTTACTTGTGTTTTTCTCCTCTAAGTCATATAGTCAAGCAAGTATTATTAATTAGCTTTAAATAAATGAAACATTTTGCTAATGCAGTTTTTTAATATAAACAATATTTAAAAATAAATCATTCGGTGTTAAGTGGCTGTTTCTACACTTCCAGCTAACATTAGTCCAACCTTTCTCCTTCTCCTGTCTGTCCTGATTCTTTCTCTCCATCCTCTCAGCTGTTATATTGTAAATACTGATCAGTAAGTTGTAACTTGTTATTTATTTGTAAATAGTAGCTTTAGCTAACCTGAACATTTCCAGGCCTCCGCTTGATGCTCAGACAGAACTTCCTGCTGTCTTTCAGCCACTTTGAAAAGCTTTCTTTCATGCCTACATCTTTATCTTTCTGCCTCTTCAGTTTTCTGCCTCTCCATCTTTATCTTTCTGTCATCAGATGACAACACGACTCACATGAAAACAATTGCGCTCCCTGACGTGATCGAGGGGGCGTGCACGGGAGCTTTTTGCGCCACTGTGGACACAGAGTGGAGCGGGTCTCCACAAAGTTCATGAACATGGGGAGGCTCAGAAGACCAGTCTTAGACAGGAGGATTCTTTCTATGATATTGCAAGTGAGTATATTGTGCCTAGGATCCGGGTTTTTCTTTAGGGAAGTAAACAGTCTTTGTATTTGTGCAGAAATGTCCAGAAGTTCAGCGGAGGAAAACTCAGAGGCTGAGATGTGGGTGGTGAACAGAGAGTGAGAGGAAGAACCTAATGTACTTGGGGCTGATGGGATCATGGTATCTGCTGAGGATGAGAGAGACGTGGTGGTGACGGCCTCGGCCGACGGAGACTTGTTGACAGCTGGCGCCGGAAGTAACGTGGGGGTGACCGCGGCCGGGGGAGGCGTGGAGCCGATGGGCCAGCCCACCCGAGAAACTGTGACGGCGTCCAACCGACTCACTGGAGAAGTTGCGGTGGCTACATTGGCCGATGGCTTGGAAATAGCCGCGGCTGACAGAGGCGTGATGGCTGCCTCGGTTGGTGCCCTCCTTCGCCAATGGCGACTGTGTGTCGCGGTGGAAACCGCTGCCGGCAGACAGGGCCCATCCAGGAAACTTAGTGGGTGCTCTCCCCACAACTCCGAAAAGATCCGGTCCTTCTCCTCACCGCAGAGAGCAACACAGGGGATGAGGTTGCTGGGTTCTGTGCTGGCTGGTTTATTATGTCAAGTTCGGTGGAAAGCAAGAGGAACTTAGAGTGCAGACTCACAATTGAAAAAACAAAAATTTATTTTAAACTAACAAAACTAGAAAATAAAAAGCTGACGTGGCAGCAAACAAATACCAGAAAGCAACTAATGACGGGAAAATGACAAGGCAAGGCAAGGGAACAAGACCAGTAACACAAGTGACAACAAGCAATAAACCAGCAAGTGAGTGGAGGAGATGACCGGGTTTTAAACACACGATAATTAAATATTGTTCAAGGCCAGAATGAAGTTAACGACCTGATTTATGCCCGTTTCAAAGCCCTAATTTGAAGTTCATTTGATTTTGGACAACAAAGTATGATATGAAAATCATTGCAGGTCAGTAGCATATATTAGGACATTGTGGCAATCTGCCATTGTTACCTGTTTCTGCTCCCTCGGATCGTCTCATGGGCCGGCCTCCTAATTACTCACAGCTGCAGCAGGTTCTCATCATCCAGTCCCAGGGTTCTTAAGGCAGTCACCGAGAGCAGTTCTTCAATGAAGCATCGAATGCCTTGGGTAAACGGTCTCAGCCAGAAAACCAAGTCAAGAGATTCTGAAAGTTACTTACCTGTGCCTGTCTTCTGTTTACTTATCAGTAATCCTGTCTCTGCTCACCACCTTGCCACCCGAGAACTACTTACTTGGAAGCCTTGCCACTACTTACCTGATCCGGCTAACCTGCTGAAGATCCGAAGATTCCGAGCTTCTTCTCTGAGGCCTGCCTGCTGGCTCAACACAGAGGCCTGCCTGTCATCCACAAACCACCACCAGATTTGTGTAAATATCCACCGACGGGAACTGGAAACAACAACCGATGTCCACCTGCAAACTACTTACCTGCACCTTGTAAATACTCACCTGGGATTCCTGGAACCGCACCTCTGAGCTCGCACCCTACCACCTGTTGTAAGCCTCAACGCTACACCTATAGTTAGCTCCGTCTCTGAACCTCTGTGTTTAGTGGCGTCCTGGCTTGTTTTTTGAATGAGGAAGTGGGGCGCGTCGGGATCATCATATTTCTGTTGACTGTATTTATGGCACTATTGAAGTAATGTCATGTACTTATCGATACTGAACCTGGTTAGTCTGTGAATGCGAGGTATAGCTGCTTAATGGAATAAACCTGAATATTTCATAAGAAGTGACCTGTAGGAATTCAATGAAATGTGCGCCTGACAGAATAAATTCCCCGACATTTGCCCAGTGCGGCCGTCAATATCATCACTTCAGGCCGCACATTTATCATCAACAGAATGACAATCGAAGGAGCGGGTCCTTGGAAAGGCAAGTCTGGATTCTTTGTTTCTGCTTGAAACAGTTTGGAAGAGACAATGGTGCATAGCGTAACCAAGCGTCATCTTTTTAATGAATGAGATTCCTTTGCTGCAGCTCGACCAAGTCCGCTGGAACTGAGGTATGGACACACACTTTTTTTGTATGAAGAGAAATTATTAAAGACAACAAACAACGTGAATAAAAATGGAGTCAGCTGGATCTAAATCAAGCTCAGTTGTAAGCAGTAAAAATGGAAAAAGACGATCAAAATTAACTGTCAAAGCAGTACAAAATAAAATTGAGAAGCTTCAAAAGGAACTCAAAGTAAAGGTTCACAAAATTAAAGGAGTAATACATATTATTGAAGAGCTCATGCAAAATGAAATAAATTATAAGAATGTTCAGTCACATTGTGATGAGTTGAAATTATTGATTGAAAATGCAAATCAGCTTTTTGAGTCTGTTATCCCGTTTTTTCCCACTGAAGAGCAAGAAAGACAAAATATCTGGTTTTCAAGCATGCATAAATATAACTGTAGATTTATACAAGAAGTTGAGAAATGGCTTCAGGTGCAGAACAGTTCAATAATGCAGCTCAACCAATGAAGGAAACAGTTGATTTAAACCAACCTCAAATAACCAGTGTGGAACCTTGCGTGAATAAAGATCTTAATGCAGCTTTTGTTTCTCAGCATTTAAAATGTGACGTAAATGTGAATGATGTTCAGCCTAGTGACAGTGTTTCTAATGTTGACAGCAGAAGATCTAGAGGAAGTCGTTCAAAAAGAAGTAAGTCCTCTCTGTCTTTTACATCTTCAGCATGTGTTAAAGCAGAAGCAGATATGGCTGCGTTAAAGGCAAGACAAGCTGCTGAAACAAAAACATGCTTTAGAAGAGCAGGAGGAGCAGTTAAGGAGAAAGAAGGAAGAACTGGATTTAGAGACTGAAATTGCAGCTTCAATGGCTAAAGTATTGGTGTTCCAGGGCTCTGACTGTTCTCAAGTAATCAGTGTTGCACAGACCAAGTCTGATGGCATGAATTCATATTTTGAGCGTGAACACAAAAAATCTCAAATGCTGAACATTGATGCAGAAGCATTTGTACCAACAGTAGCTGGACCTGAATGTCATGATATTCCAACTTTTCAATCCTATTCTTATCTGGGTGCAAAACCTAAAGACATAAAGGTGCATAAACAGGTTCCCCTCACAATGACTGACCAGGTGAAAATAAAGACAATACAAGCTGAAGATCCAGTAGGTCAAATGATACATCAGTCACAAGCATAATCATCACAACATACAAATCAACTGGCAGTTGATGAAAATAAATGACTGTTAACTGTTTTTGAAAGGCAGAATGAAATTACAGGCTTGCTTGTAAATGAACAATCTTTATTCTTTCTGCCAAAACGGGACATACCAATATTTGATGGCGATCCACTCCAGTTCAAAACATTCATGACAGCGTTTGAACACAGCATTGAAACAAAGGCGCATAGTGCCAAAGACTGTTTATACTTTTTGGAGCAGTACACTAAAGGTCAGCCACATGACCTAGTAAGAAGCTGCGTTCACATGCCTAATGATTCTGGATATGTCAAAGCCAAATCTTTGCTTCAAGAACATTTTGGTTGTTCATTGAAGATAATCACTGCATATATGAATAAAGTTTTATCATGGCCTGCTTTAAAGTCAGAAGATGTAAAGGCTTTACAAGCATTCAGCTTTTTGCTTAGAGAATGCTGTAATGTTATGGAAAACAATGGATGTATGCATGAGTTGGATGTTTCTGTCAATATGCAAACAATCATTAAAAAACTCCCTTTCAAGTTGCAAGACATGGAGAAATGCTGCGTGTGATTTACAAGAAAATTTCAAAAGGAGAGCTATGTTTAGCGACATTGTTCAGTTTGTAGAAAAGCAGGTGAAGATCACCAGTGATCCACTTTTTGGTGATATTCAAGATTCCACTTCTAGACTAAAGAAGGATGTTGGAATCTATAAATCACAGCAGTGATTAAAGATAAAAGGAAGTAGTTTTGCTAATATTGTTGGAACTACACCGAAGAAGACCAACCCTGAAATAAAGAAAGGACGAGAGACAGCTTCTGAAAAGAATTGTTTATTTTGTGGATCTGGACATTCCTTGGACACATGCCCTCTACTGGAAAAAAGGACATATGGGGAGAAACTGACATTTTTTAAAGAAAATGGGGTGTGTTTTGGCTGTTTATGCATTGGGCACATCAGCAAAGACGACATCACTGTAAGGTGTGTAGTTTAAAACATCCCACCATTCTTCATGTTTTCCTTAAGGAAAAGGAAACGGGTCCAGTCCATATGCAGAAGGAAGTGGAGACAACAAGTGGAAGTGCCTCCATTTCTGCACAGACAGTCCAGTGGTCTAACTGGGGCTGGTGAGCATGGTTGTACTCTTTCTATTTTACCAGTCAGAGCGAAGTCTGCAAAGAGCCAGAAGACAATAATAACATACGCCTTTTTAGACCCTGGACGTTCTGCATCATTCTGTACTAAAGACTTGATGAATAGATTAAACGTCATTGGGAGATGTACAAGCATCCTTCTGCAGACAATGGGTCAAGGAAGGGTGGTTGGAAGCAACATTGTATCAGATTTGGAGATTGCTGGACTGAATGAGGACACTTTTTGTGAATTACCTGATTTATTCACACAGAGAAGAATGCCTGTTTATTGTAGAAACATTCCCCAACAAGAAGACCTTGAAAAATGGCCACACCTTAAAAGACTGAAGATTACTGAAATCAATGCAGGAGTCTCACAGCAAGAAGGTCCTGGGTTCAAGCCCTGGGATGAACCTGGGGTCTTTCTGTGTGGTTTGCATGTTCTCCTCGCATTTGCATAGGTTTTCTCCAGGCACTCTGGTTTCCTCCCACAGTCTAAAAGTATACATATTAGGCTGCCTTCAGACCTAGGCCTCCCTTGAAAAAGAGATTTGTGGTCTCAGTGGGACCTGCCTAATTAAATAAAGGGTTTAAAAAATAACAATTCAGTCAGCTTTATGGATATTGTGCCAAAATTTAGTGCAGTTGTAGCCGAAAGTCATCCCCAACACATATTCCAAGTGCTACTTGTTGCAGAAAACCTTTGCTTAAAACTTTAGCATTAACATTTGGAGTCAACCCAATCTTAGATGGCCACCCCAGCTTGGCTCCAAGGCTTTTGACACTGTAGATAATTCCATCCTCTGTCAGAAGCTTTTGGAGATTGGTATTTCATAGCAAACAATCAGATGGTTTTCAAACTATCTGTTTGGTAATCAATAGTGTGTACAACACAGTGGTCTGTCATCAGATTATTTGAAAATCAAAAAATGTCCGTCAAGGCTTTATTCCGGGTCCTATAGTTTACAATTTATGTTAATAATGTTGGTCAGAATGTTATTGATTGCAGTATGCTTTGTTTTGCTGATGACAAAATTTATTGTCATGCAAAGTTTGTAACATCGGTTCTTAAGAGTCTACAGTCTGCATTTGATTCCATCCAGTCATATTTACTTCAACTCAAACTTGTTCTTTAAACAAACAAAAAGTGCCATAAACTATATTGCCTACTAGATCCATAAATGGAGTAGCTATAGAGTTTGTAGAAACAAATACCTCAGCACTATTATTGATAAAAAGCTCTCCTTCAAGTGGCACATTTACCACATTTTTAAAAAACAAGTTAAAACTAGGATTTCTTTTTGGAAATATTTCATGTTTCCCTTTTCTGGCTCATAAACATCTCATGTCTGCAACCTTCCTACCACTGCTGGATATGAATGCCCCAGCTAGCTCTCTGCACATGCTGGATGTTGGTTATCAAGGAACCTTGTGACTTATAGCAAAATGCAAACCTCTCACACACACCACTGTACCTGGTCATCATTACCTGCAGACTTCTACACTGGTATACTTTCATTTACAAATTCATCCTAGGTCTGCTATGTTCCAAGATGTCACAAAGACAGTACAGTCACAGCCTGCACTCCCAGGATTTTATTTATTTCGGTGTCCCCCCAGTTTACACAGAACTTGGAAAAAAGTCATTTTCCTTTTCTGTCCCATCGTCCTGGAATACCCTTCAGCTAAAACTTAAAATGTCCAGATCGATCTCTATCAGGTTCTGTGGTTATGCCAAATGTGAGTAACCCAGAGAATGGACAGACACAGGAGATCAAAATAAGGTAAGTTAATTTATTTACACAGCAGAATAAGTGACAGGTCGGGATCTGAAAGGGAAAGGTAATATTTCAGTTCAGGATTCAATAACTGAAGGTTTAGTGAGGAACTATGAAGCTGGCAGGTGAGTTCTTACGAGTGCAGGTAACAGGTTGAGTTTGGCAGTGCAGTCCCAGGTGACCCAGGTGAGAATTTAGAAGGTGCTCCGGTGGAAGGATGTCCAGGTAAGTAGAAGCAAACAGAGTTCCAGGTTCCAGTTTCTCAGGTAAGTATTTCCAATGAGTTTCAGAAGACAGGTTTTCCAGGTAGGTTTAGGTTCATCAGGCTTCAGTCGGGTCTCGTAGGTTCAGGTAGGCAGGCAGCTCAGATGTTGTAGCAGACTCGGGCAGAGACAGGAACACTAAACAGGTACAGAGCAGAAACAACGAGTCAATAGTTCTCAGGTAAGAGAAACGAGAGTTGGCTGGGACTGTTTACCAGTTGCAAACGATGCTCCAGCAAACTGCTTTTTGCTGACTGCCTTAAGAACCCTTAGCCCGTTGATGAGGATCAGCTGCAGCTGTGTGTGGTTGACAGGCCAACCAATTAGAGAATCAGAGAGACAGGAGCAGCAACCAGGTAAGATGATGGCAGATTGCCACAATCTCTCTGGGACATTTTAAAGAAAATGGAAAAATCCTAATTTCAGACCTGCTCTTGGTTTTAGGTTTCGTTTAAACCCTGCTCCCTTTTAAACATCAAGATAATGTTTTTTTTTATTATTATTGTGTCGTTATTTTTATGTGACTGGTGTTCTGTGTTACAGGTCTTTCTTGTAAATGAGACGATTACCTGTCTAAATAAAAATAAGTAAATAATTCAACATAAAAATGGTTATACCGCAGACAGTTTTACAGATATTCAATTAAAATTTGGCGTGGTAGTAGCTGAGTCATTCAAAACATATGATTTGTTAGCTTACAGATCACATGAGATTTCTCCATGAAATCTAGCTTAACTCAATTGAGGTAACTGGGTTACATCTGTGCTGTCAGGCCATAGGGCCTGAGTTCCCATTTTGAGACACTGTCTTCTTACGATCCCTTCTTAGGAAGTGGATTGTGGGCTACGCTCACGATTGTCTGAAGCTACTGCAGTGAATGCATATATGGAAAGTTATCTGTTGCAGGTCTGAAGACCCAGCTTATCACCATAAAGGGAACTGAATGTACTTGAATCCATACTGTTAAGGTCCGTCCCAGTGGGATGTGTGTGTGTGTTAGAGGATGACACGGGAGTGGATTTCCACTCCTGTCCCGTCCCACTCCCACAGAAAAAATTCCTGTCCTGTCCCACTCCTGGTAAAGTCACTCCCACTCCCATCCCGCTCCCATCAAGTACGACTCCCGCTCCTGTACTGCTCCTGTTTTTATGGTCTTCCTTTAGTTGTTAGGAAAATTGTTTGATTTATTCTTCTCCCCATTCTTTTTAAATATTACT
>NC_051435.1:32703487-32706456 GCF_001649575.2 Kryptolebias marmoratus | reverse complement strand
AGCTGCTGTCCCAGGGTGCGGTGGAGTCTTTCCACCAAGCCATCGCTTTGCGGATGCAGTGGAGTCGTTCGTGTTTTCTGGATGCCAAGACGGCTGCACATGGCAGAAAACACCCGCGACTCAAAATTTCTGCCCTGGTCACTATGAATAATGTCCGGTACCCCAAACCTGCTAATCAGGCCCCCCACCAACGCATCTGCCACTGTCTCTGCCTCCTGGTCAGGGATGGCGTAGGCCTCCGGCCATTTCGTAAAATAGTCAATAGCTGACAGGACATAACAGTTTCCCCTGTCTGAGCGCGGCAGAGGGCCCATAATGTCCACCGCCACCCTCTCCATAGGGGCTCCTACAACAAACTGTTGCAGACGGGCATGTGACTGACCTGGTGGCCCTTTCCGTGCTGCACAGGGGTCACAGCGGCGGCAGAAGTCCTCCACGTCCCTCCTGCACCTGCCCCAGTAAAACCCTTGCCGGAGGCGGCGGAGTGTTTTTGTGACGCCAAAGTGCCCGGACCCAGGTGCTCCATGCATGGCCTGCAGGACTACGTCTTTCAGGCCTTTTGGGACTACAATCTGCCACCGCTCTTCACCTGTGGCAGGGTCTTTCCATGCCCTCTGTAGTACTCCGTCCTCCAGACGCAGAGCCTCAAACTTGGACCACAACCCCTTAGTTGCCAGTGAGAGTCCAGTGACCTCCTCCCATGGCGGCTTTAGCTGTCTCTCCAACCACTGCAACGCAGGCTGGACGTCAGGATCCTGCTCCTGATGGAGCCTCCAGCTGTATGTGCCAACCGTCTGCAGCTCTCTGCAGGTAACAGAGTCACCCCGACACAATCCTGGCTGGCTCTTTTGCAGCTGTTCCTCCTCCAACCTCTCCCTCCGGTCGCAGTAACTACATCCTCCTGCGGCACAAGGGCGACGGGAGAGGGCATCGGCATTAGCATGCTGTACTCCAGCCCGGTGGACAACTGAGAAGTTGTAGGTCTGCAGCTCTTCCAGCCACCGGGCCACCTGTCCCTCTGGTTCTTTAAAAGACATCAGCCATTGGAGAGCAGAGTGGTCAGTCCTTATAGTAAAAGGCAGCCCACACAGGTAGTACTTAAAATGGCGCAGAGAGAGTACCACCACGAGCAGCTCTCGCCTTGTCACGCAGTAGCGCCTCTCTGCCTTGCTAAAGGCCCTGCTGAAATACCCCACCACTTTCTCTCCCTCTTTCCCCAACTGGGAAAGGACTCCTCCAACTCCCACGTTACTTGCATCCGTGTCAAGAATGAAGGGGAGAGATGGGTCCGCAGGTGCGAGCACTGGAGCCTCAGTCAGAGTTTGCCGCAGGGCATCAAATGCTCCCTGGCACTGTTCAGTCCACACATAGTCTCTGTTCTTCTGGAGGAGATGAAACAGGGGTGCCGCTATACTTGCGAAACCCCGCACAAACCTCCGGTAGTACGAAGCCAGTCCCAGGAAGCTTTTAAGCTCTCTCTGTGCTGTGGGAACAGGCCACTCTGCCACCATCTTTACTTTGTCCTCCAACGTGCTGATGCCCTCCCTTCCTACCCTACTTCTTGCTGCATGAAGTGACATTTATCCGGATGGAGTCGCAGACCTGCCGCCCTTATTCTCTCCAGCACCCGACGGAGCGACCCCAGGGCCGTTGCGAAGGAGGTGCCATGGACCAGTATGTCATCCAGGTACACCAGGCACTCCTGGCGAGGGATGTCAGCCAGCACACGGTCCATCAGCCTGGAAAAGGTGGCAGGTGCATTGCACAACCCAAACGAGAGCACTTTAAACTGCCAAAGTCCCCGCCCAGTGCAAAAGGCAGTTTTCGCTCTGGCGCCTGTCGATAAGGGGACCTGGTAATAGCCGCTGCGGAGGTCCAGGGACGAGAACCAGTTGGACCCCGACACCAGGTCCAGTGACTCATCGACCCTGGGCAGCGGATATGAATCTTTCTCTGTCACCCCATTCAGCAGCCTGTAATCGACGCACAGGCGCCACTCTCCATTCTTCTTTGGCACCATGACCACAGCAGCCGCCCAGGGACTGTCTGAAGGCTCAATAACGCCGGCCTGCAACATGCCCAGCACTGCCTTGTCGCACGCCTCCTGACGGGCCATGGGGAGCCGGCGGGGCCTGCATTTTATTGGAGGTGAGTCACCTGTCAGAATGTCATGTTCCACCATCTGAGTCCGCCTCACCTGGTCTTCACTCAGGGCAAAGCTGTCCTTAAAGTCCGCCAGCAGCCGCCACAGTTGCTCTTGCTGCTGTGTGTCCAAGCCCCTACAGTTCTCTGCCCAGATCTTCCGCACCATGGTCAGTGATGCATCGACTGTCTCCTGAGGCACCCCAGCGGGGGGTACAGTTTTTCCTGTTTAATAAATTAGCCCGAAGTAACTACTCTGATTGTTGTTAGCTGCTTAGCCAACTTTTTTCAAACTTACCTAGGTTTCCCAAAGATAAACAGCTGAGAAAGCAATGGGAAACGGCTGTCAGAAGGGAAGGATTTTCTGCTAGTCTGTCCTCCATGTTCTGCAGTGAGCATTTCAGCCCAGAGACCTTTGACAGGACAGGTCAGACAGTCAGGATCAGAGCTGGAGCTGTTCCTTCAGTCTTCTGTTTCCCAGCTCATCTCCACATGGTAGGTGGAGCACTATGCTGTAAGGAGGCTATAATTAAATGCTGTACTATACAGAAAATGTTTTTTCCCTTTCTGACTGTGAAGGAATCAGACACGTATTTTCTATGACACCAAGATAGTTTCTATATTTTATTCTTTGCTTTAGCCTGTAACTACCAGGATGTCTCAGACCTCAAAGAAGGCACAGGAGACCCTGTCACTAGACTGTCCCCAGCTTGTCCAAGAGGCTGAACCCCTGCCTGCGCCTAATGTTGTGAGTAATAAGTACTAGCTACGCCTCAAACAGCTGTGAGCATTATGACCCTGCTTATATTCAAAACTCTTGTCACCCA
>NC_051435.1:32694143-32695416 GCF_001649575.2 Kryptolebias marmoratus | reverse complement strand
CTTTTTCACGGGCTGGTCTTGGCCCTACTCGGCTCAGCATGGCTCGACTTTTCATCCCACCTCTTCCTGCTCTGTTCTTTGGTTCCTGCTCTGCTGGGATTCCAAGCGTGCTATGTCAAGCTGAAGATTTGACGTCACCAGACTATAGGCCATTGATTGGCCAGAGAGCTACGTCAATTTGCGGCTGCGACTGGGAGAGGGAAGGTGGTCTCAACTCAGGCACTGCATCAGACTGTGGCAGAGGAGGGTGAGTGTTTTGTGACTGTTTTTCAATCAAGCGTTCCTGAGTGTGATAGTCGTGTTTGTCCAGGCGATGAGTGACCAGCGTGTGTGACTCCCTCATCGCATCTTTTTTATCAGGAATATAAAAATTGTATATAGTTTTTACTTTCTACAGTTTGGATTTTGCACACAGTGGCGTAGTGGATACAGCTGTTGCCTCCCAGCAAGAAGGTTGCAGGATCGCTTCCTGACCTGGGGCCTTTCTGGGTTGAGTTTGCATGTTCTCCCTGTGCACACATGGGTTTACTCCAGGTACTCCAGTTTCCTCCCACAGACCAAAAACAAGCATGTTCGGTTAATTGATGACTCTTAAATTTTCTCTATGTGTGAGTGACAGTGTGAATGGTTGTTTGTCTCGTTTGTCTATATGTGGCCCTGCGATGGACTTGCGACCTGTCTAGGGTGTCCCCTGCCTCTCGCACAGTGACTGTTGGGGATAGGCACCAGCTCCTCGTGATCTGGGATGGATGGATGGATGGTGCACAAAGTTTGGACTTTGATGCAGATTCTAATAAACATTTTTGACACTTTAGTGACTGCATCATGATTTTCTGTTTAGTCTGTTAAGACACTGGTGGGAAAAGAGTCAGTATGACTCAAACATTTATCTGTGACATTTTGATGCAAAGATGACTTAAAAAAAAACGTATTTCCCTTAATGGTTGAAGTCATTACTCAAAACCTGTATTCTTTAATGTGTCAGAGCAGAAAAGACTGCACACTTCAGTGATAGCACCAGTGAATCAAGGACATCTGTGCCATACTAGCATCTGTATTTTATAATAATGGGTTCTCTTTCATAGCATTCGTTTCGTGTCTCACATTGGGAACGCCCATGGCGTGACCTCATCAGAAGCTCCTATTACATTACGCCAGCCAGGATTGGCTGGAGATACACTCGTCAGCGTCAGAGAGGGCAGAGTCCCTCCCCATATAAATAGGGCTGACGCTGCACCGAGACTTTATTCAAAAACCTCTTCTCGCAACTAGC
>NC_051435.1:32687165-32694043 GCF_001649575.2 Kryptolebias marmoratus | reverse complement strand
TAGTCCGTTTCCTCGTATTAGTTAAAGGGCAGGTCTACCACATCCAATATGGCGGACGCGCTGACGTATCGCTGCCACGGGCCAGCCCACTCAACGAGGGGTCTACGTATTCATGTCTATGGGTGGTACACTTCAGCGATATTCATGGGACGCTTTTCTTTTGAAAGCGACGCACCGGAACCCGCGCCCAGCTGGCGATGCTGGGGCTCGTGCCAGCTCTCTTCTGATTGAATTCTCCGCACGCGCTCAGGTCCTGGCTCGTCTCGGATGTTGAGCTGGATTAGAGCTCGGCAAGGGATCAGCCACGCTTTGTTTCCAGCTCTCCACGAGAGCAGCAGGTTTTGTTATCACGTTTCAGTCCCGCTCCCTGCCTGAAATTCTGCAGTTTGCTGTTTTTCTTTTCCCGAGAGGAGGGGTGTCAGAGAGGCCCACCGGCTCACTGCAACAGGTCGAACAGGGGCAAAATAACATGAGAACTAGGATAATATAAGACATGTGAGCACGTGTGACCGGAGCAGGTTGGGAGAAGAGACGCGAGGAGGAGGAGGAGGAGGAGGAAGAGGAAGAGGAGACTGGCTCAACAGTTTCATCTGCAGTCTGGATGCGACAGGACGAAGACCTGCCAACATGATGCCGGTGAGTTCAACACCACATTCTGCTGCTTTTATTCAACTCCAGGGAGGGACACAAGAAGAAAACTAACCTGCGAGCTTTATTAGTGTTATGCTTGGTTTATCTGATGAAGAAGTTGATTTGGTTTTGATGGAGTTTACATTCTGCAGTGCTACAGATGTAGTCTTTCAGTGCTGTAACAACTTCAGACTCACCCTGGAAGAACATAGATAATAGGCTGTGTCACCTAAAATGCTGTGTTAAGCTTTCACTTACTGTATCTACAGCTCTACCTGCCTATTTTTATGGGTTGGATCATTATTTTTGCAGGTGATTCTAAGAGGATGGATGTAGGGTGGACACAGAATATTTTCACTCTTTTTGACTTCCTCAAAAGTCTCATCTAATATTTGCATGTATCTGTAATCTAGCACAGAGCAATTACACCTATTTTGGCTTCAAAACACCTCAGACTGAAATGAATAAAACAATAGTTAAAAGCAAGGGTGTAAATCCCATCCCATTATTGGGGGGGGGGGGGGGGGAAAAAAAAAAAAAAATTTTTAAAAAAAATTTTGGGGGGGTCGGCAAAGTTACAGTAAAATGTAATGCAAAATGTACAGAGGGAAGCTTATCCGAACTGCATGCATATACTATACAGAATAATCAGTTATAATATCGATTTAAATGGCATGTACTTAGTAGTCTTATTAGTAATATTAATCAGTACAATAGTGTCAGTGATTTTCTTACGAATTAAAGCATTTATTAAAAATATAACCCCCCCCCCGTTTCAAACTCTTAGGGAGCTAAATATGATCGAGATATTTGCCAGCTTGCTGCGACTAAAATGCTGGAATCTGATAAACTGCTGTGTTACACCACGTAAATCAAAATTAGCTATTGACCCTCTGGGGTCTAGGGTGAAACTTGACGTTTTTGGACTATTTTAAATTTCCTTCATATTTCACCCTTAAAGTGGTTTAACCTGCCATGTTTGGAGTCATTTTTTTCAGCAAAACCTCCCAAGTGTGAATTTCAAGTAATATTTTACTTTTGACCTACTGTATTAACACAACAGACCTAAAATCACACAAAAAAGATAAAATCTGAGTGGAAAATTCTTAGTTTTTGTTACTGTAAAAACCACAAACATACTTAATGAAATGTTTTTACAACTTAGAATGCAAATATAATCAGTAATATTCATAAACACATGAACAAATTGAGCAAACAACAAAGTTATATACACTTTCTCCATTAAAATGTTGACAATTTCTTAGGCGTTTTTTAGACAAAACAATCAGGAGTTCTAATAAATTGCCATAAATCCTTTCTGCCACTCATATAAACAGTTTCTGTCCAAAACAAGGCAGAGGGACACATCACATTCTTAGTTTTGGTCCCCTTCTATGTCCTGTTCATGCAGGATAATTCAGGTAAATGTTATAAAATATATCCTGATGCATGCTCAAAATATGCTTCCAAATCATTTGATTTGAATGTCTCTTGTTATCATTTTGGCTTGAAGGGAGGCAGAGAAAACGTGTTCTGTTTCCAGTAATCCTGCTCTAAAAAAAATAATCGATAACCTAGTTCATCAACAAAGTCCTCACTGTCTGTCCCAGACTATTATTATTATTATTATTATTATTATTATTATTATTATTATCTAAATCTCTGCCACTGAGCTTCTCCTTCCGTGAATAATTTATCGTAACTTTGATTTTCCTTGGCCTATCAAGAAAATTTAAAAACTGTTGTATAGCTTGAATTCTGGCCTTTGAGACAAATTAAAACAAAGTCTCTAAGAGGGCGGATCTTTCCCGCTAGAGCGTTTTAAATCGGTCATGTGACTTTGAAATGCTGGACTCAGAAGAGTTAAGATAGCCATGTTATACCAAGTAAATAAAAATAGCTTCATAGCTAGTTTATCATGACTTAACCGAAGTAATGAGAAAAATACTAGAGTCTGATTCTCTTTGCTAATGTGTTTCATCCTACTCAGAAATAGGAGCAAATAAAATGTCTCACACCTATTTTTTAAGTAGCTACTTACTGGAAGTTAGTACTTTGTGCAGCAGTGAGTGAAACACAGTTCGCTTCCCACCTCAAGCGGCTCAGCCAGAGCCTGTGTCCTGGTGCTGCTGTTGCTCCTCCTACACATTGGACTAAACCATTTGCCAACAGGGAAGGGGGGAGGCGAAAAAATCCTTTTTTTTTTCTTAGATTAATGGCGGATTTCTCTATTTTTTTGCCATTTTATAATTATATTGTTTAAATACACAGTTTCCTTCATTTAATTATTGGGGGGGACAAATCTACACTTCCCCAAGATTGGGGGGAAGTGGATTTATGCCTATGGCTAGAAGGTAAATTTAGCTTCTGTTATCCTAAAATTTGGACAGCAGATGCTAACGCTAAAATTAGAAAAACAGGGTCTAAAATGAGCAAAACTAGAGGTAAAAGCAGCAAAACAGTAGCTAAAATCAGCAGACGTAAATTGGCAAAACTAATGGTGCTAATAGTGTAATTAACAAAACATACAGTGAAGCTAAAATGAGTAAAACAGATGCTGAAATCACCAAATCTAAAATTAGATAAACTAAATGAATAGTAGCTACAAGGAGTAAAATGCTAGCTAAAAGTAGCAGAATGATATCTAATAGCTAAAAGTGGCTCAATGGTAGCTAAATGTAGCATAAAAAGATAAAAACAGAGCAAGTACATTAAGGCAGATTTAAAAAGCACTGTTATGAGGAATTGAATAGATCTCATTGTATTTTTATGGGGAATTTGATTTCAAATAAAGTTAAACTTTCAAAAGTATAAAAGTTACAAAAACACTGTTTTCAATTGAGGTGATTGTTTTGATATAATAATGATTAAAATAGCATGCAGAAGTAGTTCGATTGCAAGAAACTTACTAAAAAGAAACTATAAATAGGAAATCAATAGTATGAATGCTAACTCAGCATTCATACAATAATTAGTTTAATCATCTTCATTTGCCTCACTTGTCACTAGATGTGAGATAAATTAAAGAATATTTAATTACACTTTCAAGATACCCCTTTTAGTACCACTGATGAAGTTTAACATGATAAACTCTCATATAGGTAATGTTCTTCTATAGCAGACCTACTCTTATTACATTAATCATAAACAGAATCATAATCTAAGAAAAAATGATTTTAAAAGGGCTTACACTGTTTCTAGTTGTTCAGAGAATAAATATAATTCTTTGTTGCTCCTCTGAAGGAAATCTGGATATTGTATGAGGTCATTATTCAGTAGAATCATGATTTGGCAATGTAATGTTTAGTGTTATGTTTACAAAAAAGTTTAACATGAAACAGTGTGAGTGCATTTGTATTCATCCCCTTTACTCTGACACCCTACATAAAATCCAGAGTTAAAAAAAACAGAGTTCACCTGTGGGTAATTTAATCTCAGTATAGATCCAGCTGTTCTGTGAGCCTCAGAGATTTGTTACAGAACATTAGTCATCAAACAGCATCATGAAGACTAAGGAACACACCAGACAGGTCAGAAATGAAGTTGTTGAGAAGTTTAAAGCAGGGTTAGGTTATAAAACCAAAACCTAAGCTTTGAACATCTCACAAAGCTACCAAACCTACCAAGACATGATTGTTCACCTAAACCACTCGTGTCAAACTCCATTACTCAGGGGCGCTCTCCTGCATGTTTTAGATGTGTCCTTTCTTTACAACACTTGCTTTAAATGAATGACTTCTGCTTCTGCTTCTGGAGAACTTGATGATTTGGTGAGCAGGTGATTAAAACCATTTGAATCAGGTGTGTTAGAGCAGAAAAACTCCCAGGACAGCAGCGCTTGAGGCCTGGAGTCTGGCACCCCTGACCTAAACTGACAGGCCGAGCAAGGAGAGCATTATTCTGAGAAGCAGCCAAGAAGCATCATGGTAACTCTGGAGGAGCTGCAGAGATCCACAACTCAGGTGAGACTATCTGTCCAAAGGACAACTATTAGTCATGTGGGACACAGCAAACATGTGGAAGAAGGAGTTCTGCTCAGATCCAAATATAATTAAACTTTTTGGCTTCAATGCAAAATGCTAATGGTGACAAAAAACTAACACTACACATTGCCCTGAACACACTATCCCCACTGTGAAACATGGTGGTGGCAGCATCATGTTGTGGGGATGCTTCTCTTCAACATGGAGGCTGCTCAGAGTTGATGGGAAGATAGATGGAGCTAATACAGAACAATCCTGGAAAATGAGGCTAAAAACACTTGAGACTGGGGTCGAGGCTAGAATGGCCTAGTCAAAGTCCAGACTTTAATCCAACTAAGAATCTGTGGCAAAACTTAAAAACTGCTGTTCACAGATGCTCTGCGTAAAAATCTGACTGAATTGAAGCTATTTTACAAAGAAGAATGGGCAAAAACCTCAGTCTGTAGATGTTCAAAGCTGGTAGAGACAAACCCTGAAAGGTGGTTCTACAAAGAGACTTAAGAAGGCTGAATACAACTGCACACCACAGTTTTTAGATTTTTATTTGTAATAAAACAAATTAAAACCATGTATCATTTTTGTTCTATTTCACAATTATGAACCCTCTTTGTGTTGGTCTATCACATAAAATCCCACTGAAATACTTAAAGTTTGTGGTTGTAACATGACAAAATACACATACACTGTATCCTAATTTCTTCTTTTTAGTCTGTAAAACAAAGGAGGTGTTTACGTGCTTCACCTTACGATGGCTGCTAAAAGGTTATACTTATTGTTTCTTAACATATTACATCAAAGTGCTGACCCGGTTTGAGTCTGGGCTTTTGTCATGCTAATTTATGAGATTTTTGTGGAACTCAGTTTGTTCCCTTTTTCCTGTATTTGGATGTAAAAGGAACTAGATAGGAGACTTTTTGAGGAAAAGAGCTTATTAATGAGGAAGTAATGAGCCAAACTTCTCCTTTCAGCACTACCATTCACAGACCTTATTTTTCTTCTTTAAAATATTCTGCATTGTGATATTTCCAGCTTAGAGTTGTCTGTTCCACATCCTGTAACTTCAGGAACAAATGATCCAGATAAGATAGCAAAATTATGCTGAAATGTTTCACACTTGCTTTTGTTAAAAGCCTGCACACTCTCATCATTGTACTATGTCTTTACACTCAGTGGAGCGCATTGTGCTGCTTGGTAACTGTTGCCACAGTGACCACACACACACACACACACACACACACACACACACACACACACATGCATAGTCTCACACTGCTCAAGGTCATGTGGGAAGACTATTATTTTAGTATTCCTCAGGTGATAAGTGACTAAACCTTCGTGTTAATTTCCGCTTTCAACCCGCTGATGACGTTCAAACCTCAAAGGTGACAATAGAACCACAGACTTTCCTTCAATCCAGTCTCGATTCTCCTGTTTAAACTGGTCTATTGGCAGCAGCAGTTTTAACGGCACAGCAGAACACAGAAAGCACGTTTCTGTTTGGCTTTGGTTTAGTTTACATGAGGTCTGCTGTGTGTTCTTGAGTCTTATCTAAAATAACAAAATCCAGTCTTTTTGGATGGTATCTAGTACTTCCTATTTATTCTTCGTTAGGACTTCTAATTCTATTCACTCTATTATTTGTCTTTCAAGTGTTGTTTCTATGTAACTATTCTTTTTCCGGAGCTACTGTACTGTACTGAACCCAATTTCCCCCTGGGATTAATAAAGTATTCTGATTTTCTCCTGGTAGAGTACAACACGTTAAAAAGAGGTCCCAGCCAAAGGTTAATAACCACATGCCCGTCAGTAAAGAGCAGTGACCTGCTGGGATTTCGGTCCAGGTAGCTCCAAAAGTTAATTTTCTGCCCCAGTGTTTTTATTTTTGATTGACTGTGGTTATTTTATAATACGCCTACTGTGAAAGTGTTGAAAGAAAAGAATTGGTTCTTTATCAATTTGATAGATTTGACTTTATGTTCTGTAGCAGCAGTGAACAGTTTGTGAGTTTTACTGACATAGATGATGTCTCAGACAGAAGTTTATTTGGTTAAATACCCACATGTTTAAACTAAATTTGAAACTGTGGTCCACAGGGCTCAGCTGTCTACTTTTATGTTAGAATTTAAGTTTTGGTTATTTTAAAAACTCTGCTCCTAAAGCCTAGAATCTTTTGGATACAAAGCTGGATATTTTAATCTTAGAGTTTTGTGGCCCTTTTTCACGGGCTGGTCTTGGCCCTACTCGGCTCAGCATGGCTCGACTTTT
>NC_051435.1:32679503-32687065 GCF_001649575.2 Kryptolebias marmoratus | reverse complement strand
TTGAATAAAGTCTCGGTGCAGCGTCAGCCCTATTTATATGGGGAGGGACTCTGCCCTCTCTGACGCTGACGAGTGTATCTCCAGCCAATCCTGGCTGGCGTAATGTAATAGGAGCTTCTGATGAGGTCACGCCATGGGCGTTCCCAATGTGAGACACGAAACGAATGCTATGAAAGAGAACCGGGGTTACGAAAGTAACCTAAAGTTAGTGCTTAGTAAGATTTAACTTGTTTTAACAAACTGCCATATGGTAAACCTTAAAAGTGAAACATATTTGCAAAAGGTTCAAAAGTTTATTGTTAAAATTTACAGTGAATACATGTGTAGGTATGATTGGAGGACAACAAAAAAAATTTAAAAACTAGAAGCACTCCAACATTGCATTGCTCTTAGGGTCACTGTCTACTTGGAAAAAACCAGATTACCACCAAAATCGAATGACTTGTTCTTTGTACCATGTTTGATGTTTCCTGACAATTTCATGAAAATCTGTTCATAACTTTTTAAGTAATCCTGTACACAGACAAACACACCAACATATTAATTATTGCACAAGTGCAGCAATAGAGCATCTTGGTTGAACGCCCAAAATGACTAAAGACCCATCTGAAACACACACAGCATACCTTTGTTAATACATAATAGTGATAACTTGCAACTTTTACAGCGTTTTACACAGGACTTACAATGACTGTAGAAAGCTAGTGTTAGCTTACTCTCATATGCTAGTTTGTAGCTCATCAGTCTCTCCTGGACTTTTCCAGAGTGTTTTTGTCTCGCTGCTTTTCTGGCTGTCTGATTTCACCTCGAGTCTGACAAAAAGCCACAAACCAAGCAGCAGCTACATTCTTGTGTATGTCTTTAATAATCCTTTTTCATTTGTAGATATGATGATTTGGACTTTGTAAGACTTGCTCATTAATCAGGAATAGTGTTTGATGACTTTTGACAGCAGTTCATCATGCATTGTAAATGCCATTTGCAAAAACTGAAAGATTTTCACATACACAACAATGGGATTTTGGTGAAACAAGTAGGAAAACCCAGCCTTCTTTGACGCTTATTCAAAGTTAAAAAGTGTTACAAAAAGGTGGATGTTACATGAGTTTATTGATTTTTTTTTTATTTAGATTTTACCACAGAATGTTCATTCAGAGTAACTTCTGTTTGAACTTTCCAAAACTGGGGCAAACAAAATGTTTTTACTCGCACACATTTTACAGTTATTCAGTTTCTACATCAAAATGTGCAGGTTTATGTCTTCTTTCACACAGTTTGTCTCTCACTGCTATAGGAATTATGTTTTTTTTCTTAGATCCCCACAGAGTTCAGAGTGCACACAGCCACACTCTCACTGACTTCCACTGTATCTGTGGTCACATTTTTCTATTGAAAACTAGAAGTAAAGGGTCTTTGTAATTTTTCATATTTAGTACTTACAAGGCTGTAGTTGTAAAAAAAATGAATATGTATCAGGGTTTCCCCCAGAAAAGAGGCTAAGCCTGGTGGTAGGTGGCCGTTCGCCAGTCGTTTGCCGGCCGATCGCCAGCTGATCACTAGTAGACCGTGATTTAGTAAACAAAATTATTAAAGTTGACAGGAAAGTTGAAAATATGGCTATTTATTATGTGATATTGTAAGATATTTGTGCCAAATATTTACATAACTGCAGTTTTACGAAAAGGAACTTTTGAAATACTTTTTTAAACAAAAATACAATTAAAATAAATACAAATTGTTTGCACCTAATTTGAATCCTAATTTAAGTCACATTTACAAATAAATTAAATTAACATAAATGGCACCAACACACGTCTCACTTCCAGGCCAATGAATAACAACAGAGAACTCTGAAAAATAGAGATGCTGTACTGTACTGTGCTTTTTGTGCCACAGGCTGCATGTTGGATCAGCATATCTAATGTTGAATATAATAGCATCATTTTACTGGTAAAAAAGGATAATATTTTCACTAAGCACAAAACATGCTTACCATATTCGGTCTTGTAAAGCCACCCGCTGAATTTTAGCTCAACTAACCATTTTTGGTTAAACCCGCTCGTTCAATGTTTATTGCTGTGGCTCCAGCGACATGCTAAGTCCAGGTAGATGAAGGAGGCTCAGCCTCAGGGCTCATTAGAGTCGCACAGGGCTTTGCAAACAGCGCGCGGACCTGAGCGCGCGGTGGAGGCGTTTATACTTGGCGCTTACATCGGTACAGTATTCTCCAAAAAGACGGGGGGCAGTATGCTAAGTAACCAGCGCCAAGTTTCAAAAGGTGCGACACTACGCAACACTACGCGGGGCCTTCGCACAGGGGCGGGGACAGCACGATGTTGGCATGCACCCTCGCCCAGTGAGGTAGATAAAGGTAACGGTTTTGGCGGAGCGGGTGGAAAAAAACATATAAAAAATGATGTATTTATAATAAACAAGCGAAGCTTAGCTTGGTGGCCAGGTCATCAAAGCCTGGCAACCCGCCAGGCTTATAAAACGCTGGTGGAAACCCTGTGTGTGATGACCAGATATTTTATTGTCACTTACAGTTTAGGATTTTTTTTTGGTACAACTTATAAGGGGGACAGCATGGCGGAGCAGTGGTTAGAGCTGTCGCCTCACAACACGAAGGTTTCAGGATCGGCCACTCTGTGTGGAGTTTACATGTTCTCCCTGTACATATGTGGGTTTTCTCCAAATATTCCAGTTTCCTCTCACAGACCAAAAACATGCATGTTAGGTTAAATCAGTGGTTCTCAAAGTGTGCCATTGCAGGGGGGGGGGGCGCGGGAATGAAACGGAATGAAAAAAGAAAAGTGCCTGACTAAGCACAATGGACAGGTTTTTAACCCCATTTTGCAGAGGCTTTTTTTACATGTATTGATGATAGCAAAGTTAAATATTGTTACAAATAAAAAAAAGAAATATGTTTGAAATAACACTGACAGCAAAGAATAGTCTTCTACAGTATAGAACTAAAAAAAACAGTTACACAAAAGTGTTTCACTGTAAAGATGGTTTGTAGTTTGTTTTGTTGCAACCTGAAGTGTGAAATAAACTACAGTGGAGTTTGAAAACAAAATATGTGTTTATGTCTGGTTGAATGATGTGTATGCCCAGTTGATTTTTAAATTTTTTTATTTATTTATTTATTTTTTGGGGTGGAGGGTGGGGTGGGGGGTTATTGTAATCCATAGGGGGCCCAGAAGAAAATCTTTGGGAACCACTGGGTTAAATCACAACTCTAAATTGTCCCTAGGTGTGAATGGTTGTCTCAGTGTGTCCCTGTAATGAACTTGTGATCTGTTCATGGTGTACCCCGCTTCTCACACAGTGACTGCTGGAGAGTGGAACCAGCTCTCCTGTGAACCTGCACTGTAGAAGTCGGTTAGGAAAATGGATGAATTATAGTTATTTGCACAGCAACTGTTTGTTTGAGGCTTAACTTGTAAGCATTTCTGTCTGTCTGTCTTATTACGAGTGCTGTTAGTGTTCATGTAAAACTTTTTAGTATGTCTAGAGCAGTGGTGTCCAGTCCTGGTCCTGGAGGGCCAATATCCTGCATGTTTTTGGTGTTTCCCTGCTCCTCAGCAGGTCTTTAAGTTCTGCAGAAGCTTGTTAATCACTCAGACATTCAAATCAGGAGTCAGAGCAGAGAAACAACTAAAACATGCAGGATAGTGGCCCTCCAGGACCAGGATTGGGCACCACTGGTATAGAGGACAAGAAAGAGACAACAAACTTGTCTGCATTTTCAAACCAACTATGCTATGTTGTTTACTGAGATAGTAGTCTGAACAGCAGGCAGGGTTTAAGGCTTACTGTGTGTGTGCGTGTGTGTTTAATCCAGTATTGGAGCGTCACATGATGCTGATGACCATATGGCTCCAGTTGTCTGCACTGCCTACAAAACATTTGGGATGTGACCTGCAGCGTGACAGCTGCCACCATGTTTCCCTGAGCAAAAATAGAACTGGCTCGAGGACGAAATAAAACCAGAAATTACTAACTGTACGAACTGTAAAATTCATGATTCCAGTTACTTTAGTACAGGTTGATGTCAGGCTCCAATATTTCAAAACCACTGTTATGATTTGTTTGTATCACACTTCCTAATGTGTCCTCTTACATGGGCCTAACTATTGACATTCATAGCTTTGTTACTGGCAATTTAAAATAAGACATCCATCCATTTTTGGTGAGTGGCTGTGACTCAGTGGTTGGAGCAGTAGTAGTAGTAGATGTGTGGGTGAAAAGCCAGGTATGTCGCACACCGAAATAACAGTCGGAGTCGTTGGATTCCAGCCAAATACACGGGGGATTTTATTGACACATTTACTCTTGATCAGCTTGCCCCAAAATCCCAAAGTATCTTTGAGAAAGGGCGTATTTATACAGAAATCAATGCATGATGACTATGCATACTTCTGACCATTTACGTAACTTCTACGACACTGGGTCTAGCCCAACCCAGTGTGTTTCCTGGATTCTAAGAACCAGACAAATCCTGTGTTCCAGGAATCCTCCTGTTATCACCCCACTGTTCCCAAGTTCTGGCAAAAACATCCGGACATAACTGGCAAAAACAACCGGACATTCCTAACAAGGCCTGATGAACTTCTGCACTCTCTATTCTCCTCCACAGATGGAGGTTTGATTCCTGGCAGCAGTCACATGTCTAAGTGTCCCTGAGCGAGACACTTAACACTTACCCCCTTACTGCCTCTGATGTGCCAACAACAGTGTATTCAGTCAGAGGCTTCTTCAGATCCGCTGTACGACAGACCACTACAAGAGATCCTTCCTGCTCACAGCCATCAGCAACTCTTTAACGTAACCTGGATGATGAGTTACAACAACATTTATTTCCCTTTCGAATTCATAAAGTATTTTTTAATTGAATTTGAATTAAATGAGGGCACAGACTGTTGTAAAGCACTTTGAGTGGCCTGATTGGCTAGAAAGGTGCTATATACATGATTGATGTTTTTACTTCTGTATTTCTATATTTAATTATGATTTCATTTAGATTATTTTAGCTACTATTTTGACTGTCTTAGCTCATGCTTAGATATGTCTGGTTTCGGGATTTTATTTAGATTATCCTATATTTCATTTAGATCATACATGATTGATGTTTTTTTCTGTGTTTGATTATGTACCTGCTGTATTTGATTCTGTTGTTGTTTCTGTTGTAAAGTGCTTTGGATCGCCTTGTTGCTGAAATGTGCTATATAAATAAATCTCACTTCACTTCACTATATAAGTACAGTCCATTTACCATTTTCTTTATCCGCTTTTTCCTTTCCAGGTCGCAGGTGAGCTGGTGTTTATTTATTGTTGATTCTGTGAGAGGCGGGGTACACCCTGGACAGGTCTCCAGTCCATTACAGGGACATAGAGACAAACAAGACACCATCCATTTGCTCTCTCACTCACACCTAGGGACAATTTAGAGTTGTCCTAACATGCATGTTTTTTGGTCTGCGGGAGGAAACCAGAGTGCCTGGAGAAAACTCATGTGTGCACGGGAAGAACATGTAAACTCCACCCAAAAAGGCTGACAGGCAAACCTGTGACCTTCTTGCTGTGAGGCTACAGCACAAACCACTGCAATGCTGTTCTTCTCTAAAACAAAACAAGTTGTGTTATATATTATCAGTAAAAAAAAAATCACTCCAGTGAAGGCAAGTTTTGACTTTTTTTTACTTTTCTGTGCGCAGTTTGCATATTCCTCTCGTACATATGTGTTTTTTTTCTGGGTACTCTGGTTTCTTCTCACAGTCTATCTTAGGTTAATTGGTGATTATAAATTGTAAATTTTAATTGTCTAAATTGTGAGTATATGGTAGTTTGTCTTGTGTGTCTCTGTGTTGACACTTTGATAGACTTCTGACCTGCTCAGCATGTACCCTGCCTTTTACCCATTGATTGATTGACCCATGAAACCTTGAACAGGACACAACAAACACAGAATTTTAGTTGGTGGATATTTTGACTCTGTAGCTAAAGAAAAATATTCAGAATCTGTTGAGACCCTTAATGTCAGTTTTTAGTGCTTGACTGCTTTGAGTCGGCACTAAAAGTGTTGAGGGCACACTTTAGGTTTTGACAGGAAACAAAAGATCCTGAAACATTTTTACTTACAAAGACACATGATAAAATTTGTCGTTTTGAAAACTTTATACAATAATATAAAAACAAAGACAACGTTTAATTGTTTATGAAATTTACATTTACGTTTAAACAGGGTGGCTATTGTTTTTGTGGGGTTAAAAACCCACTGAACTGTGTAAACAAGTGGTTTCAGACTGGTCAGCAACTGGTTTTGAGTACTCATGATCATCCACAAGCTGTTGACAACTTTCAGACAGTAGCTGGATCAGTCATTTCTTCCTTTGTGGCAGTGGGGGTTTGTAGGCTGCTTAGTGGCATTAAGTAGCGTGATGCTGTGCTAATTCTCGTCTGAATTAGGAGCTGCAGCCTCAGGTCTTTAACAAGGCTGCTGACCGGCTGTATGGTACACAAGACCTCTCTTAGGAGTTGTGTGAGTCTTTTATCTGCTGCTTGTTGTTAGTTTCCTGTTTAAAAGACCATCACTGACTGGTACCTGTTCTAAGTAATTGCAGTTTTATGAAAAACTCTCAGTTGGTTGTCCTACAACTGTTTCTTACAGACAAAAATCTCTTTAAAAATCTTTCAATAAAGACACAAATTTACAGTTTTAGTTGTTTTACATTTTCCATGTTTTGATGTTCAATAAAGAGCTAATATGTTCTCTGAGGGCAACCATTTCTCATTCCAAACTATGCATACAACTCGTGTCTCAACCGACTGCAGATATCACTCTGCGGTTTAACCACCTCCCAGCCCTGTCCATTCAGGAACAGCCTTTTGTAAACACAAAGGTTTTTTTTTTTATTGTTTTAGCCTGTAGCCCACATAAAAACAGCGTTTTAGTGGCTCCTAAATGATATTGTTTGAAAATGGGTTCCAGAGTGAGAAAATCCTTAAACACCATTGTTGTATTTTTCAGTGGATATTCTAAGGCCAAGAAGGTTTTTATCATTTTCATTGAACTGCTAACAACACTAAAACAAATGTTACAAAAAAAGGTCAACAATACTTGCCAACCGTCCCGCATTGGGCGGGACAGTCCTGCATTTAGCCCCCCCCCCGTCCCTTGTCCCGCATCACCCTGTATGGGACAGCCAAAAGTCCCGCATTTGGCCCTCACACGCCACACTTTGTATTTCTCACGCAAAAAAAACCACACGCACATGGCCTTTTTTCCGCTTTAATGCTGTATTTAGTGAATTTTCAGATCTCTCTAGCATTTTTTTTAAGGTGACTATCGACAAATCTAGTGACTTTGGCGGCTAAATGTGAGAAAGCACTCATTCTGCAGCGTACCATAAGCCCCGCCCACTTCCCCAAGCACTGACAGCTGTCAATCTCACAGCAGAGAGGAGACCCACTCCACTCTGTGTTCACAGTGGCGCAAAAAGCTCTGATTGTTTTCGTGAGTCGTGTTGTCATCTGATGACAGAGAGATAAAGATGGAG
>NC_051435.1:32674545-32679403 GCF_001649575.2 Kryptolebias marmoratus | reverse complement strand
AATAGACATATACCAAAGGTTTTGGTATATGTCTATTATGTGATACCTTATTATATGTTTTGGACCAAAACATATACTAAGGTATCACACCAGTGTATTTACATGAATTAAAACAACAAAAGCAACATTATAATGTACATATAAATGCATAAGTGCTTCCTGAACACACCAATACTTACAAAGGGCACATTTAGCGTTTTTTAAACCTTTTTTCTTTCTTATTTTTCAGAACTTTACCGGAGAAAATACATCAAAGCTTGTTTTATGGTGAGAGCACTCACTACGTCACGTATTCTGAACGTACAATATAACGAAGATCTGATGTCTCACTCTGTTTAGAGTTCAAAACCAAACATTCTAACAGATTGAAGCATAAATTTTCTTAAACTAATTATTAACTCTGAACTTATTTATTACCTTTTGTATGTAACTTAGTCACGTAATGAACTTATTGCTGTCTTTAAATAAAAGGCAGCTCACCTGCGGCTCGACTTTTCAATCAGGCGAACTTTCTGACAGACTGATGTGACGTCAGCCCGTGGCGGGAGTCCCATGCTCCGGCGGCGGGAGGCGGTGAAATGTAAACAGCTGCATTCAGCAGATCAGGACGCAGGAGAGGTGCGCCCTGAACGGTCCTATCTCTTGTACTGAAGAGGAGCTACTGCGCATGTGCAACTTTTAACGAGAGTCTATGGACAAAGATTTTTGCGCCCCGGGGCGGAAATACGTCACCAATCAGACAACGTCGAAGAACGAAACAACTTTACTTATCATTAACTATAAAATTTTTATCTTACACAACTAAAAATATATATACATATATTTAGAAATATTTTTAATGAACTATTTAATTTTTAATTTTTTTTAATGTCTTATTCAAGGTAATGTGAGTGGTGGGGCGGCGCCCTAGCGCCCTCTATTGGCCAGCCGCCACTGCTGGGAAATAAGAATAGTCTTGACAGATTTGTGAATAATAATCTTAATAATAATAATAATAATAATAATAATAATGAAGTTAGGCACCAGCTACCTGCGACCCGGAATGGAGAAGCGGTTAAAGAAAATGGATGGATGGATGGATAATAATGAAGTTACTCCAGCATTAGGTTGTTTTCTGTGTTTTTGTGTGTATGTAAACTTTTCTGGAAACAGTGCTGTGTTAAAAAAGATAAGTCTTGTTTTGGAAAGACAGCATTCCCAAGTGCTCACGTGTTAGTTCACACATGTGGAGAACAACATCTGCCCCCCGTCTTTTTGTAGAATACTGCACCGACGTAAGCGCAAAGTATAAACGCCCCCACCATGCGCTCAGGTCTGCGCGTTGTTTGCGACGGACTCCAATGAGCCCTGAGGCCGAGCCGCCTTCATCTACTTGGAGTTAGCAGGTCGTCAGAGCCGCAACAATAAACATCAAACGAGCGGGCTTAACCAAACACAACATCCCAAACATTTCAAACCCAGCAGGACTCTCAGACAGATGCTGGTCCATTCTAAGAACAAAACACCCAAACACAAACTGAGCGGTGTGGTGTCTGCAGTTCAGTGCAGCGAGGAGTGTTCAAAACTATATTAGCCAAACTAAACAGCTTCTCCACAGATACATGGTTCAACACAGGAGAGTCAGTTCTTCAGGACAGGACTCAGCTGTTCACCTACACCTCAAGGATAAGGGAAACTTTTTTGAGGACCAAAATGTTTGTATTTTCGACCGTGAACACAGATGGTTTGAGGGGGGGTGAGGGAAGCCATCTATGTTAAATGAGAAAAAACTATTTTAAACAGAGGAAGAGGTTTCAGATTTCAGAGCATTAGATCTAATCCCCAGTCAGTTTCACTCCAATCAAAACCTGCATTCATGTAACCAGAGTGGCCCATCAGTGAGTCATGCTAACAAGGACCCTAACAAGCCTCTTTTATTAGGAGAGTGAGTATAATTTGCACGTGAATCCATACTACTGAACATCTCAGCTTTAAAAGTCAAACTTCACATTCTCTGCTTTTTGAATTGAGATATTCGTTTTTAACCCTTTTTTAGATTTACCATGTCCTGGATGACTGAGAATCTACACCAGCTAATTCTTACAGACCAAAAACAAAATGTTAGGACAACTCTAAATTGTTCTTAGTTGTGAGTGTGAATGGTTGTTTTTCTCTCTGTGTCTCTGTGATGGACTTGAGACCTGTCCAGAGTGTCCCCCGCCTCTCACACAGTGACTGCTGGAGATACACACCAGCTCAAAGTGACCCTGCACGGAAAAGGCGAGTATAGCAAATGGATGGATTGATTTACCTCATGTAAATGGACCTTAATGTCTGTGAGCGCTGCTGATCAGGAATCACCTTTCTGGAATTAGAAACTCTGAAGAATTTATTAAACTTTAAAAAATATAGAATCTTTTATTTTTTGCAGTTAGATCAAAATGTAAAAAGATGGGGCAGCGCTCCTTACTTTCTGATTCATTAGCTAATGATTTGGTCCAATAATACAGAAAAACAGTAGACAAAGAACTGGGTTGTTCCCTCACAAACACCTCCAGCAGACAGAGGCAGGTTACTGCATGCTTCACTTCTGGGCTTTTTAAAAGGTTGTTTAATATCAGATCAAGAAGAATATATATATATAATAAATATATATGAAATACATTAGCACTTCGGTAGAAAAATATAACATAATACAAGTATCTGCAACCATTATATTTGTCATGAGTTCCCTTCTGCCTTTGTCTCTCCACCCACTCTCCCTCCCTTCCCTGTTGATTGTTTCATTGCCACCACCTGTGCTGCCCTCTATTTAAACACCTGTTATTCACCTGCTCTAACACTTGGACTATGAGATTGTCTGCCTTGTTACAGGTTTCAAGCCTTCATAGTCCAAGTGTTTGCCAGCCTTTTTGACCCTGCCCGTTCTCGACCACTCTTTTGCCTTGCCCATACCTGTCTGTGAGTATTTTTTTTTTATCTCCTGTTGCAGAACCTTGCCTGACTCTGACTCTGTTTAAGCCAACTGTATTCTGGATCCCCGCTGCCTGAGACCTCCCTTATATGACCCTGGACTTTCTACGGACCATAAATCTTTGGATGGTGGATACAAGAGGCTCTGCTTTCAGAGAACTTCCCCAGGACCTCAAGGCCCCTCATTCAGCCCTGCAGCAGCAGGATTCTTGGGTCCAGAGAGACCCCGAGCCCTGGACAAGGCTGGGCCACTCCAGACACCATCCCTTTTTGAACTTTAATAAACTTTTTTTCAGTTAATCCTCGTCTTGGTTGTGTGTTGGGTTCTGGCTCTTTTCCTCCTAACTTTACAATACAATCTCGCCAGAATGAACCTGCAGCCAAATCAGGATTGGTGTTCGAAGGTAGAAACTTCGATTACTGGCCTAAAAAGAAGTGTTCAGGAGATTTTACAGGGACTCGCTATTCTTAAGGCCTCTCAAACTCAAGCCAGCGCCCCTGTCACACAGCCTGCCCCGCCTTCTGTCACGCCTACAGCAAGTGCTTACAGTGAACCTAAGATTCCTCCTCCTGAGCGTTTTGATGGGGATCCTGAACATTGCAGGCCCTTACTGACCCAGTGCTCACTGATTTTTGAACTCCTGCCTTCCCTTCTGAACATTCCAAGGTGGCCTACACCATCTCTCTACTATCTGGTAAGGCAAAGCAGTGGGGGACTTGTGAGTGGGAGAATGATTTGGGTAGTTGCAACACATTTTGTAATTTTTTTTTTTTCTGATGAAATGAAGAGTGTTTGATCCAGTCCGTCCAGGGAGGGAAGCTGCTAGAAAGCTGTTTTCACTTAAGCAGGGCTCCCAACCTGTGACTGACTATATAATCAATTTCCATGCCTTGAAGTCCAGCTGTCTGTGGGATAAGGAGGCCCTGTTTGGTTTTTTTTTGGTTTGTTTTTTTACACCAGGGTCTGTCAGAGGAGATTAAGGATGAGCTTGCTACGCAGGATCCTCCAAGCACCCTCAAGGCTTTGAACAACTAGCCACCCGGATTGATCAGCGCCTTCATGAACGAAGAAGGGAGAAGTCTTCTTCCTATCAAAGAGAAGTCTCCAGGGTTCAGGTTAGCCCATGCATTTTGCCACAAGCCCCCACGCCCTCTTCAGTTTGTGCTGAGGAACCCATGCAATTGGGAAGGACCAGGCTCTCTGCTGAGGAGAGAGAGACGGTTCAGAGATCGCTTATGTTTCTACTGTGGAGAAAGGAACCACCGTTCTCTTAATTGTCCATTAAAAGGACAGGCTCAGTAAAGCAGGGGCGGTCTTTACTGAACCCTATGTTAAGATCCAAGGAACCACCTCACAACCAATGCTCAATCAGATTCCCTGATTCTTCTGGGGACGAGTTTCCTGTTTTCATTGATTCTGGGGCAGATGCTGACTTTATTGATGTCCACCTTGCCCATAAGCTCCTCCTGGAGTTGGAGCCTCTTGAGAGACCATGTGATATATTTGCCATTGATGGTCATCTTATTGACCGAATAACTCACCAGACTAAACCTGTATCTGTACTGATTTCAGGAAACCACTACGAGCAAATCTCATTTCTACTGACTCAGTCTTCAGAAATTCTGGTGATTCTGGGGCATCCATGGCTGATCAAACACAATCCTGTCATCAATTGGGTCACTGGTGAGGTCTAGTCTTGGGGTCCACTCTGCTCCACATCTTGTCTGAGAGAAGCTCCTACCATGACCCTGTCTCCTGAGGCTGACCATGATCATCCTAATTTGTCTAAAGTCCCTGAAGTATATCATTATCTACGTGAAGTTTTAACAAATCTAAAGCCACCTCTCTGCCTCCCCACAGACATTATGATTGTGCCATTGACCTTCAACCAGGAACCCCCCCCCC
>NC_051435.1:32637908-32674469 GCF_001649575.2 Kryptolebias marmoratus | reverse complement strand
CCCCGGAGGAAGGCTGTATTCCATTTCTGGCCTGGAGAGGGAGGCAATGGAGAAGTATATTTCTGACGCCCTGAAAGCTGTTCTCATTGGAAAATCCTCATCCCCGGCGGGTGCAGGATTTTTCTTCGTAGGCAAGAACAATGGGTCTCTTATACCATGCATCGATTATCTTGGCCTGCCTTCCTCACAAGTTAACACCATTCTACTAACTGTGGTAGATAGGTTCTCTAAGATGACTCGCCTCATACCTCTTTGTAAGCTGCCATCTGCCTCTGAACTGGCTGACGTGATGACACGAGAAGTGTTCAGGGTCCACGGGGTTCCTTGCAACATTGTCTCTGATAGAGGACCACAATTCATCTCCCGCTTTTGGGGTGAGTTTTGCACTCTTCTTGGCATTGACATCAGTTTGTCTTCAGGTTTTCACCCTCAGACAGAGAGGATTAATCAGGAGGCTGAGTCGAAGTTGCGAATCCTTTGCATGGATGCTCCTAGCCGATCGTCCCAGAACTTACCTTGGGTTGAACATGCTATCAATGGGCTTCCATTGAGTGCTCTAGGTCTCTCACCATTTAATGTTGTCTATGGCTATTAACCTCCAGTCCTCTCCATTCATGAAAGGGCTACCCAGGTTCCTGCTGCCCATGTGTCTGCACGTCGCTGTCTCAGGGTATGGAGATAGGCCAGAGCAGCTCTCTGCAGGACCTCTGCTGTCTATGTGCGTAATGCCAACCGCCACCGTTCTCAAGCCCCAAGATACCTAGTGGGTCAGAGGGTTTGGCTGTCCACCAAGGATCTGCCCATCAAGGGTGAGAATTGTAAGCTGAGTCTACGTTTTGTGCGCCCATTTCCTGTCACTAAGATTATCAACCCAGTACCAGTCTTAAGCTGCCCCAGTCATTGCGTGTCCACCCGTCCTTCCATGTCTCCAAGCTTAAACCTGTTCTGTCATCCAGATTTTGCCCTCCTTCCAGACCCCTCCTCCCGCCTGTGTCATTGATGGGGCTCCCGCCTTTACTGTGAGTCGCCTACTGCGTTCCCGATGTTGGGGCCGTAGCGTGCAATACCTTGTGGGCTATGGTCCGGAGGAGAGGTCCTGGATAGCCTCACGGCTGATCCTGGATAAGGCGCTCATCCGCAGCTTCCATCGCCAGCATCCTGAGCAACCCAGAGGGGCGTCAAGGGCTGCCCCTTGAGGAGGGGGTAATGTCATAAGTTCACTTCTGCCTTTGACTCTCCGCCCAATCTCCCTTCCTTCCTTGCTGATTGTTCATTGCCACCACCTGTGCTGCCCTCTATATAAACACCTGTTCTTCACCTGCTCAGTGCGAGATTGTCTGCCTTGTTACAGCTTTCAAGCCTTCATAGTCCAAGTGTTTGCCAGCCTTGGCCCTGCCTGTCCTCGACCACTCTTTTGCCTTGCCCATACCTGTCTGTGAGTAGTAGTTTTTTTTGTTTTTTTTTCTCCTGTTGCTGAACCTTGCCGGACTCTGTTTAAGCAGACTGGATTCTGGATCCCCGCTGCCTGAGACCTCCCATGTATGACCCTGGACTTCCTACGGACCATGAATTATTGCATGGTGGATACAAGAGGCTCTGCTTTCAGAGAACTTCCCCAGGACATCAAGGCCCCTCATTCAGCCCTGCAGCAGCAATATATTTGGGTCCAGAGAGACTCCAAGCCCTGGACAAGGCTGGGCCACTCCAGACACCATCCCTCTTTGAATTTTAATAAACTTTTTTTCAGTTAATCTTTGTCTTGACTGCGTGTTGGGTTCTGGCTCTTTTCTTCCTAACTTTACAATATTGGCAACAAAGATGGAGAAATCCAAAAGAAACTGCATTTAAAACACATATTATGTGAAATAAATAGTTTGCTTTATTTTACTGTTGTGTTTTTTATTTTGCCTGCCTTTACTGAAATTAGTACTTGTATCACTATTCAGTATCTACAGTTTTGCAAGGCATGCACAGAAAAATAGACTAATGTTGAAAAAATGACCACATAAAATGTGGCTGCACAGCTTGCTGGTGGTTTGGTTGCAAACCCTAAAAATTCATTGCAACTGTAAATTTGTCCATTTCTCACAATTTTCATGCAAGTTTTAATCACCAACTGATGTCCGACAGGCTCAGCCAAGTGAGAAACTGGCTTAACAGAACTCACTGCAACTGAGAATATTACACCACTAAACCATGAGAATGGCTGTAATAAAAAGGACCTTTGTGACAGAGGTTGTTTATTGCAAAATTCTTGTACCAGCACTATATGTGGACATTTACACTTTATAAGCATTTAAATTAACACTTTAATTTGCAATATCCACTTTAAAGTAGACATACTGTAGATTTGCACAGAAAGGGGTGAACATTTGCATATAAGATGCTTTTGTCATGGCTTTCGATATAGATTTGGCCCACATGCAGAACACACTCAGGAGTCGAAAAGAGTCCCTTTTTTAAAGGTTTATTGTAAAGAATAAAACAGGAACTGGAAACCCGGAACAGGTCATCCACTGTATGAAGAGGCAGAGCGGTTAATCTCAAACTGAGAATGTGTCTGAGGAATTAACGGAAGGTTTGCTTACAGAGGGGATGAGTGACCGCCAGGGAGAGAGGAGCTTGGTCCAGAAGATCCACACAGTGATCCAGGCGAGTAGTTGGACGGTAGCGATAGCCTTTGCGGTTTGCAGGTGGCAAGGGTGAATGGGCTTGAAGGCTGGAGGGTAAGCAGGTTTCGCCTGATGGTGGAGTCCAGAGGAGCTTGGAGAAGCGACTGCCAGCTTGGAACCTCTGCAGGTGAGGCAACTTCCAAACACGCAGGAAAACGAGGACTTGAAAAGCTTCTGAAAGAGCCTTAGTAAAACAAGAATTATTAGCCAGATTCTGAGAGCTTCAAGGAAGCAGGGCTAGAGAACATACAGCTCTGGCAAAGTGGTGCTGGCAGCAGACTCCTCTTAAGCCTCCTCCTAATGAGCTCTGATGAGAAATACCTGCAGACCTCTGCCAACCAGAGTCAAGGCTCCATTTACTGGAGAAGAAGTGAAAGTAGCAGGCAAAAACCCTCCAGACCCCAACAGCTTTAAGTATTTATTGAGAATTCATTAGCCTTTCCTGTTAAAACTAAATGGTTTAGTCCATTCTGTAGCAGAAGTTTAAGTCCTACCATAGACTATGTACAATATGTTCCTGGAGGTTTGTGTAGTAGGTAAATAAAAAACCACACTGTTACAACAGTCTGCTTCAGGCACCATCTTCACTGTTACCCAAAGGCTCAGAGGTTGCTCTGTTACTAAGGCATGATAATTAATGTCAGAATGACATAATTCACAAGCGGAATGTAACTGGTTAATTTATTTTTAATTTTTCTGATCAAAAATGATGAAGTGTGCCACCGTTGGAATCAACTCCTAGCCGTCTTGTGCATGAGATATTATTACATCAGTTCTTTCCTTTGCTACGGTTATCAGAGTTCAGAATTCTATAAAGTTAGGGTGGTATCTCACTGAGCTGTAGGGAGACTAGTTGGTGGAAAAGAAATCCTCAAAATTGTGGGAAACTTGTGAGAAAATGTGTATTTTCAACTGCAGTTGCACTGAACCTTTGAGTGTTTGTGACCAAATAACCATGTGGCCACATTTTGACCGACCGCTTTTTGGACATTAGCCTTTGTTTTTGTGTCCACGGCTTACTAAACTGTGTTCTTGGTTGTGCACATTATTTTGTTGTCCACCTCCATCTGTCTCTCCTCAGATGTTTTCTGTCAGAGGAGAGCTGTGCAAGTGTCAAAACTTAGTTCTAATGCTCTGCAGATAGTTGGAGACGCATGTGGCCAAATTTAGATGAGTTCGATGCATTACACTGCCTTCTACCGTGTCTGGAAACACACACACACATTCTCATACTCGCCTTTTTTTTTTTTTTTCTTCCTTCCGTTGTTCCTTATTTAGATTATCTATATATATTAGAAATTCTTACGTTGGCTATTCAGAGGGCCTTGGTACTGTTAGTTAGAGTTTGTACCTTAGTTTAGTTTAGTCATGTTTAGTTTATCTTAGCATCTCTCATGTTGGCTGTTTAGCGGGCCTTGGTAATGTTAGTACCTTAGTTTAGTTATGTTTAGACCTTAGTTAGTAATTGTTATGTCGGCCGTATAGAGGGTCTGGTACCATTTAGAAAGCTCGGTATCATTAGCTTAGCATTGTCACGTTTTACATTACCTATCCAAACTGTACACTTAGTTTAGTTTATCGCGTTTGGTACCATTTAGAAAGCTCGGTATCATTAGTTTAGCATTCTCATGTTTTAGATTATTTATCCAAACTGTACACTTAGTTTAGTTTATCTTGTTTAGCTTTTGTGTTTCATTGTGTTTAATTCTGTAACTTTGTCTGTAATTTTGTTCTTGTGTTGTAAAGCACTTTGAGTTGCCTTGTGCTAAAAAAGTGCTATATAAATAAATGTACCTATACCTACCTACCTACCTACCTACCTACCTACCTACCTTCGAGGTGGGTTAGAGACACACAACAACGTTGTGACTATTTCCAGAGAAACGTTGCACAAAAGTTGCAAGACTTTCGGGAGCCTCCCTCATGAATACTGTTCACCACTTCTTGAACGCTATTGAGATATCACCTTTAGCACGACTCAATATATAGTTTACACCGTAAAATGACTTTTTCTGTTCATGTTTACTGCTGCCAAAGCTGGTCCATCAGTTCCTGTCACAGCAGTAGAACTGACAAGGTCCTCTTGCTGTTGTGTTGGAAAGTTCCATTAAAGAAGTTATTATTATTTTAAATCCTCAATCTCTAAAGTTTCAAAATTATGTGTAATTTGTTTAAATTTAGCAGTTTATCAACTGGCCTGGCAAAAAGCTAGTTTTGTTTATGAGTGCCGGTTTGAAAACTCAATTTCTATCGATCTGGAATGATGTCATTAGTAATTCCAGCGATGTAATGCCAAACATTAAATAGAAGGATTTCCTGGCAATATGGCAACCAAGAGAGAAAATGGGGAATTTCAAATGAAATTATGAATGTTAGAATTAAAAAGATTATTTTTGAAGACATACCGGTTAGAAAACTTAGATTTAAAGATACATTAGAAAGATTATCTGCTGTTTTAGTTACTGGGCTTGCTAGATAGTGTCTTTATGGACTCATTTTTACACAGATCTCAGTAAAATCAATATTTTCACTTTTTTTGCACTGCAGCTGGTGTTCATTCAGACTCATTTTGCAGCACGGGTCACAAATGTTGAATAAAACTGTTGATAGTCAAAGCTGTAGAAACTATTTTACCCAAACAAGGCAACATCAAAATATTCATGCAGAAATAAGATGTATTGATGGTGGTTCAGTTTTCACATTATAGTTTTCCTGTTTATAGTCAAATCAATCAGCTTGATCAGGAACAGCATGCTGTGACCTTTGGTACTTGTAACTTCATGCTTTTTGAATTATCCATTTTTATTTACAACTTTTTTTCCCCATAGAAATACATTGAGATCTCTTCATTTCCTCCAAAAACGTTGCTCTATGAAATCTGCTTAATAATATTTGCTGTACTTTTAGCTACTGTTTTGCTAAATTTTGTTTTTAGTCATGAATTTGATCATTTTAGGTTTTATCTAAGGTTTTGACAATTTCAACTTTTAGTTAGTCTGTGTACTTATTGAAGTTCTGTAAGTGGCGTCACCAGTGACAGGAGGTCTTACTCCTCCTCTCCGCTCTTCTCCTGAGGGACACACAGCGTCATGTCCCCTGTCTCTGTTTGGCTCAGGGATTTCTTGGTTGACCTTGGTGTGGTAACTGACAGCAGTGACCCAGTTCTCCTCCATGAACCTGAAAGAAGACAGCATTGCTCCACTTCTCTCTCAGCTGTGTATGGGACAGCATGCTGGCTGAATGGCTGTGTCCCACATAGACCCATTTATCTATGTCACTGTCTTTCACCACTTCCTGTTTATTCTGTTGTGCTGAACATTTTGAATAATGTGAGGCTTAAAAATATGATTGTCTAAAGTTTTTGTTGACAAAGACAATAGTTGCTGACAGTAGCATAAACAATCTCCCATGAGGTTCTCCTAGGAGCTAATAGACTGCAGCATATAATACTGCATGTGGCACTTTATTTTCAACTCAACAGCTTGGGGTCCTTTGTGAATGCCAGGTAACCTTTTAGTTTAACTGAACTACGAAAGAGCTGACAAACTCAGTATTCTTTTAGAAAATCTCTCTCACTTTAAATATGACTTAAAGAGGAAAGATTTAAAATTTAACTGCAACACAACTCTCATAAGTGCTTGAATACTTTCAGGAAAGGTATTTCGGTGGATCATTTAAACTCTGATAGTGACTTGTTTCAAAGTCTGACACATTTCCATGTCTGTCAGATTCACTCTCTAACCTCAATAAGCCAAGCCCTGCCTCTGTGTCACATGGATTTTGAGTATATTAAAAAAAAGACTGCAACACAAATGTTGTCCTTAAATAGTCACATAGTTATAGCAAGCATCTGGAACATGTCTGAAAATCTTCTCAGTTTAGTTTCTGCCGCTCTAGAGTGCTAGAGCTGTGATTTCTTTTTTACTGCCAACTGCTTACTTTTTTGCTACTGTATGGAAATGTGTACAGACGCTGACAAACTTGTTTTCACCCATAAAACACAAAGTCCATTGAAATGACTTGAAACTGACAAAAGTAATAAAAAGAAAGAAATACAATTAAAGCTGAACTCAAGATTCTGTTGATTCAGTAGAATTATTTTAAAAACAAACTAATGAAACTGGTCTTGACAAACAGATGGTAATTCTAGAAAGGATTGAAACTAATTGTCCCACAGGGACATGTGAAACTAAGATGCGTCCTGTAATTTCATCCAGGTGTCTTCAGTCTTGTAATCAGTCAGTCTGCCTGTTTAAAGGGTGAAAAATAGTCACTGTGTTGTTTGGTATCGTGGTGAACATGGAGCACAGAAAGCTAAGGGCAGAGTTGTCTCAGGAGCTTAGAAAGAAAATTACTGACATCATGTTAAACGTAAAGACTATAAGACTGTCTCCAAGCAGCTGGATGTTCCTGTGACTACATATGCTCAGATTATTCAGAAGGTTAAGATCTACAGGACTGGAGACAACCTTTCTGGATGTGAATGAAAAGGAAAATTGATAATAAATTGAAATGACGGGTAATCTAAATGGTAACCAAAGAGCCCAGAACAACTTCCAAAGAGTTCTACCAGAAAGTCATCAGTGTCAGATCCCACAATCTGTCTCTGTTTGAGCCAAAGTTGACTTAGTAGAATTAGAAGGAGGACACTAAATCACAAAAAAGCCAGACTGGAATTTGCCAAAGTGCATATTGAGAAGCCTCATAGCTTCTGAGAGAATGTTCTTCGGACAGATGAGACAAAACTGGAGCCTTTAGACAACATGTCCCATCAGCTCTGTGTTCATAGAGCCAAAAATGAAACAAAGAAAGAAAAGAGCCCTGTAGCTACAGTGAAACATGGAGGAGGGGCTGGGGCTGATTTGCTGCATCTAACACAGGGTGTCTTGAATCTGTTCAGGGTTCAATGAAATCTCAAGACTATCAAGACATTCTGGAGTCATATATGCTGCCCAGTGTTGGAAAGCTTGGTCTCAGTCTCAGGTCATGGGTCCTCCAACAGGATAATGACCCAAAACACACAGATAAAAACACCAAGAATGGCTCAGAACCAAACATCGGACCATTCTGAAGTGACCGTCTGAGCCCTGAGCTAAATCCTGTTGAACATCTGTGGAAGGAGCTGAAACATGAAGTCTGGAGAAGGAACCCTTCAAACCTGCGACAGATGGAGCAGTTTGTTCAGGAGGAGTGGGACACCTGTGAACAGGTGCAGAAGTCTCAGAGAGAGTTACAGAAATCACCTGATTGCTGTGATTGACTCAGCAAAATATTAAGTTAAAGATACCATCCTTTTTGTCAAGGCCAGTTTTTTAAAACCAATTCTGCTGAACCAAAGTTCAAAAACAATGACTGATTTTCCTTTTTGATTTTTAGTATATATTTTAATAAACTTTTGTCAGTTTCAAGTTATTTCAGTGACCTTTCTGAGTTTTTCTTTCATTAATGAAAGGGTACAAACAATTTTGTTTGTAAAAATAGCTTCAATACAGTCTGTTTCACAGGTTTTAATCAAAAGTTTGGTATGGTATTAGCTGAAACTCATTTACAAAATACTCTTGAGTGTTAAATAACCACACAAAATCTGTTTTTACAACTTTGCCAATAACTACTGAAGACAACACCGTCTTTCTGCTAGCAAAATATGAGCTATTGGATGGATTTTAATGAAATTTTCCTAAAGATTTTTTTGTTGGATGTTCTTCTACAACTGATTAATTTTTGGAGTCAACCTGATTCAAGATGGCTTCTACAGCTAATCAACCTTTGTCATGACTTTGTGAAATTTACAGATGATAAGCTAAAGTTTGCAGTAATGGCTGAGACTCATCCTCAACACATACTCTGAACACTAACACATCTTGCAAAATTGCACAAAATCAGATGAGATCACTCATAATGTTATTTTCAAGATTTGACCAAAACGGCAACACTTCCATTATTTCTCATCCAAAGATGATTTTAGTTGGATAATATAGATGACATGAAAGGATGTGAATTCTTTTTAAGGATTGCTTGGCCACCAAAATTTATTTGTGTTCATTATTTTATCCAGTAGCCTACATTTACATGAAATCTTTTGTTCATAATCGAGCAGCTCTACCAGAGCTACATCATCACCTTTTTAGTGAGGCATTAATCTCAGTCTTTACAGTGTAAATACAGGCTGGGAAGGGCTGAATGCTGCCTTCATCCAGGTCGGTAAGCTGTGGGAGGCTATCTGGCTCTCAGCCTATCAGCAGATACCCTGCTGAAGTAACAGATGGCCCAGTGCATCATGGGAGTTAGGTTCACAAATATCTGTTATGGTCCTAAATAGCAGAGAAAGCCAGCAAAAAAGTGAAGAAGACAAGTTTTGTTTTTTACTCATGATTTACTCATTAACACACTCTGGTAAGGGAATATTCCAAGCCTCTGGTTTTTGCTTTAGTTTTGATCATTAGAAACCTATCAGCACTGCCAGGTGTTTGAGATCATATTGTTGGTTCATTAGGAAAAAGTTCAAAATTAAAGGTTTAGTGTCCCCTAAATGCATGCATATCGCCCAACACCTTTCATGCCAGAGTTTTAAATTTGATCATCTTATGATGAGAAATGACAGAGTTACAGTCATTTTGGTAAGACCTTGAAAATAACATTATACGCAAACTCATTTAATATTGCAATTTTTTGCATGACCTGTTAGTACTTGAAGTATGTGTTCTGAATGGCTCTCAGCTATACACCAATGTTTAGTTCAATATCTGTAAAACTCAATGAGTTACAGACATTTTTGTGTTTGCTAAGGTTGATTCTCTGTGGTGGCCATCTTGAATTAGGTTGGCTCCAAAACTTAATCAGTTGTAGATGTCAACCCAGTTAATACTTTCTGAGCATTTCATTAAAATCTATTCAGTGATTCATGAGATATTTTGCTAATGCTTCAGACAAATGAACACACATAGACATGGGCAAAAACATTATCACCCTTTCCCCCTCAGTTTGTCAAATGCATCTCTATACTGTGTTGTGGTTGAGATTATATTTACAGCCATGTTATTTGACCTGAGGCATCCTTGTCCTAATTTATTTTCTGTGTTTTTAGATGTTCCTCACGGTATACCTCAGCAACAATGATCAGCACTTCAGTGAGGTTCCCATCATGCCAGAGACGATGTGCAGAGACGTTATGGAGCTCTGCAAGGAGCCCGGTGAGGTCGACTGCTACTTGGCTGAAATGTGGAGAGGGTCAGGTGAGTTTTCAAAAGCTGTTTAAGTCACAAACAATAAAAGGTTCTAAAATCAAAAGTAATATTTAAATTGTTTAGTAAGGTTATTTAATTGGTATCCTAAAAAATTTTTTTCCTTCTTTTTCAATTGATTAAATACCACAAAAGAAAAAAAGAAATTGAGAATGTAAGCTATTTGACTGGGTGGTGGGTGGGGGTGGGGACTTGTTAAAAAGTAGGTGTGCCCTGGTCTTGCCAAACCCACCCATAGCCACACTCTTGCTGTGTCCTGAGGTGCCATGGAGGACAGAGGCATGTCTGACACTTTGGGAGTCAGTAGTGAGACGTGAAAGAGAAGCTATGAAAGAGAACTTAAAGTGATTATAATGGAATATACTCCAGTTCTCTGTTTAACATGAGTGAATGTTTTACCACATCACTGTTCTTGCTGCAGAGGTGAGGCAGAGGTGAGCTGGGTTTGAATGAAAGCTGATGCTATGTGAGCCCTATTTGTAGGGTGAGGGACATGGGCTCCTCCTTACTGTACAAGGTCACCACAAGAGACAGCCACTAAGGCTGGTGCGGTGGTGTTTGAGCTTCTGGTGAGATCACACAGGAGTCAGTCACTATAATGAGCCACTCTCTTTCTCTAAACAGTGTTTATTTCATAGTCTTAAGTTAATGAAAGAGCCTCCTTTTGGTGTCCTTCCTCCAGTCAATTGGAAACAAATATTTAGAATCTTTTTAAATTTTTGGACACAGTATTTTGATGTATTAAGAAAAAGATAAAATAACATCCTGTCTTTTTTGCATGTTCTATTTGACCTTAAAGGTTGGGAGTTGCAACTTTCTAAAATGAAAAACTGAACAAAACACCCCTTGAAGATAATTTCTAATTGGGAACATCAGAGGAACCCCCAGTTCTAATTAAAGACTCATCCATGGCTGCTGCTACATAAAAAGTATCAAAATTGATTCCAGCTTTTATCCTTGGAACGCAGTGTGGGTATGATGTCACTCCCTGCTCCTAGGACATCATCAGGGGCTAATGAAATGCACTGACTGTTCAGCAATTTGTTATTACCTGCCACCATGAAAGAAGTTTGATCATGTAATGAACTGTGTGTTCATTTGTCTGTTAGCAAAAAATCTAAACAGATTTTCTTGAAACTCTTAGAAACCAATTTACAACTGATCATCTTGTTAATGTTGAGTCAACCTCATTCAAGATGGTCATCACAGCCAGCTGACCTTAGAAAACAGAAATTGCTATAACTCAGTCAGATACTCAGGTAGTAGCTGAAAGTCATTCCCAACAAATACTCTGAGCACTATCTGATTGGGAAAGATCTTGGCATGCAAGATTGTGGGCAACAAACACACAAAGGCAGTTACACAATTAAGCACTTTTCATGGTGGTGGGCAGCAATTAGAGAAGAAGTAAGTTAAGTTACAATCCAAAAATAGGACTAAAAACCTTAAGGAGGCATCTTTAATTAACATTGTCACTTTTTTATATTTGTTTTTATGTATATTATCACTGATTTGTATTTATAATTATGACTTGTTTTTATTAAGATTTAAAATCATGCTGATCTTGATGACTGCATTTATTTTGGCATGTTTTTACCTGCCTAAGACAGAAATTAGACACTGGCTTATTTTTGCATATTGCAACTGGCTCTTTTGGAGTGTTTGGTTCCAATAAATTAGAAGGTCCTGGGTTCAAACCCCGGGTTGGACTTGGGGTCTTTCTGTGTGGAGTTTGCATGTTCTCCTCGTGTTTGCGTGGGTTTTCTCCGGGCACTCTGGTTTCCTCCCACAGTCTGAAAACATGCATGTAAGGCTGCCTTCAGGCCCAGGCCTCCCTTGAAAAAGAGATCTGTGATCTCAATGGGATTTGCCTGCTTAAAAAAAGTAAAATAAATAAAATAAAAATAAATAAATGAGCTTTATGTAAACTTAAGTAGAGCTAATAAGTACTTAAGTAGAGTTCATGAGACGTTAATACACCACTTAGACATCAAGCATATGGAAACAGAGAGAAATGATTACACCATTTGTTCATGTTTCTCTGCTTATTTTAGCCCAAAACATGGAGTCATACAGTGTCTTCCATTTGCACTCTGAAGTTGGAATTTCCAATTAAGAAAAAATCAACTCAAGTGCCGGAATTCCATCTTGGAGAGTTAAGGATTCCTGACTATACCCTGACCTCAAAATCCAGTGTGGCTACCTTGAGCATAAAAAGCTGTGATAGCTGCGAGAATAAACTTTTTGTCAGTTTGTATCTCAGTGATCTGGTCACACACACACAGTACTGTCCAACCACTGTCAGTGAGCGTGTTTCAGTGTTTGAATGCAGAGAGATTCATTGGTTTTAGCTTGTAGTCCTAATAGTAGTTAGCCTGGTCTAATTTTCTGACTGCAGCTGGAACAGAGTTAAGTTGGTTTTGACATTCTTAGATCTGAGATCTGGTTTCTGGGGTGGATGGAACAAAACGATGTGATTGTGTAGTTATCTGATTGACTACCTGTAACAACGATAATTTCATTTTCCAACCTTTCAGAGCGTGTCGTGGAAGAAGAGGAGGGAATGCTGGAGGTGCTACAACGATGGGGTCAGCAGAGGGGTGAGGTGCGTTACATCCTGCGCCACCTAAGAGCTCCAGGGCGAGAGTCAGGTAGGAAACAGCTTCTCATCTCTGCAGACAGCAGCAAGTACTTCAGACAGGTCAAACTTCAGAGTATTCTGGCATCAGCAGTGTTTGATGGAAGCCAGCAAGGAATTGTATTTTTATTAATTCAAACAATGAAGTTTAGACTCTTTTTTCCCCCCTTTGGATTAGAAGTCCCACAGGACACTTCTGTATGTCATGTGGAAACTTGTTATTTCGAGAAAGTTGTTCATGAGAAACTACAGTGTAATCCTTAAACCATCTGCAAACCATCTTGAGAAGGGATGTGACAGGCTTTAGTAAAAGTAACAAAGACAAATGTTTCAAAAAATGGCATGAACAACTTAGACCTAAACTGTGTATTTTGGAGCTCAAATCAATGAAAACACAACGTATGAATACTAAGAAGATTAATGGCATTGTTTCAGTATTAACACTTCCCAGGTGTTGTCCAAATACAGCTCCAGAGTTCTCCAATTATAGAAACTAAATTGAGAACGGTTGGAGAAGCCTGGATCAACTCTCTGATTATTTTGAGAGAGCACACAAATTTTTAAACATGTTCTACATTCAGGTGAAAAGGCTGCGAACCTCCGGCACTCCTGCGAGGAAACTGGGACATTTTGGAGACTCTCTTGTGAAAACTGCCCACCAGCAGCTGCAGCCCAGAGAGAAACTGACTTCAGAGAGGAGCTTCAGGGTGTATTTACAGGAGATCACAGGCAGTAATCAGCTTACCACTAAAGGGAACCAAGTGTGCTGCTGCATGGCAGTGCTTTATTTGGTTCTTTTTCACTGGATTGTGATTTGTTTTAACATTGCTGTGGTAAAATAAAAAAGTTCAGTACATCTTGTTTGATTCTTGAGTTCACAGCACTTTGTACAGTGCTTACAGAGGTGTTTTGAATTAAAATGATGGAACAACAGAATAATGTTTGTATATTTGGAGTCACACCAGGGGGATGACTAAAACATCCCAGAGATGAGTGCTGACTCTGACTGTGTTTTTGTTTCCAGATGGGTTCAGAGCTGCAGATCCAATGATAAAAAGGAAGCAAGTGAAGTCCTCTGTGGAGAGGTCTCTAGACAACGGGGTGAGAGATTTTACTTTATGTCAGATGAGAAGAGATCAGACCTAGACGCAAGAGTAAATCTCTCCTATGAAAGACAACAAAGAGACCTTAAAGATAAATGAGAAGGTGAGCTCTGACTGATTGTTCTGCAGGTCTCAGCTCCATGTCTGGATGCAACTTTGAGGGAGCTGCAAGATCTGGCCTCCCGACAGCAGCAGCAGATCAGTGCTCAGCAGCACCTGCTGGCCTCCAAGGTACACCCAGCCTACCTCTAATGATCCTACCACAGTATTAGAACTTACCTCCTTTAATGCTGGTGCTTTTAATAAAGCAGCAACAATAAAACAACAACAAATAGATGAAATGGAATGACCGCTACTTTTTCTGCTTTCTGCTTATGTCTTGTTTTTGCCAACACACATGTAAAAAAACCTACATACCTGTTAACATTTGAATTTAAAGTGTAATAGAAAAGTATTTAATATGCTTTCAATCCCAGGTTGAATTACTTGGTATTTTTCTGCTCTGCTTTAGACAGTGTAAATGTTCATTTTCTTTAAGAGTGTTAGGCTGTAAAAGTGGACATTGGTTCTTTCCTCTTTACAAAAAAATGTTTGTGTTGTGTGTGTGAATGGGTGAGAAACATTGTAAAATGCTTTTCAGAAGCTGGACAGATTAAAAAGGTCTGTTTAAGTGTGGACCATTTACATCAAGTATATATTGTAAAAAGATATGGACTGACACCACTCCCAGTCAGCAGTAGTTTAATGTGACATAAAGTAGTTCCGCTTCATCGACAATTCCAAAAAATATTTGTTTTTTGCTCTTGGATTCGCCATCCTCGTCTTTTTCTTCTTGTGTTCTCAGTTTGGTGTGCATGATTCATGTCTTCTTTCCTGTTCCTGATGTATTGTCATGGTAGCGTTGCAGCGCCACATACAGGCCTGGCGTAGTTATGACAGAAACCTTGGTGTTGCCTTTTTGTCTTCTGTGTCTTTGGAGCATTCTTCCAGAGAGTTAGTTAGAAACTGTTTCTTCAAGTTGACAAACATCTCTAAACTTCAGACACTGGTGTCAAAATCTGAATTGGAGATGGTCATCCACGCTTTCATCTCATTTCACTTGGACTGCTGAAACAGCCTTCTTCTTTGTTTGAATAAGGAGCTCGACCGTCTCCAGTCAGTCCAGAATGTTGCTGTAAGACTTTTACCAAACACAAGAAAGAGACAACACATTACTCCTGTTTTAGTCTCTTTGCACTGGCTCCTGGTACATTGTGGAATCTGTTTCAACATTGTAATTGTGACTTTTAGAACCCTGTGTGGTCCAGGTCCAACTTGCATCTCCTACCTTTTAATACTTCACATTTTTTCTTACAGTCAGATCTTTTGGACAAAGGGTGCTGGTGGTGCCAAGGACTTATTTTAAGACCAGAGTAAACAGATTTCTTAAAGCTGTAGCTCACAGATTGTGGAATGTGTTGCCTCCAGCTTCATGTTGTCTCAATTAAGTGGATTTTTTTTTTTAAAGATTATTTAGACAGGGTTTTAACTAGATATAGGCTGTGGTTTGATATTTTTATTATTTGTTTTATTTTTGAATTTGTGCCCCTTTGTTTAAAATACAAGTCCATAAAGTACATTGAAATATTTGGAGTTAAAGCAGTATAAGTATCTAATAGTTTGGTATGAACTCCAGGTAAACTTGTTTTTGTACAGAACAAGTGTTGTGTCTCCATCCCTCTGTTAAATCAGCACCTCTCGTCTCTGACGAAGTGTCTTTGCTGCGTGTTGCAGGAGCAGCAGCTGTGTTACCTGCAACTGCAGGACCAGAGACAGCAGCAGCATCAGGAAGTGACTGGACAGGAGCGACTGCGACAGCTTCAAGAGAACGCACACAATCAGGAGGCCAAGCTGAGGCGGGTCCGTGCCCTCAGAGGCCAGGTGGAACAGAAACGCCTCAGCAACAGCAAACTAGGTCAGAGGGCTGGCTGTACTGCTATGTTGGTGTTTTGTTCTTTTTTTATTTTAATTTGTTGAAATTGCAGCAGTGATACACTTACAGAGTAGGAAGACTGATTATACAGACACCGTTAAATTTGCTTGTATCCTTTTCTTAAAGAAAGAAAACCTACAAAGGTCATTGAACAAACTTAAAACTGATAAAAGTAACAAGATACCCTTCAAACCTGAGACAGATGGATCAGTTTGTTCATGGGGACTGGGACAAAACACCTGTGGACAGGTGCAGAAGTCTCAGAGAGAGGGACAGAAACCACCTGATTTCAGTGATTGACTCAAGAGGTTATTAAGTTAAGGGTACTTTCCTTTATGTCAAGGCCAATTTTATTAGTTTGTTTGTTAAAATAATTCTGTTGAACCAAATTTAAAAAGCAATGACTGATTTTCAAAAGATTTTTAGTTAGTTTTTTTTTATTTTTTTTACTTTTGTTAATTTCAAGGTTTTTCAGTGACTTTTGGAGATAGATAGGTTTTGCTTTCTTTAACAGGTGGGTACAAACAAATTTGTCTGTAAAAATGGCTCCAACTCAGTCGGTTTCACAGGTGTTATGCAAAACTTTGGAGCAGTAGTAGCTGAAAGTCATAACAACATACTCTGACTGTGAAGAGACATTTCTCACCACAGAAATTTTCACTAATCAATTAAAGAAATGGATAAGTAGGAAACACTTGTAACTGGTTTTATTTATTGTTTTTTTCATTGGTGTGAGCCAAATCTGAAGGGTTTTTATCTTTTATACCTCTTATAATACTCCCATAATTTATTTTCATAACCTAGATTACAGAATAATCAATGTGTTATTGAGCTAAGACTTTTTTGGAAAGCAAATAAAGAAATTTAAAACAAAATACAAAGTGAAATATCGACTTAATGTTTTACTAAGGCTGATTTTAAATGCTGACTGTTTGTGTTTGCGTGACCCTGTCAGTGGAGGAGATCGATCAGATGACCAACCTGTTCCACCAAAAGCAGAGGGAGCTGCTGATGGCTGCAGCCAGGGTGGAGGAGCTGAGCGACCAACTGCAGGCACTGAGGAGCAGCAGATTACAGCCTCCTCTTCCTCCTCACCAACACAACACCTCCTCCACAGATGAGCTGGAGCACCTCTACAGAGAACTGCAGGTGTGACTTCAGTCACTAACTCCTGCTGATTTGTCCTCTTCCATTACTCTAAACTCAGTGGTTACTTTCATCAGAGCATTTTAAGTTTGACTTTTTGTTCACAATGTGTGCACGTTATGCAGCAAATGTTGCATTTGTGTTTCGCACAGTGTAAGAGCTTTTAAATAGTTGTATTGCCATGGAAATCTCAAAACTCAAAGAATCTCTACCAAAGAACTCAGCTTGATCTACACCCTTTGTTGGGTATTTATTTTACTTAACCTGATAAAAGAAACCACACAGAGAGGATTGTTTATCTTTTCTGAAAGTTTTTGCAAAAGGAGAGGTTCCTGCCGGCAGACTAACAGCGTTGCTGTCCAGGAAGCTCTGACCCATGGCTCGAGCTATCTTTTTTTTATTAAGAGAAAGCAAAGGGTGTGGACTGAGCCAGCCAGAACAGGTCCAGTCCACAGTGTAAACACAAATATAACACATACAGAAGCAGAGGACACTCTGCTTCTTAACCATAACACAGGAGCTGTTTCGGAGCCAGCCTGAGACCAGCGCCTGTAAACATGATAAGAATGAACTTAGTTAAACCCTCTGACCTTTAGTATCAGTGTCAGTTTTGCACATAAGCACAAAAGCTGATAACCTTAAAAAAAAAAAAACTTTTTTTCTTTACCTCTACATTGGATAAAAACAAAACATAGATGGCATGAAATTATTTCATTGAACAGTTCAAAATTCCAACTTGTAAAATATATGGGTTGCAGATCCAGGTGGTCAGAGCAGCGGTCTTGTAATCCTGAGGCTGCAGGTTTGAGCCCAGGTTGCGGCAGGAAGGGCATCCAGTGTAAAACAAATACTAAATCTTTCATGCAAATTTGCTCGTGGCAACCCTGAAGAAGGGAACAACAACAACAACAACTTTCTGAGAACTTCAATAAAATTTGTTCTTAAACTTTTCCCAAACACACAGAAGTAAAAACATTTATCATCTTCTTTTGTCTTTAAGCGTTAACTTTTTCAAAAAGTGGTGATTCCATTGCTTATTTTTAAGGGTTGTAAAACACTGAATGAACTGTTGGTTTTTACTTGAAGAATGCAGCAAACTGCCTGTTTTCTCTTTCTTCTTCAACCTAACATCTTCATCCTCCCCAGCTGAGGAACAAGCTGAACCAGGATCAGAGCACTAGGCTGCAGCAGCAGAAAGACTGCCTGAACAAGAGGAACCTGGAGGTGGCTGCGATGGATCAGCGTCTGATTGAGCTCCGACAGCGCCTTTGGAAGAAGAAGGCTGCCCTGCAGCAGAAAGAGAATCTGCCAGTGAGTTCGAATAAGCATCAGTGCTTTGTTAGGAACTTTATTAAGCATAGGTGATTATTTGATAGAAATGGATCAGCTTGTGACTTAACTTGGTCTCACCTTGATTCATTTTATTTTATCATTTATGCTTGGCAGCTCTGATTTTTTGGTTTGATCATTTCAGTTCTTTTAAGGAATCAAATCAAAACTACAGAAACTGCTATTTTTTTTGCAGAAATGCAGTGTGAATGCTGAGTGCTAAATGACTGATGAAATTTGCTGGAGAATTTGAAACCTGAAACTGAGTTGTTAAAGCTGAAAGAAGCAGAACACTAGCTAAAAAAACTGCTGAAAATTAAAAGTAGCATCCACTTCCTGAATGTGCTGAACATTTTGGTAGATAAATGGTTAAACCAGCACAAAGTAAAAAAATAGATAAATAAAACTAGCAAAACAAGTGTGTGAATACAGAATCAGTCATGATATATTTTCGTCTTGTGCAGGTGGCTTCAGACAGCATCACCCATCAGCATGGAGTAAGCTCCAGAGTGGCAGCAGTTGGGCCATACATCCAGTCATCCTCCACATCAGGCTCCCAGGGGCCTCCAGCACAGGACCGCCAGGAAATGATGGTGAAGCCAGCATACCCAGATGGCACTGCCACGTTGCCAATGCCTGACTCATCCCTGAAGCCCCCACCCAGACCAGCCAAACCAGCTTCAGGTATGTGTGACCCTAACCAACACACTTTTTACTCTAGTAGCATTATCTGAACATGCACCACTGATTTCAGTACTTGCACCTTCTGTGCATTTGGTTTCTCTACTGGTCACAGATTTCCACACCTCAAAAATCAGTAAAATCTCTGACTGGAGCAGCTTGTATCCAGAATCCAGTGGGGGTTCCTGCCACGCCTCCACCCTTCCTCGTATGGCCAACCTCAGCTGTCATAGTTCAGGTCAGCTGCTTTTGGTAACACACGTGAGTTATGTTACAGCGTATTTGGTGATTCTAAGGCCTGGTCCACACAAGAACAGTTTTGTTGTAAAGATGCAAAGGACTATTATCATTTTAGCCTTAGCGTGCAGATGAAAATAGCATTTTAGGAGCCCCAAAACCATATTTTTTGAAATTGTGTTTCAGAGTGAAAAAAATTGGGTTTCATTGGGTTTCAGAGTGAAAAAAATCTTAAAATGCCACCCTTGTGTTTTTTTTGTGTGTAGATAGTCTAAATGCAACCTTTTTAATACGCTGATGTCATAGACCCAAGACCCTCTTATGTATGACCCCAAGCTTATCAGACATAACAATGAGAGATGAGTGACTAGCAAACTGTGCAAATGCATTTTGCATGGCTGATTTTTGGAAAAATAAATGAATAAATTGTAGCCCTGGGAACTGATGACCTGTCCAGCGCAGGGTGTACCTGACCTCCCGCCTGCTGACCTCTGGAGACAGACACCAGCTCTGTGCGACTCTGCACAGGATCAAGCAAGTATGAAAAAAGGATGGAACGGTACATGAAATATACTAAATGCAGAAAACAAGGAATGAAGCAATTGTCTATTTGATGAACAGTCTTTGTTATTTAAAACTTTTCAAGTTTTCAGAGAAAGAAAAGTAAAAATCTAATCTCATGTGCAGGTGGTGAAACCCTGAAAGACCAGAAAGGCCTTTCTGAGCTGGACTTCCCACCTCCTCTCCCCTCCCGATTTGGTCACACCACTGAAAACCTGCTCAGGGGTAATCAGGTATCATCGGGGTCTCATTTCTATTTTTTATTAAAATAATTATACTGATTTATTTTCAGCTGCAGGATTTTATTACTACAAATATTGTTATAGTATTTAAATTTCATGAGTACCATAGTATTAGACACCAAACAGTCAGCTAACCTCAGAATTGGGTAAGTTATGAGCTGATGAATACAATCAGAAAGTATGACACTTTTCTTGTAAAAGTGACTAGTTTCAGCTCTTAGCGTTAGTTTTCATAGTATTCATAATAGGTCTACTTTGTTTTTCACAAACAGGCCTCAGGTAAAAGTCTGTCCAAGACTGTGATGCCACCTCCAGTTCCTAGTAAGTCTAAATCACTCTCCTCACCTGGCCCATCCACTTTCTCCAAGCCATCGTACAACACAGGGACCTTCCCTGGTAAGATTAGGCCTGTTGGTGGTTACCTCAAGGCTCCTGGAGTCCTGTCCATCCACAGCAACACCCTCCCTTTGCCAAGCAAACAGGAGAATCCCCCAGCTGCTACTGTGCGGCCATACACCCCGGACCTCTCAGATGGCCCTGCTCATGTACTGCAGAAGCCTCAGACTCTGGCAGGGTCATCAATCTACTCAATGTACACCCAACAAGCTACTCCTGGAAAGTGCTACCAACCAGGCCAGGGCACACTGCCGCGCAGCATGCCCCCAGGTAAATTGTTAAAGACTCAAGATATACCCAAATTAGAGTCACTTGGAATAAATACTTTCAAAATATTGTTTCATAATTTGTCTTTATATAGCATTTTGAATCCAAACTACAAACTTGGATAATCTTCTCCATTTTTGATATCAGCCACAACCAAGCCAGATTTAATTTTACCTGCATGTCTGTTGTCCACTGCCTATAATTTCCTTTAAAAGCATTTATTAGTCAGTGACAATAATCAGATTTTATTGTGCATTCCTAGAGTTTTTTTAACTTCTGTTAGTGACTTTATTTGTTGTTTGTTTCTTCTCAGTGTATGGAAAACCAGTACCAGCCAGCGGAGGACAGCAGACTGTCAGTTCACACAATACTGCCATGAATTCTGGATTTTGTGGGTCCGATGCAAACGAGGCTGGAAACAATTTGCCAAGTACAGGAGTAGGTGTTGACGGCGATGCAACAGAACGTGCAACCCCTCGGCCTCTAAGTCCCACCAAGCTCCTCCCCTTCCTGTCCAACCCTCACAGGAACCCCAGTGATGCTGACCTCGAGGCTGTTCGCCGCCGGCTGCACCCCGTCCCTCGACCTCTGAAGAAACGCAGCTCTATCACAGAGCCTGAAGGCCCATCTGGACCCAACATCCTGAAACTGCTCTACCAAAAGACCACCCTGGCTGCTATGGAAACCATCCCTATGGAGACAGTCAGTGCAGCAGAGACATATGTTCAGGAGGACAGGACAGATGTATCTTCCAAGAACAAAGACAGCTGCAGAACTGGCCTAATGCAGCAGTCATCTGAAAGCCCCAGTAACAGTGAAACCCCACCTCCACTGCTCCCACATGCACCTATACCTGATCCCGGCTCCTACTGCTCCCTCCCCCCTCCACCAGAGGACAAGGAAGAGGAAAAGGAATGCTTGTCCACCATAGCTCACCTGAACCACTTTCCAGAAGAGTTCCCACCTTACCCACCTCCACCCTACCCCAGCAGTGGTGAGACAGAGCAGGGGGATGATGTCCTTAACTTGCAACCACCAGAGATCACAGGACAGGTCTCAGTGCCACCTGTGAGTAACAGTGTAAAGATTTCTTGTTTAAAGGACACAGAAATAATAACTAAAAGTAAATCCAATTCCTTCTGCTCCGTCTCTCAGGGGAAACGCTCAATTCTCCGTAAAACTGGTTCAGACAGGAAAGACCACGGTAATAGGGTCCAGTTCAGCCCTCTGGCCCTGCTGCTGGACTCGTCTCTGGAGGGCGAGTATGATCTTGTCCAAAGAGTCATCTATGATGTGAGTTACAGTGTGATCTGGTCCTAATCTGCAGAAATACCAGGGTTAGGGCCACTGGGAAATCTTCTTAGAAAGTCTGTAAGATTCTGAATACCTGGGACCAAATGTTGGTCACCAGTCTGATCACCAGAGCTTTCTCCCTTTTGTTCCCTTCTCCTCCTCCTGCTGCTCACCATTGGGTTCCCAAACAAACCACAAGATGTAGGCAGAATCCCATTTAAACCATACCCTTTAGCTCCACCCATGTTTTGTGCTTTTTTGCCAGGGAGTAGGAGAGTCCTATTTTTTGTGATCTACGGAGAGGGTGAAAAGATAGAGTTATTTGGTCCTTCAAACAGATTTTTCAGGGGGAAACTTTAAACAAAGAAGTATGAGCTGAGCTTGCAAAGAAACTCACTATTCAAAATACTTGCATTGTTAAAAATATTTTATTATCACAGCCAATGTAATATATATTTAGATTATTTTGATGTATTTTATTCAGTATTATTATCAATACCATAGTGTCTAGTTTGGTGTATTGACATGCAATAGTCAAGTCAAATTTATTTATATAGCACTTTTCAGCAACAAGGTGGTTCAAGTACTACTTTAGTGTCATTGTTGAGCATACTTGACAATCATGACCTCATCTGACAAAATCTGTTCCAAGTTAGATAACTGGTTACTCAACATATCTAGGTATACTGATGGTGCATCTTGTGATGATAAATAAGTGAGAGTTATGGCCTTTGGCTGCCACTATCAAATATTTTTTATTTTGATTAATCTATCGACTAATTTATAGATTAATCAATTTTTTCTAAACAAATATTTTTTAATCTTTTATTTTATTTAGCTCATTTTATTTTTAACCTTTCAACTTTGGCATTTACAGTTGTTTTGTGAAATATTTAGACAGGATCGGAAGGAGTCGGCACAATAAATCACACTCCCACTGTTTCTGCTAGAATAATAATAATTGAGTAATTGTGTCACTTTATTCCACAGAACACAGCAAAGCAAGCAGCATTTCAATGCTTTACCTCTTCATGATGTTAACTTAATGAAACATAAGCGCCTCTTACCTTGATACTGGACTGGAGAGCCGTCAGTCCGGGCAGAGTAGCATCAACGTAGCTGGGCGTTCGCACGCAACCCGCAGCAGACTCTGTCCAGAGTTCGGTACTTCCCATGTTATAGAAGTGGGTAAACAAAGACCACGTGCGAAGAGAGAGGGCCAGTCCCTCCACACAGGCCTTCCTGCTATGAGTTAGGCGTTCGGTTTCGAAAACATGTTTTCGAAACCAGCAGCCACTTCCCAGACTTCCAGGTGTCCGCACACAGAACAACATAAGTGTTATCATTCCCCATTTCACAAAAACAAGTTATCTAAGTGACCCAGAAAAACAAGTTGCATAAGTGTGAAATTAGGAAAGGAAAAGATTTATCCCTTCATTATATAAACGAATAACCGAGTAACATTAAATAAAAAGATTTATCCCTTCAACAGTATATAACAAAATAAAGTGTAAACAAAAACTTGAAAATGAAACTACAAAATATACTGTAGGTTTGAAGAGCAAACTCCAACATAAAAAATAAATAAAATGAAAAAACTCAGATTATTATTTTATATTAAAAAGCCTGAATGTTCAGCAGGTTGTAAAGATATTATTGGTAAAAACTGCATCAAACTGAGGAGAGAAATCCTGCAGGAATTGGGTCACACGGTTTTACCTTCAGACATTGAGAAACAATCACGACTATTTAAAATGAATAACGGAGACTGCAACACTCAGATCTTCTTTAACTACATTTTAATGTCTTATATGAATTGTATTTATTAACTGCATTTAAATATATGAAACTGTCTGGTAATTTAAATGTTATTCATTTAGCTTTGAACAAATCTACACAATTAACCGCTTAAAACGAACAAATTAACACAGGTCATGTGTTGGATTGGGATGACTTTCCCCATTGAAATGTTTCCACCTATGTACAGCAGATTCCTAGATTTTGATAAAAAGAATTCAAGATCTTTTCTTTTAGCATGTAACTAAAAATACTGCTGTTCAAAACAACAGAGGTAAGAAAGAAAATGTAGTGAAGCTGGTGGGGGAACAGATCTCAGGGAAATTGGGCAACACCGGTGTCATAAACGGTTAGCTTTTTAACGAAGAACCCAACGTGGACGAGTTGTGCAGCTTGTAGAACTCAGCTTTGTTTTCTGGTGCTACTCAACAACTGAAGGACGTACAGCACATGCTCCCCAGTCCGCTCGATGACGGAAGCCTAACTGTGACGTATCACTGCATCTCCTCCTTCCAGCAGCGAAACCCGCATGTTTAACCATACATGGGTACTTTACAGAAAAACTTAACAGGTTAGAAAATAGCATCTCTGAACACTAGGACATTGGGGTAGACTGCCCTCAGTCCGCAGCAACATAGGGATTATTCTGCCCTCAACAGTTGCTGTTCCTATCAATTCTACAAACAAACTTAGAAAGTTTTATTTACTTTTGACTGCTGGTAACTCCAACATCTATAACATATGAAGCAGTAGACTAAGTGTCTCTATATCTCAGAGGAATTCTGACTACTCTTCCCCTGGATGTAACCTGTGAACCTTCAAGTGGAGGAGAACGCTCCACCTCTGGGCACAGCTGCTTCTGAACAGGACTTCTTGCTGTGGAGTCAGAACTGTCCTCAGGTGGAAAGCTACTGGTCAGTTCCACTGGGGAATAAGGTGGCTGCAACTGATCTGGTTGAACAGTGGGCTGTGGGACAGCTTGTAGGTGTCTCCAATTCCATCGTAGCACAGCTCCATTCTCTGTTTCCACCATGTAAGACCGTGGGTCTTTGCATTTGGCAATAATCTTAGCTGGGGTTTTCCAACCTTTTTCCCCATCCAGTTTTATCCTGACGTCCTGTCCTGGTTGTAGTGTGGGAAGTGGTTGTGCTGAATGATGGCAGTCATGGAAGAAATGATACGCTGACTTCGTCTAATTGTCCTTTTGCTGTACTAGTTCTCTGTCCACTGGAGCAGCTTGCAACTTGCTCTCCAGCATCGGAAGTGTAGTTCTAAGCTCTCTTCCAGTCATAAGTAGTGTAGGGCTCACGCCTGTAGCAGTACTAGGGGTTACCCTGTAGCACATCAGGGCCAAATGGGGGTCAGGCCACTTCAAGATTTTCTTAGCAGTCTGAACTGCTTGTTCAGCAGCACCGTTCGCCTGAGGGTAATGGGGGCTGGAGGTCATGTGCACAAATCCATACTCTCTGGTGAAGTCCTGGAACTCAGTAGATGTGAACTGAGTGACATTATCACTGACCAGTTCCAGTGGAATTGCCCACCTCACCAACATGCCCTTGAGTCGACTAATGACATCACGACTAGATATGGAAGACAGGCAAACTATTTCAATATCTCTGGAGTAATAATCGGTTACGATGAGATAATTCCATCTCTCAAACTCACACAGGTCAGCAGCAATGCGTTGCCAGGGGCCCTCTGGTAGGGTAGAAGTCAGGAGAGGTTCACGCCTCTGGGTTGGTTTATTTTCTATGCAGAATTTGCATGATGACACTATTTGTTTAATCTCAGCACTGATGCTCGGCCACCACACTGCCATCCTAGCACGTGCCCGGCACCGTGTTAGTCCCTGGTGTTCTTTATGTAGCCCTCTGCGCAGCAGGAATGACCAGTCGGTCCTGATATAACACCAAACCATCCGTTTCTGAGAGATGTGCTCTTGCAGAATAATAACGATGAAGAGATGGCTTCATCACCGTTTTGGGCAGCCATCCGTTCCTGATGAAACTTGTGATCTGCTGCAGTTCATGATTGTGCTGGGTGGCCACACGGATCTTACAGAGTCTTTGGGATGAGACAGGTGTATTTGCTACAATTGACTCAACATGGGCTTGTACCACATGATGTGTGGTCTCATCACTCGGCCACCACCAACTGCTTGTCAGGGACGTGTTCTGCTTCCACATTGAACCTGAAAAGGTGCATCAGGAGTATCTGGCACCTTGGAGGGGCTTTGTCCAGGTCATAAGTATTTATGAGCGGCACAAGTGGTTTGTGGTCTGTTTGCAGAAGGAAACTGTCCATTCCCTGAACATAACGTGCAAATTGCTCACACGCCCACACACCTACCAAACACTCTTTCTCGATTTGAGAGTATCTCCTCTCGGCATCTGACAGCGTGCGGGAGCATAATGCCACTGGTTTTAAGCTGTCCTCATGTTCCTGTAGTAGAGCTGCCCCTAAGCCGTAGCTGCTTGCATCTGCGCTGATGACAGTTTTCCTATTTGTATCATAATATGCGAGAGCTGGGGCTGACACAAGCATGGCTTTAACAGCAATGAACGCCTTCTCTTGTGTGTCATCCCATACCCACTTGTTCTCTCTTCTTAAGAGGCTGGTGATTGGGTGTAGCTTGGTGGAGAGGCCTGGCAAGAATCTCCCCACGTAGTTAATCAAACCCAAAACCTGACGGAGCTCCTCCACATTTGTGGGACTCTGCATCTGTGTGATGGCTTCCACCTTGGTCGGGTCCGGTTTAATGCCCTCAGCATTGATGATGTGACCAAAGTACCGTGTTTCTGATTTGCTGAAATAACACTTTGCTTCGTTTAGCTTCAAGCCACTGTCCTTGATGGTCTTCAGAACTGCATTCAAGTGGTTCTTGTGTTCCTCCTTAGTTTGTCCAAAAGCGAAAATGTCATCCATTACTACAACAACACCCTCATGGTCATTTAGCAGTGTGGATACCTGCCTTTGAAAAATTTCTGGAGCTGATGTGATTCCAAATGGCAGTCATCTGAAGCAGAATCTACCGATGGGGGTTATGAATGTTGTCAGTCTTCTGCTCTTTGCATCTAGAGGGATCTGCTAACATCCACATGAGGCGTCTAAGGTGGAAAGCACCGTAGCCCCCGCCAGCTTTGGAGCAATGTCTTTCAAAGTTGGTAAGATGTAGCGCTCTCGTTTTACTGCTTTGTTTCAAATCCACACATATCCTTACTTGATCTCGGTTTTTCTTTTCAACAGGAATCATTGGGGCGCACCAATCAGTGGGCTCAGTAACCTCTTCTATGATGCCCAATTCTAGCATACGCTTCAGTTCTGTTTCAACCTTTGAAAAGAGAGGAAATGGGACACGAAGTGGCGTTGTCAGGCTGTAGGGCTCTGCATTAGCTTTCAGTTCTATTTTGACTGGGTCGCACTTAAGCAGGCCGATTTCCCCAAAGACATCCCCTAGGAGGTCTGTGTTTATGTTGTTGATCCTTCTGACCAAACCCATCGTCTTAGCAACACTACCTCCCAACAGGTTGTGAACATAGGGTCCCTTTATGACAGTAACCCAGAACCGGTATTTCTGTCCTTTAAACTGACTTGTGGCCAGAAACTTGCGCACACAGCGGACTTCACCTCCAGGGCTGGTGACCAGTCGCATTTTGCTTGTTGTGACCAATCTTGGGCTCTTTGGCAGTCTGTTGAATGCAGTCAGCGACATCACCGTAATGTCTGCACCTGTGTCTATTTATAATCTGACAGAACAGCCATTTACAGGTAACTCTACAAGCCACTCATTTTCTGAATCTGTCTGCTCAATTATAGCTGGCTTAGTATTAGTTACTGCTCCAAGAAAAAAAGTGTCATCCCTCTCGGCTGGGTTGTCAGAAACCACTGTCACCTCTTTCAGCCTTTTTATTTTACAGACTATTTCAAAATGTCCAGTTTTATTGCATTTCTGATACTTCTTGTTCTTAGCTGGGCATGGCTGCGTTTTCCCATGTTGTCTATTACAGCGAGAGGGGATATTTGGACTCATCAAGCTCCTGTCTTCCCCTCCATTGTGCATCGTTGTTGCTCTTTTTAGTGTGGAAGTGCCGTCTCCCTTGACTCATTCCACACGCAAACTCGCGCTTTGCTGCTTGATTTGTTCGCTTTGGCATGCTATGTGAATAGCTCGTTTTAGCGTGAGGTCCGCCTCCAGCTGTAATTTTTGGGAAACATCGCAGTCCAATATGCCCATCACAATCCTGTCTCGAATCTTTTCATCTTTTGTGCCTCCGAACTCACAGTATTGTGCTAGTTCGTATAAGTTTCTAACAAATGCTTCGACAGGCTCTCCGGCTTTCTGCACTCTCTTATGAAAGCAAGCTTTGTCATTAATAATGTTCCTTTTAGGCACAAAATGGTCACTAAATTTCGCCAGTACCATTGTGTAGTCCAGCTCAGGATGAGTCTCCACAGTTTCTTCATCTGCTGCTTCTTCGTCGTTTTCTCTCTCATACACAAAAGAGTCATAAATCGCCTCTGCATCTCTGCCCAGGGCATAGAGAAGCGTGTTAACTTGTACTTCCCTGCTCTCTCTGTCCAGCTTTGATGCTACTCTGACGCGGTCGAAGCGACAGCGCCACATAGGCCAATCCGCCGGCCGGGAGAAGTCGAAGGGTTCTGGCAGTCCGAAATTTGCCATATCTCACTCAGTAGGCATCCTGTCGGCCACTTCTGACACCATGTCATAAACGGTTAGCTTTTTAACGAAGAACCTAACGTGGACGAGTTGTGCAGCTTGTAGAACTCAGCTTTAGTTTCTGGTGCCACTCAACAACTGAAGGACGTACAGCGCATGCTTCCCAGTCCGCTCGACTACGGAAGCCTAACTGTGACATATCACTACAACCGGTTAGAAACAGTGTTAATAAATCAAAGATAAACCCAGATTCTAGTCTAAAAGTTTCCTCAAACATTTATCCTGTTGAAAATGTAGCAGCCTGACTAACTTCACAGAGTCCATTAATCCTCCATGACAGTTTGAGTCTGCAGCTTAGATGGAACAGAGCAGACCAGCAGCATAGAGGGAAACCGTTGTTATTTCAGTTGAAACATTGAAGAAATTAAAAGATAAAGTCATAAAAATATGTGTCCACTAAAAAGTTGATATCAACAAATTACCATAATTGCCTGGGTCAATTTTTCCACATATCACAGCAGTTCTGGTATGGGCTTCTTGAAGAGATGTTTTGTAGTGGAATATAGCCTCATATTTATTCTCTGATAGTATAAAGCGTGGAAAACCCAATATACAGACTCATGTTTAAGAAAATAATTTATTAACATAAGCAAACAAGAGAACAAAAAGCTGATGTGGCAGCAAAAAACAAGACAAAAACTTACAAGAAAAATGAGGAGTGAAAACACATCAAAAACCAGACGGAAAGAACCAGCGAGTAATGAAATGACAAAGAGCAGTTTATATAGGCAGAGGATAATGAGGAAGTGGACACCGGTGACTGATTTACAACTAGAAACAGGTGATGATGGGCAGGTGAATGGTGACAGGGAAACACATGAGAATACATTACATAAGATAAAATACAGAAAAACTCAAATCATCACATTCAGTGAGTCTTGGACAATGCACCTTGGCCTCCTCCCATTGTTCAGAATTAAAACCAAGATGTTCGATTTTTTGGGTGCTGCTATATTTTTTTAAAGCCTGTGTCTGTGCACTAGGGATGTGTGGCTGTACCCTTGACACAAAAGTCCCACTTACACACCCTCCCAGCCTGCTAACAGCCTATCAGTCACAGTGTAACAAGTTAAATGTGTATGTTCTGATTAAAAATAACACCAAGGTTCCTTACATTAGTACTTGAGGGCCAAGTTTATGCCATCTAAAGTAAAATAAAACTGCAAAATGTGTTTCCAGGGTGCTCATGTCCAAAGACCAACTTGTATCTTATCTGAATTTATAAATAAATACATCTTATTGCATTCTTACTAGCTTGTATTGTTATTGGTTAACCTGGTCAGTGAGCTCATCAATGAATACATTGTGTAGTCAAATAGAGTTTAACATTTCTTCTAACAAAAATAATGTAGCAAGTGACAGGCTTTCACATGATGGCTTTTACATTTTGGTGGATTTGTTTAAATCTTAAAATCAAGATTGAAATGACTGGAAAATTGGTCGTTTGAATATTTAAATTTTACTAAATTGCTGAATATCAGGTTAAAACTCTTAACTTTAGATTAAACGTGAGGCAACATTTGTCATGCAGGTCGATGATCCCAGTATGCCGAACGATGAAGGAATCACAGCGCTGCATAACGCTGTCTGCGCCGGCCATACTGAGATCGTGAAGTTTCTGGTTCAGTTTGGTGTCAACGTCAATGCTGCCGACAGTGACGGCTGGTGAGTCCATACCTGAGCCAATCAGAGCGGCCAGTTCAGTCTGTCAGTCTGACTGTGGATGAAACAGAACAAATGTGTCACTTCTGTCCACCTGTAGGACCCCCCTTCACTGTGCTGCCTCCTGCAACAACGTTCAGCTTTGTAAGTTCCTGGTGGAGTGTGGGGCGGCTGTTTTTGCCACCACATACAGCGACATGCAAACTGCTGCTGACAAGTGTGAGGAGATGGAGGAGGGCTACGCTCAGTGCTCCCAGTTCCTTTATGGTGAGATGTGACTCAGTGCTTTTTATGTGACATTTTGATATAAATCCTAACCTAAAGAGGGTTCATTGTTTCCTTCTATACCAGCAGTTCTCAAAGTTGGGAATGGGACCCCACTGTGGGCAATGGTAGAGCCAGACAGTTTTCATAGGGGTGGCCAGATGGGGACCGTTGCTCACACAGGGGTGGCCCAGAAAATGACATATTTTTTTCCCTACATAGCAAGTCGCTGTGAATCTAGCAGTTTTTTTCTTTTTAAATAGCAGTGATACAGTTTTGCCTAAAAGTATAGTTTAATCAAATGACCGTGGTGGCCAGTGGGTAGCTAAAGACATGAAATGCAGCATGACTGTTCAGATTGAGGTCACTTTGATTTAGTACCACATATGAGTGACCTGAGTCCAATTATTAAAAAAAAATAATCTGTAATCTTCAGACTGTCATAAAAATATCAGATGAGTTGCATATGTGAACGTAGCTTTTGTAGTAAGTGCTACCATCAAGAAAAAGATGGTTGAAGACCAAGGATTTCTCCATACAGGTCTGAGACAAAACACGAATCAGGGTTTTGTAAAAATTACTTTACTGTCGACTCTCATCTTTACAGCTTTGAATCACTTTTCATAAGAAGAGAGAACTATACCTTTTCCTTTTTCATCCTGGCGTCTCTGATTCCATTGTTCTCCCTCTGAGTCTGTCTATTTACATCTGGGGACTATTTTACCGGCTCAGTATTTGTCAGGCACTGAGACTGTCTGAAGTGTACTTGTCAGTGATCAAATATAAACAAACTACTTGTAAGTGTTGGCAACAAAACATGACTCTACAGATTTCACTTATTCATTGCAAATTATGTAGTCCTCCCCTTGTCTGTCATCCAGGTGTGCAGGAGAAGATGGGGGTGATGAACCGCGGTGTGGTGTACTCCCTGTGGGACTATGAGCCTCAGAGGGATGATGAGGTCGGCTTTTCTGAGGGTGACTGCATGACGGTGCTGAGACGGGAGGACGACGTGGAGACAGAATGGTGGTGGGCACGCTGCGCCGACCAAGAGGGATACATCCCACGCAACCTGCTGGGGGTGAGCTGACCTCATGCAGACATGTTAAACTGAAGTGACTCATCACTAAAGTTCTGGTTCTACATTTTTAATTTTAGTAGATATTTATGGATCCAAGGCCTGATCACATGAGCATAAAAGCATTTCTCTGAAGGAGAAAGGGTGGTCTGTCTTCTTTTGTTGTGTTGTAAAGAACTAATGATTTACTAAGGATTTGAACACAAAAACTCAGAAAGTAATCACTGGATGAACATCTGAAACTGATTAACTTTTGAAGTCAAATTCAAAAAAGAAAAATGAAAGCAAAGCAACTGGACTTCTATTCTTTAGATAAAGACGTTTCACTTCCCATCCTGGGAGCATTCTCAATTCAAATCTGGGGAGTGTGGAGCTCAAAGCGTTAAACTGAATGAGACGCAGTTTAAAATATTAACTTTGGGACTGAACCTGATTCAAGATGGTTGCAACAGTTAATCAACATCAGCAAACACAAAATAAATGACTACAATTCAGTTTTACAGACATGGAGCTAAAATTTGGTGTGGTAATAGCTGAAAGTCATTCTCAACACACCTAATACAGTATGTTTTGGGGCAGACAGATCACATGGATGAAATAATTTCTAAGGTTTGACTAAAACAGCTGCAACTCTGTCCCTTTTCATCAGAAGATGATCTTAGCATAAAGGTGGCAGGTGATATGCATAGCTTGAAGGAATAATAGGCCTTTATTTTGCTTTAATGGACCTTGAAAGCATCTGTCGTTCAGTAATCCATCAGTCATGATGTTTTAATGAGAACCTCTCTGGTTTTTCCTCTCAGCTGTACCTGAGGATCAAGCCTCGGCAGAGGAGCCTGGCCTAACAGACGGCTGAACGACGAGCAGCAGCTCAGTTACACTTTGGACTGACAATAAAAATGACAGAAAGGTTTCCTGATCTATTCTGTTTCTAACTTCAGCACAAAGAATGTATATAAGAGCTGCCAGAGTGCAGAGACAGAAGAAACAGGAGCTCTTCAACATGAAAAGATCTCACTTTACATTGTGCTAAATCAGCTGCTTTTCAACCTTTGCTCATGTGGTGCTCTTGTGAATCTTTTCATTGTATTTTCTAACAGAACCATTCTTGGGGGCAACAAAAATGTCACAAACAGAATGTAAAAACCTTTGGGTTCTCCTTCTGATGATTTTTTTTGCTTTTGTTTGTGTTTTGTTGGATTTCAGTGCAGGCACCAGCTACCTGCGACCCGGGGACAGGAAATGGATGAATGAATGGATGAATTTTAATGTGACAAGGTGATTGATTAAAAACAAGAACTAAAGTGGCAGAAAAAGGCTGCACTGCATGCAGCACTTGTTCCAAAGGCTGGAATTGGACCTGAGTTAAAGGGATACGTCAGATATTTTCAAGTGGGGTTCTGTAGAAAAATTATGAACCATTAATATCTTAACTGCTGTAGGTAGCTCTTTGAGTGACCTTAGTTTGGAGAAATTGTGACCAAGGCCAAAGTGGACTGCTGCCATCTCAAAACAGCTCCAGTCTCAAAAGTTAAAAAAGCAGTTCATGTGAATGCTGTTTTATAAAACTTCATCACAGTTCTTTTCACATTACACTCTTATTATCACCCGTCACTGAAGGCGAAGCAGCGATAATGGTCTGGGTCTGTGTTTGTTTATCTGATGTGTTACCAAAGCATCTGATGAATCAGTGGGCAGATTTAATGAAACTCAGAAAGTAATAACAACTTATCTACATTTCATTAACTTTTAAAGCCAATCCCATTTAGCTAATTGCTACACACACAGCTAATTGACCTTGGCCAACACAAAAATGGCTGTACCCGAGTTATTTTTACAGATATTGAGCTACATATGGTGTGGTAGTATCTGAGTCATCCTCAACACATACTCTGAAATCTATTACATCTTGTGAGATCTCACAGTATCACATGACACTGTGCATAATGTCAGTTATAAAGTTTTTCCAAAACAGCTCCAACTCTATCTCTTCTTATCATAAGATGATGGCTTGAAAGGCAGCGGGTGATATGCATTCCTTCAAGGAACACTAGGCCTTTAATTTACACAGAGTTCTATGGTTATCTACAATCCACTTTGGTCAGACTAGCCATGAGCTTGTCAGTTCAACCAAGCTTCATTTTTATTTTTCTAAACTGAGGCTGTTGAAAAACTTCTCTACAGTATTATTCATTGTTCAGAAACCTCCCTGCTAAAATCTGAACCATCTCTTTAAAGCAGCTGACTTTATACTGTCATCAAAGACAGCAGCCAAAATGAGACAGATATTGGATTTGTAACAAAACTCAAAACAGAATTCTGCAATAAATGCGTTTGTTTTTATGTATTTTGTTAGACAGAGCTTTAGAATCATCCCAATTTAAAAAGCACAATCCCACAACTTCTGTCAGCATGACCACCAGCTGCTTTCTGTGCAAGATGACTACAATAATAAAAAATCTTTTTGATCTTTTTGGAAACAAATTTGTTTATTTTATTTATTGTCTTCAAGTTTTAGGTTGTGCAGAATAAATTTCACTGACATTTTTACACTTTTCTGATTATATTTCTGTTTTTAAGGACCGACTGTCCTTAGCTTAGGACACAAACCCACATTAAAGGCATGAGTGAAATCTTTTGAAGTGCTGTTCTGTGAAGTTGCCAGAAGTCAGTATCTTACCTGCAGTAGAAATGCATTATCAGGCAGAAATTCTCTCAGGAAAGGTAAGCAAGGCCACAACTGACTCCCAAAATATCATATTGGTTCATATACGTAACATTGACAATCTCTCGACTTTCAAATCACAACTCAAGACTCATCTGTTTAAGCTAGCCTTTTCCCTGTAACTTCTCCTGTTTGTTACTCCTCTATTGCTGTTATTCTTGTTGTTATTCTTCTGTGCCCTTATATTGTAAAGTGTCCTTGGGTGTCTTGAAAGGCGCTACAAATAAAATGCATTATATAAATGTTCTTTTTTTCTTTTAAAAACTCTCACTTCATCACAGGGATATTTATATTAAAGCCTGAGTTGTCTGTCACCAGCAATGATTCATGTGAAACTTATCTTGCCAAAAGAACATTTAGAGTAACCAGGCAGATTAACTATAAAAATTGATATAAAAATCAAAATGGTTTTTGCTTAAACCACTATAGAATTTTTACAGAAATTCGTTTTAGCCATAATCTCAACTCTGTCATAACTTCTGCCCAATAAACCAAACTAATGATGACATTTCTACTGCAGGTAAGATACTGACTGCTGACAACTCCACAGAACTACCTTGTTCAAAAACTGAACCATTTTCCCAGTCCATGCAGTCCGTGCTGGATGTGTTTAAGAAAAGGACTTCTGCTGAAAGCAGATTTTACTTTTATTTTTTTATTTTAAGTTGTACAGATTACCAATAAAGCCACAAACAGCCTTAGATTGATCATAAATATAAGGAAAAAAACATCTAAACCCCACGTTTTTCTTGTGTTGAAACTAAATACTCCTTCAATAAATCTTTGGTTTTTGAATTTATCAGAAAGTATTTTGATGTTCCTGTTGTGTCATGTTTTGGTGCTATTTTTTCCACATTTAAAGAAAAAGACTTATTCCATTATGTCAATATCAAAAGTACAATATTTCAGACATGTTGTAATTATACTTCCAACTGTTTATTTAGGAGCTTGAGGGACAGTCAGGAAAAGCAAAAACTAAATCCAGTCGAATGTGTCAGTTTGCAGATGTAGCATTTTTGTGCGAGAGTGTTTCACACTGACCTCTGGCATCTTATTCACTGCAGAGTCAGCATCACAGCTCCCTGACACACGCAGACTCAGAATACAGAGTGCAAAGTCTACAGAAACTCCATTTGGACAGAACCTACACAGGATCATGGAGAGTACATTCAATATTTCACTTTACAATTGCACAAAACCGCAAAGAAAAGCATCAGAACGTCACCAGTGTTATATTTGAAATACCAAGATAAGAACTTCGGCCAGTCAAAACGCATGCAGGTTATGTTGAACTGCACAAGCTGTGTGGTACACCAAACCTTGTAAATCCACATGAAACACCGGTGTGTAACCAAATCAAATGGGATAATATTTTAGTGACTGTTGTTGGTAAATGTTGGTTCTGAATGTGTGGCTCCAACAGGTAGACTGAATGTCAGGAGGTGGAGATTAAAAAACTAGTCTTGTTCAAAAGCCATGCTTTTTGACAACACACTCTCACACAGTGATATATTTATCAGGCACCATTTGAACTGGATCAAATTCTGTTTCTATTGTTGTGGCCTGTCTTCAAATAACTACATGAGATCAAATGGGACTGAGTCTCAGTTTACAGCTGTATGCTGATCATTTGAAAAAGGTGCAAAAAAAAAAAAAAAAAAAGCAAAAGCACCAACAGAGCTGGAGGTCTGACAGATTATCACGACCCTCCGAAGAGCTGTTAGCTCACCGGCCCGCACTCTGCTGAAACAACACTGGGGGACAATCAGAAACTGCCAAAACTGTAACATGGACTTGATGGGAATAAACAAGCAGTAAGTTTGTGTTTCTGTGTTTTTATCATGTTTTATGCCATGTTTTCACATATTCTGTAAAATAATGTGCTGGTAAAAATAAGCTAAACTGATACTTTTCTGCCTGAAATGAAAGTGACCCATTTTCTCGCCACATAAATCTGCAAAGATATTTTTTGTGCAGCAGCATGTCTAAAATCCTGATTTTATAACATGGTGTGAAGGCAGAGGAAAAAGTGAGCAGCATTTTTTTGTCACAAGTTAACCCTCCTGTGGCCTTCGGGTCAAATTGACCCAAAGTTACAAAAGCTTCTCTCTCTCTCTATCACTCTCTCTTTTGAGGGCTTCGGGAGGGTTAAATGTTTTTTTTTTTGTTTTTTTTGTCATAAACTTAACATCTGCTGGAGAGATTGTGGAGGTTTGCTAATATGTGCTGCCCTGTCTAACTCCTTCTTTTCATCAATCAAACTATCTGAAACATGAGATGACAAGGCAGGACTTGACAGGATTCAAACTCGCAGCACAACGACGAAGTTTTAAGAGTTTTATTGTGGACTGGACAGGAGCGGGACCTGGGACTCTGAACAGGACACTCACATGACCGTCGTGGACTGGAACCGGAACAGGTAAGTTCTCCTTGGCTTGGTTACTAGTTGCAGACAGGCTTGTCTGAAAGGGGCTGAGGCGAGAGGGAAAGTCCAGGTGCAGGCGAGGTGTCGTTACCAG
>NC_051435.1:32624235-32632424 GCF_001649575.2 Kryptolebias marmoratus | reverse complement strand
TAATCTGGCGAAGAGTACTGGGAGCTGTGGGTATTTATGGGGACCAGAACAGGTGAAACAGATGACTGTGATTACTTGGGCATGGTAATATGGGCGTGGCTTGAACTGTGGATGAGTGGAAAATTACTTGGCTGTGGCATGACTGGAAGCAAGAGGCGTGGCAGGAACAGATGGAGCTGTGACATGAGATCAATAATTAAAGGATTTCTATTACATATTTAAAAAGGATATACTATTTCATCTTTTAAAAAAATATCTGAGGGAAAAAAGTTTTTGTTGACACATGTGGCACAACAAACTGAAGACTATTCTACAAGTTAGTTAATTAGCTGGGAATTTAGCACCTGCTTCCACATTAAAACTTGGTAATTTAGTCAACAGAAACTGAAATACCTTTGAATCTAAAAAATTCAAAGGTACTTCATTGAAAATGTTAAGTGGTTGTCAAATCCAAATTTAAGTTGAATGAAACATTAAAAAATTAACCTGTGATGGAAGGAACTACACTTACCGTTCACTTTATTAGGTTCAATTATTTGTTAACACAAATAGCTAAACTGCCAATCACATGACAGAAACTTAACACATTAGGCATCTGTACACGGTGAAGACAACTTGTTGAAGCTCAAAGCAAGCATCACAATGGAGAAGAAGGGATATTGGATACAGGTGGTTGAAATGAGTTTTCTCCACAGGGTGTCTGGGCTCTGCCTTAGAGATAGAATGAGAAGTTTGGTTATCAGGGAGGGGCTCAGAGTAGAGCCGCTGCTACTCCACATTGAGAGGAGCCAGCTGAGGGGGTTTGCACATCTGGTAAGGATGCCCCCTGGACTCCTCTCTGGTGAGGTGTTCCGGGCATGTCCAACTTAGAGGAGACCCCAGGGAAGACATAGGACACACTGGAGAGACAATGCCTCTCACCTGGCCTGAGAATGCCTTGAAATCGTTCCAGATGAGCTGGAAGAGGTGGCTGTGGAGAGAGATGTCTGGCTTCCCTGTTCAAGCTGCTGATCCCACGACCTGACTCTGGAACAAGCGGCAGATAATGGATGGATAAATGGATAATTTAGGTGACTTTAGCCATACTGTAGCTATTGGTGCCAGATGGACTGGTCTGATCTACTGGGATTTTTACACACAACCATCTCTGAGATTTACAGAAAATGGTCTAAAAAAGAGAAACTACCCAGTGAGCGGTAGCTGTCTGAACAAAAATGGATTGTTAATGTCAGCAAAAAACTGGCAGACTGATCTGAGATGTTAGAAACACAACAGTAGCTCCAATAACAACTTGTTACAACCACCAAGGTCTGCAGAATACCATCTTCTTCTAGAATTGCGCTGCTCAAGGTGGCTGCATGTTGGACTGGCTCTGTTACATTCATCCTGAGATATTGCTTTTGAAAATTTTAATTCCTCCTTTTTCTACTTGTAAATCACTTTTTTTGAAAAATTATTTCCTCTGGTATCGGATGCTGTGCAGCTACAAGGATATTTTTTACTGAAACCTTTTACTTTTGGACATCTTGTTATGATGCATAACCATAACAACAAGGTGGCTTTTTTCACAATCAGGAGCAGCTGATTAACATCTTTTACTCTTCAGTGTTAAACATGGAGAACCCTGAAGTCCATTCATGGCCAGAACCAAGCAGACCGCCCGTAAATCCACAGGAGGTAAAGCTCCCAGGAAGCAGCTCGCCACCAAAGCTGCCCACTGGAGCGCCTCGGCCACTGGTGGAGTGAAGAAGCCTCACCTCTACAGGATCGGTACCGTGGTTCTCAAGGAAATCCACCACTACCAGAAGTCCACCGAGCTGCTTATCCCAAAGCTGCCCTTCCAGCACCTGGTCTGAGAGATCGCCAAGGACTTCAAGACAGACCTGAGCTTCCAGAGCTCGGCCAGCGAGGCTCACCTGGTGGGGCTCTTTGAGGACACCAGGACTGAGGACACATCAGGACAGACTGCTACAAGAGATCCTTCCTGCCCACAGCCATCAGCATCTATAACAACTATTTAACAAAACCAGGATTATGAGCTACAACAACATTTAATTTCACACAGGGTTACCAAAACTGGACAATCAGAGACTGGAAGAAACTGCCTGGTGTGATGAGTCTATGTAAATCCCAGAGATGGTTGTGCCTGAAAATCCCAGAAGATCAACAGCTTCTGAAATACTTGGACCAGCTCTTTTGACACCAGCAACCACTTTCAAAGTTGTCTTCACCACATTTAGATGCCTAAATGCATTAAGTTGCTGCCATTTCATTGGCTGATTAGCTATTTGTGTCAACAAGCAACTGAACAGCTAGACACAATAAGTATTTAACAGCATGAGTTCAAACTTCATCTCTCTGTAAAAACAGTTTGGTTTTCTAAATTTCCACAGATATCAATCTGTATATCAACCACACTTTTTTAAAGGTCTTATTGTTCCATATTTTCCTAACAGAGCACTTCACTCTCAGACTGCAGGTTTACTTGCGGTTCCTAGAGTTTCTAAAAGTAGAACAGGAGGCAGAGCTTTCAGTTCTCAGGCTCCTCTCTTGTGGAACCAACTTCCAGTTTCTGTATGTAAGGCTGAAACCCTGTCTACTTTTAAGATTAGGCTTAGGTTTTTGTTTTTGATAAATCCTAGTTAGGGTTGGCTTGGGTTTCCAGAGCTATTCCTTACTTATGTCACTATAGGCTTAGACTACTGGAGGACAAACTAACCAGAATTTCTCACTCTGCTGCTGTGTTTACTCTCTCTACTCTCCATGTTTGTATTTGTAATTATTTCTGTCATTAAAGTGTTTTTCTTCCCATAGAAACGACAACTGGACCAGTCATTCTGTTTGATTTTGCATGTGTTTGATTTTGCATAAAATCAAGGAAATCATGGACAACCCTGACCATCCTCTTCATGAGACCGTCATCGGAAAACAGTCTATTTAGTCAAAGGCTTCTTCAGATTATTTCTAAAACGGACCGCTACAGGAGATCTTTCCTGCCCACAGCCATCACCATCTATAATAACTCATGGATTTAAATGAGCTACGTCAACATTTAATTTCCCTTTGGGATAAATAAAGTATTTTTGAACTGAATTGAACTGAACTGAATTGAATTGAATTGAATTGAATTGAATTGAATTGAATTGAATTGTCTGTCTCTTTCCTATCCTCTCTAATGCAGGCAGATGGCTGTCCATCCTGAGCCTGGTTCTGGTTCTGCTAGAAGTTTCTTTCTGTTAAAAGGAAGTCATTCCTTTACTCTGTCAATGACATGCTGCTCAGAATGCAATCTGCTGGCTTTATCAGATATATAACTTTCACTAGGTGGTGTTTCATAATGAGCAGTATGTTAATGTTTTGTATCATAATGAGAACTGAATTGACTGCAATTGGATTTGAATCTAAATCTGAATTGGATTTATGACAAGGACTTGTTTTTTCTTTTGTACAGTGCCCTGAGATGACTTCTGTTGTGAATTGATGCTATATAAATAAACTGAATTGAACTGCAGCATACAACCAGTTTCCACCTCCTCAGAAGATGAGTGAGTGCTGTGCTTTCAAGAAATTTTTCAAATCCCCCCAAAGTAATCCTGCAGTCTTCTCATGACAGCTGTACTGGTAAAAAGAAGCCTCATGAATCAGTCAGAGGCACAACATCAGATTAAATCCACTGAGGTCGTCCAAATTTAAGTCAAGACAGGACTGCTTGCTGAGGAAGATGAGCACTGCTGACATGAATGAGGGCATAGACGTGGACTCAGGAGGGGCAGATTATTACTCCGATATGAAGCAGGAGAATAAAGCCCATCAGAGGAGTCTGGGTGACCTCCAACTGGGCCAAGTTTTCATGGAGCTCAGCGTCTGTTGGTCCAGTGATGAAGAGTTTACGAACAGTTTCTAATACTCCTGCAGGTTCTGGTCATGGCTCTGGTTCTGATCGTGGTTCTGGGAGGGGGGCAGTAAGCGTGTGACATGACCAATGCCCTTGGTGACGCCCTCTCTGAAGAGCATCTTAGCTCCCACTCGAAGATACTCAGGGTGTTTGATGAAGCGGAAGCGAACAACAGCCCTCTCACCTGTTCGCAGCTCATCCTGAAAGCAGCAGAGACAACATTACGCTCTAATTACATCCAAGATGGACCTGAAACCTGGTTAACAGACCAACCTTTCCATGAAGGCACTCCACTGTAGCCGTCTGCCTGACGTTACCGACATGTACGGTGACCTGTGACCCCCGCCGGAAAGTCTTAGCATGAAAGAGCAGAACAATGGCAGCTTCAAACTGACAGCAGATGGTTGGATTCATCTTGGGACTGACCATCACCATTCCCTGGAATGACCAAACGTTCCCAGACTTTTTTATGATGTTACAGAAGAATTAGGATGTGAAGTTAGCAACAAATTTCAATCAACAGTTTTAAAACAAAACATATTGAAGTTGTTGAACTGAGAAACTATCAAATCTGTTGCAGCTACACGTAACATTTCTGAACTCAATGTGCCAAAAGTATTTTAGCCATTCATTTATCAGCTCATTCAGGAGATGGGTGATAGGACTTTTGCTTTTTTTGTAAGTTTTATATTTTTCAAAACACCACACAGAGACACAGGGCCACATACAGACAAACAAAAACAACCATTCATGCTCTCACTTACACCTAGGGACAATTTAGAGTTATCAATTAACTTAACATTCATGTTTTGGACTATGGTATGAAACTGGAGTACCCAGAGTAAATCCATGTGTGCACAGGGAGAACATGTAAACTCCACCCAGAAAGGCCCCAGGCCGGGAAGCGATCCTGCAACCTTCCTGTTGGGAGGCGACAGCTCTAACCACCACTTTAACAAAGTTGTACCTTATTTTCAGCGCTGTGTCCTGTCTTAACATAGACTTCACAAATCTGAACCAATCCTATAAGCCACTGTGAAGCAGCTCTATCAGCGTTGATTCCCCTCCTAAATGCTTGCAGAATTTTACGTGACCTCTGACCTTGCGCAGAAGTGAGCGGTCAAAGTTTCCCAGAGCCAGCGTGGCTGCCTGTCCGGCCCGAAGCACCCTGCAAGCCGAGCGGTTCCTCTGGATGCTGCCCACCTTCAGACGTAGGAAACGGCCCTCGTCTGTCGGACCCACCACCAGCCGCTCGCCCTCCCTGCACACACCACTGAAACACACACACACACAGGGATGCTGCTGTCATGTAAGTTGCCTTTTTTCAGTGCACAAGCAAGATGGCTGATCTGGAGGCAGATTTTTAAACCCTGAAGTTCTAAAAAGTTGCCACGGATCTGAATCTTATCGCCTGCTGTGCATTTGCCTGTGTCTGTCTGTTAGCTAAAACTCTCCATAACCACTGAATACATTTTTATTGAAACTTGCAGAAACCAATCATTGATCTACACCTTTTGAAGTCAACTTGTTTTAAGATGACTGCTACAACTAACTGATCTCAGAACACAAATACTACAACACCTTGGTCAGTTTTACAGATATTGATCTTATCGGGTGTGGTAACAGCTGAGAGTGATCCTCAACCAATATTTTGAGCGCTGACAGATTGCCCAAGATCTGTGTTTAAAGTTGCTGTATAGTGCTTTAAGCCACTGAGGTCATACACCGGGGTAGTGTTGACATGCTGATTGTTACCTTGTCAAATGAGTTAAAGTCAGAGCCGCCCAGTTCTGGTTATGCAGTTCATCTGTTTATTTCTTTACTTCCCAGCCATGTCCACTTAAAACCAAACATATTTCCAAGCACACTTACAACTATTGACAGCAACTAGTTTCTTCTTCAGCGGTCAGCGGTGTTTCCCCTTCCGGTGGAACACACTCACAACAAAAGGTTTCTACTACATAGACCGCTGATTACCCATGTGACCTAACACCCATTTGCAAATATTGATCACCTGCTCCTACAGTTGTCATGACCTATTTGGAGTCAACTCTGTCTGTTAGCAAAAAATGTCATGAATCACTTGACAGATTTTAATGAAGCTCTCAGAAAATAACTATTGGATGTACATCTACAGCTTGATTAACACTTGGAGTCAATCCAATTAAAGATGGCTGCCACAGCTATTTAACATTACACAACACAAAAATGTATAACACAGTCAATTTAACAAATATTGACCTAAAATTATGTTGTAGTGGCCGAGTCATTCACAACACATCTTCTGACCGTGACATCTTGTGATGTCACATGAGATCGCACATAACGTCATTTTCAGGGTTTGATAGAAATAGTTATCACAAGATGATCTTAGTCGAAAACTCTGGCATGAAAGGTGGCGGGTGATATGCATTCCCTAAAGCAGTGGTTCCCAAAGTGTGGGGCGCGCCCCCTAGGGGAGCGCAGTGCCATTGCAGGGGGAGTGCGAGAACCGGTATGGACGGAAAAAAAAAAAACAGTGCCTGACTAAGCATAATGGACATGTTTTTAACCACATTTTGCACAGAGGCTTTTTTCAAATGTATTGATGATAGCAAAGTTGAATATTGTTACAAATAAAAAAAATATATATTTTTAAAATAACACTGACAGCAAAGAATAGTCTTCTACAGTATAGAACTAAAAAAAAAACAGTTACACAAAAGTGTTTCACTGTAAAGATGGTTTGTAGTTTGTTTTGTTGCAACCTGAAGTGGATTTTATTGTAATCCATAGGGGGGCCCAGAAGAAAATCTTTGGGAACCACTGCCCTAAAGGAATGCTAGGCCTGTAATTTGAATCAGTGATAGGAACAAAAGCTGATTGATTGGTACAGATCGATGAACTTTTTAAAAAAGTCACATCCTATATAATGATATTAAACATTATTTATGTTTTAAACTTCAAAGCTATCAGGATGAAAGACTGAACTAAAGTTTTTGGGTTGGTTTGATGGTTCAGCTGCACTCTTAATCACGCAGAACTGCTCATCTGTGAGGCAGCATCAACAACAGAACAAACCTTATGGACAACTTGAAAAACTAAAGCTAAACAATTCAATATTTTCCATATAAAAAGAGTTGCCTCACCTGTACAGCGTTCCTCCCACAACAGTCCCAACATCAGGAACAGAGTATATCTCATCTACCTGCAAACACACACATGCAGGTGTGTGTATCAGTATCAGTTTCTTCTCAGGAATCCAGGAATTACTGTCAAGAAATGTTCCTCTGCATCAACGATTTCACTTTATATTTAAAGCACTACTTTCGAGTATTTGGAATATTTTAGCATATTTATGTTACTACTTTTATTCTTACACTTGCTTCATGTAAAGTTCAAATGAATAATCAACAAAAATTGAAGGAACTGTAGAAAGCAACACTGTGAATCATTGTACTAAATTTACAGCACAAAGTTCAATTCAATTCATTTCAATTCAAAAATACTTTATTAATCCCAAAGGCAAATTAAATAAATAAAATAAATAGTTAAATAATAGGTAATTATCATCCACCTTTGCTTTCCAGCAGCAGGAGATAAGGAAGCAGTTTGGCATTCAGCTCATTACAGTTAAAGCTGGATCCATTTTTTGTACAGTAAACGGGGTGCAGGAATTCAAAATGTCTTTTTTTAACTTAGCAAAATGGATTGAAAAGTGTTTGTGTTGAATTTTTGCTCGTTCACCTGGAATTCTGTGAGCTGCTGCATCAGTTCTTCCTGCTCTTTGCTGTTGCTCAGCGGAGGGAGGATGTTCAGGAACACCTTCAGGAGGTCGAGGCTCTCTCCAGACACACTGGACAGGGTGAAGATGGGTGTGACGCTGCATGGACACGCACAAACACACAAATAGAAACTTTGATCATTCCAAGACTTTAAAAAATAAGCCTTCATTTAAACCTTAAGCCTTAGAAATAAAAAAAACTGTACAGAGAATTTGCTGTGTGGCATCTAGAGGTGTAACGACACATGTACATGTTTGGTACAGACGTTAGAAAAGTGACATGAATTAAATGACAAATACGTCAGTCAAAGGTGTTACATGCCTGTCAGGCTATTTGTTTGTTTTTCTTTCCCCTCCCCCTTCTTTTGTTCCTCTTCACAGGCAGTAGGGAAGCTGGTGCCAATCTCCTCTAATTAGATCCTCTCCACCATGGGCCAATCAGCATCCAAGGAGGCCTTATATAAACAGCTCACCTGAGGAACAGGGGCCTGCTCCACCTGGCTTGCTAGCTGCTGCATGTTATGTGTTTTG
>NC_051435.1:32592236-32610312 GCF_001649575.2 Kryptolebias marmoratus | reverse complement strand
TAGTTGTTTTTCTGTTATATACACTAGGTAAGTAGGTGGGTGCCATCCATGTAAAGGTTTGGTGAAACTTTTGTTAGATCAAGTAGGAAGGGTTTTCTTTTCTATTTTGTTTGGTGTAGCACAGATGATAGTTAGGCCCTGTTTTGTTTTATTAGTTTCTTTGATTTGGCACCACCTAACTGTCCCTTTCTCCCCCACAGTTTGTACAAGCCTTCTGGGATTTTTATTATCTTATTATCAATAAATCCCTCCTTTTTTTCCACATACACTTGGACTCTGTTGAATTTTGTGGTTGTCGTGTTACTCCTCTTCTCACCAAAGGGGGGGCCGTAACAAAGGTGATCATGGCTGCCATCTAGAAGTCGACAAGCATTTTATTTGACTGCATTTCGCTAACAGCCACAATAGAAAAAAGCAGAGGAAAATACTATAATGTATTACATGCTAACAATCATCAAAGGTTGATTCATAAAAACGCGTAGAAGGTCGAAGAGCTGCCTGTTAGATTCAGATCTGCTGTGTGGAAAAAGATCTGTAAGCTCAAAGGGAGACAGGAGATGCATGTATGACAAGCACTTCCATCATGCAATAGGGCCTTTAAAAGGTACTGCAGCCAGTCAAGCCGTTTGAAAATTTATTCAATATCAATTTATTTAGTAGCGTCATTTTTTCCCACTAGCACTCAGTCCACTGGGAAATCACATTTTACATTTTATTTATTTTATATTTTCACACTGGGAGATGTTGTTCAGCTGTGTTGTTTTTTTATTTTGTATCACATTGAGGTCAAATTAACTGAAGCAAATACTCCTTGGTTTTTGTTTTATTTTAATTTTTAGTAATATTTTCTTAAGAGGAAACTCTCTGGAGTTTTTTCAAGTTTTTGATCGACACATGGGATTACTGTTTACAGTTCAGGCTGAAAAAAGACATTAAAATGTGACTTTTTTATTTTCTAGTGACGTTATCAGCTGACAGATCCTACCTTGTTGTACACAGCCTACCTTACAGCCTCCCCACTAAAAAAGGCTGGTTTGTTTTTCTGCTTCTCCTGCTTCTGGGAGATTTATTATTGGTTAAACAAACAAACAGCGTTTGGCATTTGTTTCTCTTTCCTGTTGTACCGAACCTGTACCAAACTGTGACCCTCACACCAAGGTCCATACCAAATTGGGACTTGGGCGTACCGTTACACCCCTAGTGGCATCAAACTCAAGCTTTATTGTATGAGTGCAGTATGTTGCAGTCAGACTGTCTGTGCTGTGTTTGGACCAACCATGTGGACTGAGTGAACTGCTGCGCTGCAGTTACAGCATCATCGGGGTTCGACACCACCATGGGCACCTTGTTGCAGCCCGGTTGCTTCAGAACTCGCTCCAGCTGACGGACCGTTCGCTCCACTGTGCCTCGGGAGCACAGGTCCACTTTACTGACCACTATAAAGATGGGAACCTTCAGCGCCATGGCTAGGCCCAAGTGCTCCCGGGTCGTACCGGCTGGATGGAGAAGAGGAGGAACACTGAGAGCTAAAACCATGTTTACTGATTTAGATGACCACAGGTAAAACTCCTCTTTAAATTTTACTGCTTCTTATATTTCACTTTTGTTCATTCTAGTTTTCTTTCTACAGTAAAATCCTCTTGGCAGAAATTTTCAAATACAGGTGTCTGATTTTAAAATTAAAAAATAGTCTACCAAGTATAGGTAACTAAAATATTTTTTTAGTTTTGCTGAAGTAAAACTGGTAAAAGCTTCAATTCATTATACTAAAATTTACTAAAAATTTTAAAAACAAACCATTTCATTGACATTTTTATGAGAATCTGAAAATGTCAAACTGACAAAAATACAATTTTTAATCAGCATCAGTCATTCCCATCATTTACCCACTGAACACACACACAACAAAGATTAGAATGTAACAGATAATCCTTTTGGCAATATATGCATTAACTACCACCAAACACAAATACTAGGAGCAAATTAAATACTACATTTTAGAAGTTGGTCCAGTGATCACATCTTGAGTTAAAATACCTGACTTCTAACCTCTACTGGTGACTGTAAGTATTTTTATTTTTATTTTATTTTTCTCCCAGAGCTGAAAGAAGATAACTTATTTTACTAAAAACAAAACAACATCCCAGATGCCAAAAAACACTTAAGTCTTTCTGAGTTAAGGCATTTATACCCCTCATAAAGCAGCTCCTGTTCAAGTCATTCTCGTAAGAACTAGAAATAGGATTTTACAGGGTACCTTGCAAAATTAATAAAAAAATAATCCCAATTAAAATTTTCATGTACATTCTCAATTCTAAAAAAGTTGGGACATTGTGTAAAATGTAAACAACAACAGAATGCAATGATTTTCAAATCTCATTACCCATATTTTATTCACAATAGGACATATCAAATGTTTAAATGAAGAAATTGTACTATTTGTAGGCCTGTGACGATAACAAATTTTGCTGGACAATTAATTGTCTCAGAAATTATTGCGATAAACGATTATATCATTTGGAGGTCATTTTAAAATAATGTAATGATAATAACATAATAGTAATCATGTACAATAATCAAGTACATCCTCTCAAAGATTAATAAACTTTACTTTCAAAAGAACACTTAACACTGGAACTGGAACAGAAAATAAACAAAACAATCGAAAACAAAAATAAAATGGACTCTTAGTTTCCGTTAACAAAAAATGCACTTGAATAAAAACAAAACAAAAAAAATGGAAATAAAACCTATATTCAAACAAAACAGTATGGATTATTAAGTCTGAAAAACTAACTTGCCCTTCAAAAAGAAATAATCATTAGTTTTATATAGAGAAGACAGACAAAACTGACAGTTTTATAAACAAAAAGTGCAAACTAACATACCGACATACCGGCTCACAAAGGTTCAGCGGTTCGCCTCAGTCATTTGGTTTGAATCCAAAGTGCTCCCACACCGCTGCTGTTACTTCGAGCTTCAAACCAATTCCATTGTTTTTTCCCCTCAATATTCAACAGCATTTCTTTAGCTTTCTAACTCCTAGCGGGGGCTAATGCTGCAGAGGTACAAGCCGAGGCGCCTCGGCTGGCTACCTGACGCCATAGGCCACACACACCCCGATGCTAAGAGAAAGGGAGGGGTCAGTGAAGAGCACCGGAGCCTTTTGTCATCCAGTGTCTTCAGTAGAAAGACACAAAGGAACGATAACGTAGATAAATAAAATCTAACCTATCGACCTCATTTTTTTTAATCGTGCGATTAATTGATTTATCATTTATCGCGACAGGCCTAACTATTTGTAGAAAAACTTTGGGTTATTTCCAAATTTGGCTGGGCAAAATGCTTGCTGGTCGCTGGTCACAGACACTCAGAATCCAGTGAGACTGCAACTGAAAATTTGCCTATTTTCTCACTATTTTAATTGCCAACTAGTCCCCCACAGAAAGCGAGATACTGGCTTTAACGTCAGTGTGAAGCTTCTCTCATTAAGGTGTTCAGCAACCCTCAGTGAGTCATGAAGTAACCATGCAGATGTCTCTAATCAGTTCCTGTGTCCCTCAGCTGGACTCTGGTTAAACCGTATTCCTTGTACTGACATTGTTCCTGTTGTTGAAGCATGTGGTTGCAGCTCACCTATGCCTGTATTGGCACTCACCACCAGCATGGCAAAGTCAGGGCAGTAGCTGGTGAGGCCAAAAACAGTTGTCTTCAGGTACTTGTGGTGTCCTGCCAAGTCGATGAAAGTGATCATCTTGGACGAGCTCTCACATATCTCCTCAGCTGTCCGAGACTCACTGTAGTTCACCACCTGGACAATATGGCAGGACACTCAGACTTCCTCTTATGTTTCTCATTTTAAACCACAGATATTACAGTCAGTGCAGAATAGATGGTAGCAAAGCAAAGATTATGAATTATATTTATCTTTGGTCTCATGTACTGGAAAACAAGCAATTTTTCAGATGAAACTATCACACTGTGGTGACACTTTAGTGCCTTGCATAAAACAACATTTAGGTCTGCAGTTTTAAAAGTGTTGTCAACAGGGTTTGTACACTTTTTCAATTTTATAATTTTATACTTCTCCTTATATGTCAGTCCATATCCATATATGTCCATTTTAGCATCCATTATCAACATTATTAAACCGTTTTGAAATCCAGGGGTTATTAAGCACTGACAGCAACTTTCAGTAAAGATCTGACTGCCGGTCGACTTCAGTTTATATAACAGCATACAGAAACAGTTTGGTATATTTTTAAATGAGAAAATCAAAGGTGCTCATAATGAAAGTTGACTTTAAATAACTTTTAGCAGGCTCTGTTCTGTCACTACGTAATGGTAAATGGCCTGCACTTGTATAGTCCTTCATCTAGACCAAGGACCCCAAAGTGCTTCACACTACATTCAGTCATTCACCCATTCATTCATACACTAGGAATGTACTGTTATGCAGTGTGGACCAAACTTCTGTTTTAGTCCTCTTTCACATTTCAGTTTGTGAAAGTGTACCAGCTAACTAAACACTCTTTTGACCTAAATTAAAATGCAGTAGTTTGAAATTGAGCCATAATGAGTCTAAAATATAATCCAAACTGTGTTCAGGAAATTATTAACTAGTAAAACTTATAATCGTTACCTCTCCTTTGCTGTTGAAGCCCAGGATCTCAAAGCTGATGCTGGAGGTGCGTCCAGTCTGGATCTCGTGCAGGTGTCTGAAAAGGTTGAGCCGTGCTCGGCCTCGGCCATTGTCCAGCTCCCCCTGTGTCAGAACACCGAGCAGGGTGGACTTCCCCGAGTCCACATTACCCAGCACGGCCACTCGCAGGTCCAGGAACTGTTGGCAGTCCAAAAACCCACATCCGAGGACAGGGTTATGTTTCCAATTCATAACCATAATCCTGCTAGGATCGTTTTTAAAGCTGATGGTGTTTCAGGCCGGTGCTGTTTCTTCCCGTTAAACAGAACTTTACTCTTTTATAAGGATATTTTTTAATACAGAACTGAAAACATTAAACCATCCAAACAAAAGCACTTACACCAAATCTGGAGCTCCCCTGAATGCTGCTGCAATATCAACTGTTTGAAAAACCCATTGAGTTTAAAAGCTTACCACAGATTTCAGGGCAAACCATCAAACTCCAGGTTTAAACCTGCTGTTTAAGTCCAGAGGTCGCAGGACAGACTCTCACCTGCTGATCATCAGGAACTTTTCGAACAAGGACCTCTGCAATTTTTCGGGTATTCCTGTCCAAATCATAGTCCACTTCCCTTTCTCTGAGCAGTGTGATATCAGCTCCGACCCTGAGGAGGACAACAGAAAAACAAACCCTGATCAGATGACTGATCATGTACTGCTGTCATACAATCATGAGAGCACTTATTATGTTTAAGGTTATATTATGCTTTACAATGTTATTGTAATTTAAACATTTAACAAAAAAGAAAAAAGTTAAAGGAAGCACTAAATACTTAAAAACAGTTCAGATGTTTTTGAAGTAGGGTTCTTTGGAGTTGTTTTCAGCTGTCAGTATCTTACCTGCAGCCAACAGAAGTCAGCATATTATCAGTTTTGACATCAGGCAGAAGTCAAGCTAACAGATGGTCAGAGCGGGCATTACTTTTACATTCAACTGTTTCTATACCTGATTATACCTGCAGTGACTTCCTGATCTCTGCTTATTTTTTTTCTCTTGTCTGATGTGATTTTAGTCACAAGTTTTAGTTTGATAAAATATTTTTCTCTAATTTGGACGTTTTGTGTTATCTGTCTAGGTTCTGGATCACCTTCAGTTTTTAGTAAAGGTTTTTGGTTTTGCAGTCTTCTGTCTCCTGAGTTTTGCATTTGGGTCCTTCTTCTAAACACCTTTCACCACTTCATGGCATACAGACAACAAAGTCAAACAACTAAAGACAATTATCTGTTTAAAAGTGAGTTCCCCTCCCCACTGCTGCCTGCCCCATTTGGATGCTCCTCAGGATGGGAGATTGGATCGAAGTAAAGATTTGGTTCTCTTAACTAAATATGGATTTTTTAAATTAGCCTTTTTAATACTTATACACCAAATTAGAGTATATCTACTATAAATGCACTGATTTAGACTTCAGTTAATGAGGCTGTTAGAATAAATTGGACCTAATTGACTCATCTAGAATTATTTTTTTTTAATACATTCTGAATTGTACTTTATGTGATCATAGATTTACTTTGTCTTCTCTGCAAAGTCCCTTAAGATTCCCTTTATTCTTAATTGGTACCATTACAAAAAAACTAAACAAAACACATTAAAATTTAAACTTCATCAAACAAGAAAATCATTTGTCCTACTTCTCTGCCATCCTTTTTAAGGTCTTGAGAGAAGCTTTCATGTCGGCCTCGGTCAGACCAACCAGCAGGCCATTGTCTTCTACTCCGATCTGATAGACAGCCTCGCCACGTCCCTCCTGAAGACGCCACTTTAGCTGCGTGGCCAGATGTTCAAAGCGATACTGAGTGGGGTTGACCAGCTTCAACTACAGCATCACAACAGAGACAAGCAAACAAATACAAGTTCACCAGATAAATTCAACTAATAAATAATACTTTGCCCGCTGCCTTTAATGCCAGAAATTGTGACAGAGTTATAGTCATTTTGGTCAAACCTCATAAATAATGTTATGTGCGATCTTATACATCTCGTACAGTGAGATCTTGCAGGATGTGATAGCACTCAGAGTATGTGTTGTCAATGACTCTCAGCTACTACCAAACCAAATTGTAGCTCAATTCCTGTAAAATTAACTGAGTTACAGCCATTTTTGTTTTTGTTAATGTTGATTAGCTGTGGTGGCTACTGACTGACTTCTGGAGTCTCCCAAAGGATCATCCAGTGGTTATCCAGTGATATGTCTGTTGAGATAGGTGGTGACGGAGGCAAACCCAGAGTCATACTTTTAAAACTTAAAAGAAAACTAATTTATTCATTAAAAAACAAAAGCTGACAAGGCAGCGAAACAAAAACTAAATCCAAGAGAACACAGGAACGGACGGTAACAAGACTCTAAGGACACAGATCAGGAACATGGTATGAGGATTACTGGCAGGTGGAGATGGGCGTGGCTGGTAAACAGATGACAAACTGGGGAGCGGTAGATGAAACAAACACAGACATGAGAGACAAAGACAGAAAGAACAAGAACCAAACTAACAAGATAACTGAATAAAATAAACAATAAACTCAAACTGAAACACGAAGACAACAAACTGAATATAAAAACCCAAATCCCAACAATATCTATGACTTGGACAGGAGGGAAACATCTCAACACAATACCTATCGGTTTTAAACTGCCCTTTTTCAGCACCTTTGATTGCGTAGATAATGTTATGGCTAAGTTAGTAACATTTAAGTCAGACAAATTCATTTATAAAACATACAATCAACAAATACATTTCATAAGTTTAATATGGAAAAGTAAGCTACATGAAAAGAATAAATGAAAACTACAGAATTTTAAAATATTTATTACTGCAGCAAACTGTGTTGAGAAAGTTTGCTGCAGTTTTTTTTTTTTTTTACCAATTTTAGCTTTGCAATGTGATGAATATTAAGGCTTTTTAAAAATGAATAAATAAGAGCTTCATTTTATTGATTTGGCACTTTAAAAATATCTATACATTTTTAATTTGCAAGTCTTTGCTTATATTTTATTTTGTGGTATATTCCAAATGTCACATGTGACTGTTAAAAATAAAATGATCTTAAAGATGTTGGTTTTAAGATTTGAAAGAAAAGTTACTTGATAGATTAATCAAAATAAAACTAGTTGCAGCCCTAACACTGTTCGCAAATTCTTTTAGAAATATTGTCTCCTCTTTAGTCTTCAGTATTTATTCTATTCATATCTATTTTAAATTTATGTGCTCTATTTTCATCTTATATTATTATTCTATTATTATCGTATTCTAATAATTCCTAAACATGCGCAGCAATGACAATAACAGAATTACCAAAAACAACTATTGATGTATCTAAAACAAAAATCACTCAAATCATGATTTCTGAGTGATTCAGACACATGAGAACAGCTTCCAGTGTTTACACTTGGCAGTAAAATGTGTCAGGAGCCATCAGATTTCAGGTCTACAAGCAAATAAACAAGCAGCCAGGGTCATATCAGCAACAGCTGATTTCTGTAAAATCAGAAACTCAGTCACCTCAACTATATTATATTGGCATAAAATAGTTAAGAGTGACTCGAGTCACATTTATGTGGAGTTTTTTACAAATCTCTTAATAAACCTATTAAACAGATCCAAAATAAGACAAGTAAAGAAGCATAAAAAGATTTGTGAATATATTTATGTGAATCTAATGGAACATAACACTGCTCAGATTGTTGTCCTGTGATTGAAACAGGCATTTTACTGCACAGTGACAACAGTGGGTACATTCAGAGCAAACTTGAACTCACCACACATGGGCTAACCTTTAGCCTAGCCTGGATGAATACTTTTGCCTCTTCCTCTATACTCTCTGCTCTATGACTTATGCCACGGCTGATAAGGTACGAACTATTAATAACTATTAGGCAGAACATCAAATTTATCACAATCTTGCCTGGCATTTATGATCCATCCATCCATTTTCTTTACCCGCTTCTCCATTCTGGGTCGCGGGGAGCTGGTGCCTATCCCCTGCAGTCACTGTGCGAGAGGTGGGGGACACCCTGGACAGGTCGCAAGTCCATCTCAGGGCCACATAGAGACTGACATTTATGATGATAATACTAAATGTTAAAAAATATTTCACTTCAATGCTGCTATAAATCTATCACTGCAGACAGTCTACAGCCTCGCAGAGGCAATTACTGCTCAAAAATAAAACTCACCTATTATCAAACAGACAGCTTTACCACACACTGCGTTTTTTCTCTCTGTCTCTTTCTCTCTATCTCCTGAACCTCCCCTCTCTCTGCCCTGCTCTCTTTTCGGAGCCTCTCTTTGCATATTCTCCAAAATGTATAAACTATGGATCTGGTCAGCTGGTCTCTCAACGCAATTGATCAAATTTTCTCGACGGGAAGACTGGGCAAGGGAGAGCCCGCCTGCCCAGATGTTACAACATTCGCTGGATACACAATGGATTCCTGGCAGAAGTGGAATATTGTATGTCTATCGATTTTGTCAGTGGAGAACGTGAAGGATCTTTACATATTTGGGTTTTTGATGACAGGATTTCTGCTGTTTGGATTAGGCAGTTACCTGGCATATCGTCAAATTCGTTTGATGGGTTCGGCGATCTACATTCAGACTGTGATGTTACGAGAGCAGAATCCCAAGTTGGATGCGATCCTTTTACAGGATCGTAGGCTAAATGCGGTTCCTGGACTCAGGAATGAAATGGGATAAATCTTGGAGAAAGTTGCTCGCTCGGAACAGGCGGAATGGGCCTGGAATTTGGCTGTTTGGATTCGCCATTGAGAAGTACCAGCAAGACTTTCAAGGCAGACGGAAAATAAAAGTCGCCCTGACCCAAAACAATTATTGTTATCAGAATTTGGCTCCTATCGAGGTGAACAAAACCAAAGTCTCGCTTAAACAGCATTTTAATCATAAGAAGAGCACCAGTTCTGCATATATAATTTAAATGTGTTTGTTGATTCTTTTTGAGATTTATATCAGTGTGATGTTAAGAATCAGTATTAAAGTGAAAATATATATAATGTAGCTTGAGCAGTATTAATCATGAAACAGAGGTTACAACCTTATTAATCTTGCCTATTTGGCACTATATTCAGTATTACTTTAACCTTCTTTTAAAGCATTTGACATTAGTTTGAGTCATATATCAGTATTAGTTTGAAGCATTTAATCATAGGAATAAGAGTGTGTTGTTTATCATGTTTTTAAGACATAATCTACTGATTTAGTAGCCTATCATGTTTTGAGCTATGTAGAAGAGTTCTTGAGAGTAAGAGAGTTTTCAGATGTGGTAGGCCTTGAATGGCCCGAGTGCTGGGTCACCTGCCGGTGTTCCTATAATGTGTGTGCCCTGCAACAGGAAATGGCTAACTGCACCTCAGGAAGTGTTTTCTGCGCACCCTTTTCACGCAGACGACTGGGGGTCGCAGGAGGTAATAAATGCTTCAGAACATGAACTAACTTTAGACAATCTTGGGGTTCCTTTGGTTGCAAACTTTGAGGTGATGTGTCTTTTCACATTCTATTGATTGTCTCCCAGGTGCACTTGGTTTTTATTTGCGTAATAATTTGATGATTTTCTCTCTGCTTTTGATCAAATAAATCTTAAAACTTAAGGTATTGTCTGACGGTCATTTCCATCAAGAACTCGGGTGAGGTGAAGGACGAGGGAAAGCAGGTGAAAATCCTTACCTCAACACTCCCCTGACACCGCCTTGTCTGGCCAGCTTTCTTCAATTTCTCCCTGGATTTTATGTAAACAAGAGGCTCTGCCCCCTCCCTTGCCTAAGGACATCTGTGGATCTGATCTGGCCTGGCTGATAAACATTCCATCATATTATCAAAGACAATGGCCTCTGTGACGTGATTCATGGACTTCTCTACAAACATACACACAACCCACACCACACCGTCTTTCACCGTCTCTGCAAACACAGACACACGCACACACACACACACACACACACACACACAACACACACCACACCGTCCTTCACCGTCTCTACATACACACACACGCACACATTTCCACCATCTCTGCCTCGTCTCTGTCACCCCACTCACACTCCCTCCCTCCCTTCCTTCACTACCTTAGTTTAGTTATCTTAAAAATTCTTATGTTGGCTGTCAGCGGGCCTTTAGTACTATTAGTTAGCCTCTTGGTACCTTTAGTTTAGCAATATCATGTTTATCCTAGCATTATCATGTTTCAGTTTATGTTAGCTTATTTAGCCTTCCTGTACATTTAGTTTAGTTTACTTTACTTTATCTTAGCATATATTTTAGATATTGTTAGATTGTTAGATTCCTGATTGTTGTTTAGTTCAGTTTTAACTTTATCATGATTTCATTTAGATTATCTTAGGTACTATTTTGACTATCTCAGCTCATATTTAGATATGTTTAGTTTCATGACTTTATTTAAAATTATCTTACATTTCATTTAGATTATACATGATTGATGTTTTTTCATTTCTGTATTTCTATATTTGATTTTGATGTTTTTATCTGTACCTGATTGTTGATTCTGTGTTGTAAAGCACTTTGAATCGCCTTGTTTCTGGAAAGTGCTATATAAATAAATTTCACTTCACTTCACAACTGGGCAGCGAGACAATACACAATGAAGAAGCACCCCTTTATCATGACCTTTGACCTATTGTCATCTTTCTGCAACTGTTCTCTGAAAAGTTCATTTGATTTTTTTTTTACGACGTATCGCAAAGAGTACGATATTACCCTTCTGTACTGCACACAACTTAGATAGGAAAACAGGTATTTTAAAATGAACATTTCCTTTTCCCTCCAACAAACTGCAAACATGGAAAGAACTGGATTTGATTACGACCTTTGATGCACATGGTCACAGCAGCTCTGCCAATTCTAAACGGTTCATTTTAGGCACCGCAAACAAGACAAAATGATAACAATAGTAATAAAATCCATTTGGTCTGTCAGTTATCAAAGAGAAAACCATCTGCAGGTGTTTCAGTTCATACTGTCATGTTTAAAAACCCAAATGGCACTAAAATAATGCAGAAAATGAAGAGTTTCCTACCTTATATTCAATGTTTCCTTCTTCAGCCTAGAAACAAAACCAAAAGATGGTAAACATTTTGAATAAAGTGTACAAAGCACAATAACAGATGAAATGTCTTGAGGGAATGCATATCACCCATCTTCCATACCCAAGTGTTAGACTAAAATCCTCTTATGCTGAAGACTGATGGAGCTGCAGTTGTTTTGGTCAAACTCTGACAGTAACTTGACCTCATGTGACATCATGACATGTCACACTACTGAAACATTGGATTTTTAACACAATATTTGTATAACTGACTGAGTTAAAGACATTTTTGAGTTTGATTAGCTGTGGAAGCTGCAAATGTACGTGCATAATTACTTTCTGAAAGTTTTAATAAAATCATGTGAGATCTGTTTTCAAAACTTTGGCATTAAATACCGAAAGCAACTGTGCCTGTTTGTTAGCAAAATATCTCATGACCCACTGAACCAATTTTAATGAAACTTTTAAATAGTAATCAGATCCATTTTAGTGACTTACCAACTCTAAATTTGCTTTGTTTTTTTGTTTATTTTTTAGAAAATGGATGGATGGATGGATGGATGGATGGATGGATGGATGGATGGATGGATGGATGGATGGATGGATGGATGGATGGATGGATGGATTATCCATTATCCTCATCTATGGGAATAATGGATGGATGGATGGATGGATGGATGGATGGATGGATGGATGGATGGATGGATGGATGGATGGATGGATGGATTCTTTCACTTATTCGGGGTCGGGGTCACGGGGGTAGCAGCCTACCTAAGTAGGGAAACCCAGACTTCCCTCTCCCCAACCACTTGAGCCAGCTCCTCTGGGGGAATCCCAAGGCGTTCCCAGGCCAGCAGAGAAACATAGTCCCTCCAGCGTGTCCTGGGTCTTTCCTCTGTCTCCTCCCGGTGGGACTTGCCCGAAACACCTCACCAGGGAGGCGTCCAAGCGGCATCCTAATCAAATGCCCAAGCCACCTCAACTGGCTCCTCGACACGGAGAAGCAGCGGCTCTACTCTGAGCCCCACCCGGATAACTGAGCTTCTCACCCTATCTCTAAGGGAGAGCCTAGACACCCTACAGAGAAAACACATTTCAGCCGCTTGTATTCACGATCTTGGTCTTTCGGTCACTACCCAAAGCTCGTGACCACAGATGAGGGTAGGAACGTAGATTGACCGGTAAATTGAGAGATTCGCCTTTTGACTCAGCTCTATCTTCACCATGACAGACCGGTACAGTGCCAGCTTCACTGCAGACGCTGCACCAATCTCCCGCTCCATTTTCCCCTCATTCGTGAACAAGACTCCGAGATACTTACTCCTCCACTTGGGACAGGACATCTTCCCTGACGTGGAGAAGGCACTCTACCCTTTTCCGGCTCAAGACCATGGCCTTGGATTTGGAAGCACTGATCCTCATCCCAGCTGCTTCACACTCGGCTGTGAACCGCTCCAGCAAAAGCTGTACATCACAACCTGATGAAGCCAATAGGCTACGGCCTACGGCCACCACCCATCCCACATTGCACCTGACCCCTTTGGCCCCTCCCATAAGTGGTGAGCCCATGGCAAGGGGGACCCATAGGGCTCCATGGGCGAAAGCCCGGCCACCAGGTGCTCGCGAACATGCCACACCTCCAGGCCTGGGTCCTGAGTGCGGCCCCGGTGACCTGCGTCCGGGCGAGGGAACATTGTGTCCAATAGTTTTACGCATAAGGGGTCTTTGGGCTTCACTTTGTCTGATCCCTCACCTAGGACCTGTCTGCCTAGGGTGACCCTACTACGGACATGTAGCCCCTGACAGCATAGCTCCTAGGATCATTGGGACACTCAAACCCCTCCACCACGGTAAGGTGCCAGCCCAGACTATTACCCATTGGATTTTAGAAAATCCAATGGGTAATAGTCTGGAAACGTTTTGTTTGTTTCCATATTTTTTAAAATAAAATCTTATACTTTGTCAAACTTTTCAACACTGTACTGAAGGGTTCCTTCAGTATTCACACAAGAATAAACTGGAAAATCTATGAGCAGGGTTTCCCCCACCATACTATAAGCCTGGCGGTCGCCAGGCTTTGCTGACCCGGCCGCTAGGCTAAACTCCGCTTGTTTATTATAAATACCTCAATTTTTATACACGTTTTTTTTTTCCACCCGCTCCCCCAAAACCGCTACCTTTATCTACCTCACCGCGCGAGGGTGCGTTGTGCACCTTTTGAAACTTGGGGCAGACCGCGCGCATTCAACCATCTGCTCTCTTTTTTACTGTATTTCCACTGGTTACGTAGCGTACTGTCCCCCGTCTTTTTGGAGAATACTGCACAGACGTAAGCGCCAAGTATAAACGCCCCCACCGCGCACTCAGGTCCGCGCGCTGTTCACAGAGCCCTGCGGTACTCTAATGAGCCCTGAGGCCGAGCCTCCTTCAGCTACCTGGAGTTAGAAGGTTGTCAGAGCCTCTGTAAAAAACATGGAACAAGCGGGTTTATCAAAAATGGTTAGTTGAGCCGAAATTCAGCTGGTGGCTTTACAAGACTAAATATGGTAAGCATGTTTTGTGCTTAGTGAAAATATTATCCATGTTTAACAGTAAAATGATGCTATTCAATTCAGCATTAGATATGCACAGTACAGTACAGCATCTCTCTATTTTTCAGAGTTCTCTGTTGTTATTCATTGGCCTGAAAGTGAGACGTGTGTTGGTGCTTTGTTTGCAATTTTTCATTTATGTTAATTTATTTTATTTGTAAATGTGACTTAAATTAGGATTTAAATTAGGTGCAATCAATTAGTATTTTTTATTATATTTTTGTTTAAATAAGTATTTCAATAGTGCCTTTTTGTAAAACTGTAGTTGTGTAAATATTTGGCACAAATATCTTACAATATCAAATAATAAATAGCCATATTTTCAACTATCTGTCAACTTTAATCTTTTTTTTTTTACCGGTAGGTGGCCGATCGCCGGCCTCTTTTCTGGGGGAAACCCTGTATGAGGATTATTGTTCATCATAATAATAATATAATCTTTCTGTATTCTAATACATCTGGCTTCGGCTAACAGCACATAACTACCCTGTTAGGAAAAAAGGAGCTATATATAATATATATATTATAATATAATATAATATAATATAATATAAGCTATATATAATAGTAAATGCTTAAAAAGATGTTTTTGTAGCTTCTAAATGCTAGACTTGAAAGAATGAGGTGTGGAGTACACAGTGAGCGTATTTCAGGTGTTTATGAGTCCAGCTTGAACTAAAAGCACCGAGCTGGGCTGTTGTGCAGTGATAGCTAGCAGCTGTTAGCCGGCTGGATGTCCCTTTACTCCCCGAATGTGTAGCTAGTACCTCCGGTGGTAAAAACGGTGGTGGTGTTTTATTGTTCCTGTTCCTTTTGTTCCTTCTTCTTCTGCCTCGTTTGCCTCGCCTCGTTCGCGACTTTTTGGACGGTTTCTTCCCGTTAATGGCTGAGCCGGAGCACTGCTGTCCGTGTCTGCAGAGTCCCGGCGACACTGCGGTACTTTGGTCCAAATCCACCATTGCTGAGCTCGGTATATTCACGACAGCCAGAAAACGGGGGGCTCACGGTGTTAGAAACCGTGTAAAGGTTATAATAATACTAACTCTGTCCCTCCAAACATGGCTCCAGCACTCGGCCTCTCTGTGAGGAGATGCTCTCTCCTCAGCACCATCAGTAGCACCAGGCGGACTGATTTATCACCCAGCTTCCGGCTCAAACTTTCAAAATATGTCACCGGAAAAATTGGAAACGAATGAAAATTTCATAATAAAATCCATGGAATTCAAAATTTTGCAATCAATAGCTGTGTAATTCAAAGAAGTTTGTACCAACTTTCACAAGTATAAATGTACATATAATGTTTTGATGTCTGGAAGTGAGGTTCTGTTGAAAGATTTTAAATTAAAGTATTCCTTGAAGGACTGCATATTGCCTGCCACCTTCCATGCCAGAGTTTTAGACTGAGATCATCCTAAGTGGAGAAATGATGGAGCTATAACTGTGTAGATCAAACCTTAAAAAAATGTTATGTGTGATCTTGTGCGATATCAAGTTCAGAGTATGTGTTGTGAATGACTCTCAGCTACTACCACATCACGTTTTAGCTTAATATCTGTTAAACTCACTGCTTAATAGCCATATTTGTGTTGGCTAAAGTTGATTAGCTGTGGCAGCCATCTCGAATTGGGTTGACTCCAAAATTAAAACAGTTGTAGTGATTAATTTCTGTAAGTTTCAATAAAATCCAGTGGTTCATGAGAAACGTCAGTAGACAGAGATGACTCCAAATAGTGAATGACAAAACTTTGTACAATCTGCTGGCACTCAGAATATGTGTTAAGGATAACTCTGAGCAACTGCCACATCACATTTTAGGTCAATATCTATAAAACTGGCTGAGTATAACCATTTTTGGGGTTTTTTAGGTTAGGTTTGCTGTGGCAGGCATCGTAAATCGAGTTTACAAGTTATTCTGTTGTAGATCATATCCAGTTATTGCAAGTTTAAGTAAAATTTGTCCAGTGGTTCATGAGATATTTCAGTAATAAACACAAGCGCGCACACACATATACAGAGAGACAAGGGCTAAAACATTATTGTCACCTTTGTCTTTTAGCGGTGGTTGATAATAATTAACATTGCTCCTTGGACATGTTCCGTTTGGAGAAATAAAAACAATATTAAAAGAGAGCTAATGACAAACACCTGGTGGAGACCAACTAGGAACAGGTAAGAATGAGTGGGGCAGGAGTGGAATGAGGAAAAGACACTGGGGAAACTGTCAGGTACATGTAAGGAAAACAAACACAAGAATCACAAAAAAACTAATAAAATACCACAAAAAGGTTGCAAAATATAAACATTACAGAACAAGAAGAAAAATCTGATCCTTTAACATTACATGTGCAATATGATGCTGGAGATTTTTTTATCAGTCTGTAGTTGCAGGCATCATCTGCTGTGCTGTGGTCTGCTGGGGAAGCAGCATCAGTGCCAGCAGGCTCAAGAAACTCAGTTGGAAAAATATTTGACCAGAACTTTGAAAATTTGGGGTCAGTGAGGGATATGATGTTACTGAAAAACTGCTCTCCATTATTGACGACCTGTCCCATCCCCTTCATGACACCCTATAAAGGCAGCAAAGCTCCTTTTCAAACAGACTCATTCAGCTTCTCTGCCTTAGAGAAATCTACAGGAACTCATTCCTGCCATTTGCAGTTTTACTTTATAACAGCTCATATCTAACAGATAAACATTAGTAAACTTATACCTGAACAACTACTGTAAAATGTTATTATATACAGTTGACTCATCCATCATTGCACAGTGCTACAGTAAATATGGACATTATGTGTACCCTACCATCATTGCACTACCTCGGTCTTAATTTGCATTCAGTGGTTACTAGTTACCTCCACCAAGGAGGTTATGTTTTCAGAACAGACAGACAAACAGATGCTTATCTGTTTGTCTGTCTGTGTACAAGATTAATCAAAAAGTTATGAATGGATTTTCAGGAAATGTCAAACATGGTACAAGGAAAATGTGAATAAATTTTGGTGGTGATCCGGTCAAAAGTCAACATCACAGCTGACCTGGTGCTCTAACTCTGCAACAGTGTAATGTAGTAATGTTTAACTGCACAGCTGGACACCTCATGAGTCAAGGATGATCACTGTTGATTTCAAGGTGATGGAGTCAAAGGTCAAGGTCACAGATAACCTTTCTGTTGAAACCTTCTCTCTGCTCCTACATGTGACTCTTTTGTTACCTCCACCAAGGAAGTTCTGTTTCCGGTTGTGTACGTTGGTTTGTCTGTCTGTTAGCAAAGATCAGGTAAAAAGTAATGAACAGATTTGGAGGAAATTTTCAGGAAATGTTGGGGTTGTCACAAAAAACAATGGATTAAATTTTGATGGTGATCCAGATTATGATCCAGATCAGGCTATTTTTCAATCATGCTGTGGCCTCTGAGTGCTTTTAGTTTAGTTTTGTTTTTATAAGCGTTGGTGTAATGCTTTTAATTTTTAACTTGTCTGCTTCTGTGAAAAACCAATTTCCCTCAGGGGATCAATTAAGTATCTTTTTGTTTTAATCTACTGTTGTAATCTTTTTTTTTTTCCTGCTCCTGGTGGAAGGCGGACGTGTTTCTTTTCTCTCTGTCTCCTCCTGCCCCCCCCGCCTTTCCTTTTTCAAAGTTTTTTTTACATACTTTCCAAAAATTTAAGGAATATGGATCTGATCAGCTGGTTTCTCAACGCAATTGATACAATTTCCTCGACTGGGTGAAGG
>NC_051435.1:32587139-32591300 GCF_001649575.2 Kryptolebias marmoratus | reverse complement strand
CTGTATAGCGGGCCTGGGGTACTTTTAGATAGTTCGGTACCGTTAGTTTTAGCATTGTCACGTTTTAGATTATTTAGCCTTCTTGTACACTTAGCTTAGTTACTGTACAATTAGTTATCATATTCACTGTTAGCTAGATTCTTTGTGCTTTGGTTTAGTAATATCATGTTTTAGTAGTTTAGTTATCCTGCACCTTTGTTAGCATTGTCATGTTTTAGCTTAGTTATCTTGTCATGTTCTGTAACTGTCTGTAATTTTGTTCTTGTGTTGTAAAGCACTTTGAGTCGCCTCGTGCTGAAAAGTGCTATATAAATAAATGTACCTACCTACCTACCTACTGTAATGCTACTACTGCTAATGCTAATTCAGCTGCTGCTAAGTTTACTAATGCTAAGTCTGTGTTCAGAATGTTCACTGGTTCATTAACTACATCGTGGTTCCTATAAAGTAGACTATAGGCGATAGGGAACAGTGCAGTGGTTTTACAATTCAGACATTTCCTAAATGCAGCATACTTTATAATACTGCACTGAGTATTCATGGTCAGTTGTTGCATAAATAAATGTTAGCAAGATATGTTGGAATACAACACCTGAATCTGAAGTGCTGGACAACCACTTGCTGTTTTTTGCTTAGAAAATACAATTTACCTAATCTGTCTGCAAAACAGTCATATAAAATTTATTTGCAAATATTTGTTACACATTTTTGTTGTATCATATCACACAACCACAGACTGCAACTGCAACTATATAAAAAAAGGGAAAAATGTAATAGCAAATATAATATTTATATATGTACTTATACTTATACTTATATTTAACTAATTGTCACAGTCTACTGTTCCTGCCACTCCTGATCACAGATCTCAGCCCCAGTAACTTTCCACAGCCTCTCTGTCCATGCCACGCCTCCTGATCCCATGCCACAGTAATCAGTCTCATCATTTCCACCTGTTCCTGCCACTACTTAACCTCACCACCTTCTCACAGTCATTGCCAGATTACTGAACGGTTCACGTCAAGTAGATGTCCAGTGTTAATTCACAGTCCATGCCTGCCTTGCTGAGCTCGACCCCTAGCCCAACTCTCGTCTCCTGCTTACTACCTCCTCGGACTCGGATCTCTGGTAACCGACCTTGCTTCCCCACTCTGGACATTGCTTTCTGGATTGTACCTTTTTGGATTTTGCTACAGCTCTCTGACCTCACGCCTGCCCCTGGACTTTGCCAATCGCCTAAGTTCCTCTCTGAAGACCTCCACTGCTACCACCTTGCAGCCCCCGGCTGTCTTACCAGGTCCAAGCCAAGTCCCGATCCAGACTGTGAGTGCTGCTCCTGGAACTAGCATTCCATTTGTCTGGTATTTTCTAATAAATGGTTAAAACTTTGTTATTGTCTGCTTGTTTTAACTCCACTCACATCTGGCCTTGTCACGAATATTAATATTTGACTTATATACATGTTAAACATCTATAGAAATGAATAATATTGCGTACAAAATTTTAAATGTAGAACCACTGATTTTAAAGTTGTATGTCCATAAATAAAAGCAAGCCACACAACAGTTGGAATAGGTCTGGCTTTACATTGTGAATTGCAGCATATCTTTAAAATGCTTCATATTTAGACTTAACTGTATTATATAAATTTCTCAGCCCAGTGCCCCACAGCACAGACAGAGTATGAGACGGGCCACATTATATTAGCATCATCTAGGTAAGTAAAGGCATTTTCGGCAGGACTAAAAATTACATTATTTTGCTGTAGTCTTTAGCAGCTGCCTTAATTACTGCTGTGTTGGCTCAGGCTGCAGTTCATTGGTAGGACTAATTCCACCGATGTAGTGTACAACATCTGTACGCTACTTTTACTTAACCAGTAACATGGTTAGCTAGTTTCTAGAGCATTATAGAGTAATGGGAAATTGCAGTCAAAATTTCGAATGGCACAACAAAATGGCTGACTCATTATAAAGTGCACTATATAATGTATAGTGGGCAATTTAAACATAGCCTTAGAATAACTGTTAAATATTATAATTTAGTACTGCTAATTAGTATTAGCATTGACAGTTAGTTATTAGTATTAATACTAATTTTAGTTAAAGCTAATGTTCAGCTACATTTTGCTAGTCTGTTTGCTATTTTTGTCTAGTCTTGTTACTTTTAGCATTTGGATACCTTTTTGCTACCTTTAGGTTTTAGCATTTTGCTTTTAAATCTAACATTTTACTACTTTTAACTAGCATATTGCTATTTTATCCAGTGTTTTGCTACTTTTAGTTACTGTTGCTATTTTTTTGCTTTCAACTCAGTTTCAGCTTCTTTATCAATGTAATTCAGAATTCACACTGCATTCTCTAGATCAAGTTGATGTACATTTCCTTTTACCTCAAACAACAACGGCAAAGAAAATGCTTGCGCACAAGTACTTTGTTACGTCCCAAACCCAACTTAAAAAAGAGGGAGAGGGAATAGCATTTAACTAAATGAAAAAGAGGTGTTTGAAACAACTGGTTTTATTCAGCTTTCTTAAATGTGGAAGTTTGACATTACAAAATCAAATAAAGGCCAAAATGATAGTTAAACATCAAAATCACGACCAAACATCTGCAGACCAAACAGAACAAAATGAGGTAGACATAAAGCCACACAATACACTGAACCTGTGGCTTGTACCTGAACCAGGACTTAAACCAAACTAAAGATAAAAAAAAAAACAGAAACAATGTGACTAAGCCCCTTCAAAAACACATTGGGCAACAAAAACACAAGTTCAACTGGGGCTCACAACAAAGATTTTACTATTCTGTCAAAGGAGTCACAAGTTACCAGAAAAAGTCAAAGTTTGCCAAAACCAAACACCCAGCAAAGTGGCAAGCTGCTCAAACAAATGACACAGCCGCCCTGAGGATGAGGAAGGCCTGGTCTTTATGTGCCAGGTCCTGTGCGGATTGGTTGAGTAATTAACGGCAAGGCCCAATCCGGAGCGAGTGGAGGTCGGCACCAGGAAGTTAGAGAAGGAAGCGCTGTTGACCAGGAAGTGACGCAGGAGGAGCGGAGTTCGTCACAGTGACACCATGGGGCAGGAGGCATGAAGTGTACCTGTAACAATATTCTACTAACAAACAGAAAACCAGAATACCCAGCCAGAATGGCATCGGGCCGTAACACACTTTCATACAGTAATTTTCCTTTTATTTAAATTCTGAATCCAACTCAAGCAGTTATTTGAGTGAGCACTAAAAATTGTAAAAAAGAATTAAAAGACCAGTGTTTTCTGGCCATACATTTTCATTCCTGATGAATCATGCAGTTTGGCGTAAAGGACAGATAATCAGCGGGGCAGTTTTTGCCACCTTCATGTACACCAGGGCAGAAGTATGGGTGGAGTTTCTCAATGAAGGCGCAGTCATTGAAAGTGTAGATGAGAACTGCAGCATTGGGATCATAAAATGAGACCAGACCCTCCACATAATCCACAAACACCCCCACCTTTTCAGGCTGAGACTTCAGAGAGAGACTGACTGGCAAGAGCTTTATACTCATTTTCCTTTCTCAAACAATCCAGAAGCCATTCTGAGGTCTGGGTATGATTAGTCCCTTTCTGTTGATCGACTCTCTGGTCACTCCTAAGCTCCATTTGGTCTCTTTTAACCTGAACTTGTATCTTGTATCTTCTGTCTCTTCTGGATCATCAGTTGGATTTTAGCCTCAGTCTCATCCAGCTCTGCCTTCTTTGCCTCATATTCTTTTCTCAGAGGAACGACTTTGTGCAGCTTGTGGTCTAAAACGAAGCAGAGCATGCAGGCACAGGTCTGGTCTAACAAGCAGAACATCTCCAGAAGTTTGCTGTGTTTCATACACACCCTGCCTTCCAGGTTCTCCACTGGCTCTGTCAGCTGGTGCCTCTTTAGGCCCAGCACTGTCAGATGAGGCTCCAGGTGAGAATCACAGTAGGAAACCAGACACACCAGGCAGGACTTAAGGCCCTCAATTTGGTTCCACTACATACAGGTGCTGGTCATAAAATTAGAATATCATGAAAAAGTAGATTGATTTCAGTAATTCCATTTAAAAAGTGAAACTTGTATATTATATTCATACATTACATACAAACTCATATATTTCAAATGTTTATTTTGTTTAATTTTGATGATT
>NC_051435.1:32564741-32585863 GCF_001649575.2 Kryptolebias marmoratus | reverse complement strand
ATCATCAAAATTAAATGAAATAAACATTTGAAATATATGAGTTTGTATGTAATGTATGAATATAATATACAAGTTTCACTTTTTAAATGGAATTACTGAAATCAATCTACTTTTTCATGATATTCTAATTTTATGACCAGCACCTGTATGTCACAGGGAACCTCTCCCAGTTTGGCAGCCTGTTGATGTGAGCTGCTGCTGCTGGCTTTTTGTGAGGCTTCCTGTCTGAATTAGGAAGTCAGCCTCGTTCAGTATGGTTTTTATTTCTTTATTAGAAAGAAGGAGGTGGGGCACGGTGGCGAGCGCCTGGTGGCTGGGCTTTCGCTCATGGAGCCCGGCCGGGCTGGCCTGGAGGGGTGTGGTTGGGAGGAACGCCCCCCCTGATCTGAACCTGAGTGGTGTTCTGTTGTTGGACTTCTGAGCTCGTCATGGATTGTCCATAGCGAACACCATGTTCAAACATAAGGGTGTCCATATGTGCTCTTAGCACCAGGACACCCTAGGTCGCAGTTCAATGATCGACTTTGTTGTCGTTTCATCTGATCTGCGGCCGCATGTTTTGGACACTCAAGTGAAGAGAGGGGCGGAGCTGTCAACTGACCACTACCTTGTGGTGAGNTTGGCTCCGATGGTGGGGGAGGATGCCGGTCAGACCTGGCAGGCCCAAACGTATTATGAGGGTCTGTTGGGAACGTCTGGCAGAGTCTCCTGTTAGGCGGAGCTTAACAGGAGACTGGCTCCAGGAACAGGCAGGTAATCCTAGGCAGGTGTAGGGCAAAAAACAAACACGAGATTCTCAAAAAGGTTTCACAAATGACAGAGATTAACATGAGTGCTTGGCACATAACCACTTGGTAAAGTATCCACACACATACTCCAAAAACACCACAGAATGTTGTTCTTCATGACAGTGAAGTAGTCCTCCTCATCTGATTAGCTTGAGTTGTTCCCAACGAGCTGCATTGGCTCTTGATCCAGGTTTGTCTTGATATAGTCCAGTCCTATACAGAACAATCAGAATCAATACCACAAAGGAAACATAATTCATCAAATGTTTCTAAATGATACATAAATGTCACAAATATACTTTTAAAACCACAAAGTATGTCTTAACAACTAGATACGACCATAATGGGTAGCACCTACAATTTTGCTCATCAGTGGTAAAGGAGAAACAAATGAGGGAGGTCAAGACTGGATATAATTTATTCAAATAATAAACTGCTATACACTGTGCAATGTATTCACTTTTTGATTTATAGGTAATATTTTCTGATGACCAGGAGCTGTTCTTTGAATTTGAGGACACTAGAGCATTTTTAATTTATTTAAAAAAAAGGCAATTTGAGGAACAATTTATATGATTTACCCATTTTCAGCATGTCATCATTGCTTGTCCAGGATGTTCGGAACTTTGGAAGAAGAATTGCAGCTGCAATGAGTTCAGGGTCAGCAAGCATGGGTCCAAAGCGCTGCTGTATTCCTCCTTGAAGGGCATCGATCAGTGGCTGGCAGAACTTAGAGGAGATCCGTAGGCGGTTAAGTTTCACACTCAGAAGGCTTATGGTGGGCACCAGCCATCCCATATGGACATTTGCTTCTGCCTGCATTATGTTGAGGGCCTTGGTGATTGGTCTCATGGTCACAACATGTCAGGAAAGCAAGCTCAGCAGGATGTAACCTGTTAAACAAACAATCATACAATTCAATGTATATTTATATTGCATGTTAGTATGACCTATTTCATAAGTTAATATACTAATAACATGTCTTTTAACAATTCACTAGTAACTGCGCCATATTTAAAAAAAAACATTAGCTTAAATCTTAAAAAGTTATATTGCCATCACAATGTTTCTGTAATTTGATTTTATTGCAAGTTTTACAAGTATTACAAGTTTGTGTAGGGTAAATTTTCAACAGTAATAGTATCAGTAATGCTAACTTCAGACACACTGACAAAAAAAGTGCTATGAAGTGTCACTTACATGGGAACTTTAAGTGCAATGCAAACTGCTCTGATGGCCACCTGCAAGCAAGAGCTAACGATGATCTCTCAAGATTTTCAGGATCTATCCTGTGAGCAGTCACTCCAACAAAGCTCTGCCAGTGTGAAGCCCAGGAATCCGTTGTTGTGGCAATGTATTTGATATTTTGCATTGCTTTCCTTACATTTGCCTTCATTTCAGCTGTATTTTTTTCAATCGTGGTTCAAACTGTTGAACGAGACATCACAGTAGAATTAGGCTGAAGCTGCTGCACCAGACTTTGAAATCCTGACTGTTCCACTATTCCAAAAGGGTGCAAACCCTGGACAATGAACTTTATCACTGCATGGTCAACACTCTTCTGAGAAACTTTACTGCTTTCCTCAAGTTTTCTCTGCTTGCTGGTTGAAGCACCTTCATTGGAGTCAGATTCTTTCCTTTTGATGACCACTGAAGTCATTGCAAGGTATCGCTGGAGATGAGTGCCATGCTTTCTCTGAAAATAAACATATGCTCTTAGTAAATCGTAATCCTAATTTATACAAATTGGATAAGAGTAATAAAGAGCATCAACTGTTAACACACAACACCTTCAAATTAAAAATCCTGAAAGGATGGGCTCTTTAAAGCAGTGATCTCAAACTGATCCCTTTTAAAAAGAGCAGAGTGGCCACAGGCATTTGTTCAAAGTATGGTGGCACATCGGATTTGGATCATTCAATCAACTAGACTGTCTTAACAAATGTCCCCATACTTAATTGGAGAAAGAAAACTGCAGCTACAACTAGGGACAGGAATTGATAAAAAAAAATAATCAGCTATACGGATTCCATTTCCAATATAAACTGAAATCAATTCTTGTTGAGGTACGAAATAAACTTTAATTTTAAAAAATGCACCATGTTTGATACAAACAAAATCAAAGCTGGCTTAAAAGTAAAAATCCCTGTCAAAAGAACATTTCAACATGAAATGCAACTTTCTGCACATTAATAGATTTTTGTGCAGAAAAGACTGCATGTTTATCTTTTCAGGAAGGATTTTTCAAGACTTAAGGTGCCTCCAACTGTGAAAAACACCTCAGATGTTATTTATCCCTCTGTTATTTTACTCCTCTTTCCCTCTGTGAAAGCAGTAGTAGCTAATATTGTGTGAAAGCTTACCTCTGAGCCTGCATCACTCTACTACAGTCATTTTCAATAAATTAGAATATTTATGAAAAGTTCATGCATTTTAGTAACTCAGCTCACAAGTTATCATACAGATTGATTTCCCACAAACTGTTTTAAAGCTTTTATTTGTTAATGATGATGATTTGTTGTTTACAGCTAATGAAAACATGACATTTCTAATCAGATTACAGACCAATAAAAAAAACATAATTCAGGCATGTGGGTCTAATGAAAACAGCCCTGGCTCCAGACGAGTTTAACAGGGGTGGTTACTCAAGTAAATGTAACAAGTACTACCCACTTTTGAACATAAACAACAACACCAGTAGCCTACAGGCGACTTCTTAACAAGCTCCAGGTGCTGTACTGGTATAGTCATCTTTTAGCTAACATTAGCTGTATCCAACAGTCTTACTCAACTTAGTTGGTTAGTTTGGGGAAAAAACGGCAAAGTTTGCATTTTGCTGGTTTGCTGACATGATTCTAACATACACCTGAGCAGCTCTGCACAGCAGCAAGTGTTCTTCGCTGCCCTTGTTTAGAAACTGTGGGGTCAGTGTCCTGAATTGGGGGAGATAGCCTTGTGTAATTAACAACATTCAAGATGTTGGCAGTGAACAGTTTAATCCTCTCTTTATTTAGGCCAACTCCGTCTTGTTTGTATAAGTGACGGCATTCCCAGAAGATTTTGTGATTGTCAATAAAGTTCACAGATTTGGAGGAGCATTCTTTAATAAGTCATCTGTTAATCATAAGCAGCCTGCTGTAATTCTCATCTCCACGACCAGCTTTTGGTATTGGTCCACTTATAAGGACCTTAATTTTCAATTTCCAAGTGTGCCTAGAAGATGGCTAAAGTCCTTTTCCAGTATTTCAGATTGCTTCTTGGCCAGATCATTGGCTCCAGTGTGAATGATTAGATTTTTAATGCTTGGATGATCAGTGGTTAGTGGGACAATTTTCTCTGTAAAATCTGACACGGTGTCATTGGGGAAACAGAGTACCTTTGTTTTATTTTTGTTACAGAGATAATCAATACAATTTACTGCAGAATCCCCGACAATAAGGACATTTGGCATTAGTTTTGGTTTCTGGGTCACTTTAGGAGGTGGTCGTGTTGGTCTTGTCTCATACCTCTTGTTGATGTTTGGAGGAGAGGTGTCTGTTGTAAGCTCCTGCTGCAGCGCAGAAAACTTGTTTTTCAGTGGAATTCCAGAAGAGTTTAGTCGGTTTCCTGCTGGTAGCATGACGGGATGTGTTATGGCTCGAGCTGGCTGATTTGCCCTTGGTACCGGAGTCAAGGAAGGTGGAATCATGTCAGCTGCAGCTGTATGTTGTCCTTTCTTTGGCGCTGGTGTTGATGAGGGGATGTTTCGGCTCAGTGCTGGCCATGCTGTACCATTTAGGTGAGACGTTCATTCTGTCAGACGTTGAAGCAGATCCAAATGATGAGATTTATTTTTCAGCTTAGCTCTGAGACAGTTCCAGGTGGTTGAGCTGCTTGAGGTGCTTGGATGCTGTTTGTTGTCCTGAGGCATTGGTAGAGTTGTTTCATTTCCAGTAACTGTGTTGATCTCGGCATTTACTTCCAGTCGAGACAGCCTTTGTTCTATCAGTTCAAGTCTGTGTAAAATACTGCTGGTGTCCTCTGCTACGACCGTAGGCATCTCGCGCTTGCTTATCTTGGATATAGCAAAGAGTGAAATAAAATTAAAAATCCAGTGCACACCTTTTTTGCACACCTCCACCGGAGGTGTGCAAAAAACAGCTGATACTGATTGAACATTTAGATTACTAGTTCTTCCCCAAACCTTGTCCTCAAGGCAAACTGACCTGCATGTTTTCAGTTCAGCAAAACCCTGTTAATCAGACGTCAATTAAAATCATGTGTGCTCAATTAGAGAAATGGCTAAGACTTGTAGGGCCTGGAGGACCAGTGCTGAAAAACACTGGATTGAACGCTGGCATTTAATTTATTAGATTTCAACCACAAAACAACATTGATTCAATGACACAGTTTCAACGCTAGGTAATTGGCTAGAGTGGTTGATCCACCATCAGTTGTTGACCTCAACCATACATGCAACCTTTGTGATGATAATTCAACGCTGAATTAACATCTTTTGCCAATGAGCCAACAGCGAAGTGGCTGTGTGGTTGGGCCATCCCACTCATGTAAACGGTAGGGGTGGACCGCTCGACACCTTGTAGTATGTTGTAGATGTTTTCATGTCAATATATCACACACAAACAGTCAGTAAAAATTGTTATGAACAAGTAAGAAAATGTACAGAAAGGAATCAGCACTGAATATCCTCTAAAGTGCTTAATTTAAAATGTGATAACCCCCACTCACTAATAAAATGCTCTGACCCAGAGCTCCGATGAGGAGGAGAGGAGGGGAAGGGGTGTGGCAAAACAGCTAACATTGATTCAACATGGATCAGACATTGATCAGACATCGGCATTTCAGTCATTAGATTTCAACCACAAAACAACATTGATTCAATGACACAGTTTCAACGGTTAGAATTGGATGGTTGTTTCATGGTTGATCCATCGTCAGTTGTCGACTTCAACCAAATATCAACCATTCTGACTATAATTCAACGTTGATTTAACATTGTGTGCTATCTGGGTGCTGTCTTTCAACCACTTTGAAAAGCTTTTTCCATTGTTATCCTTCTGCCTCTTCAGTTTTCTGCCTCTCCATAGCTTTCTGTCATCAGATGACAACACGATTCACATTAAAACAGTCACGCTCCCGCGCATGCTCGAGGGGAAGTGAAGGAGCGGAGGGGCGCCTGATCAGTGACGTGTCTCTGTTATCGATCATATCATTTACACATGCGCAAACAGCTGGTAAATACAGAAAATGCTTCTGGATTTATGCCACTGTGGACACAGAGTGGAGCGGGTCTCCTCTCTGCTGTGAGATTGACAGCTGTCAGTGCTTGGGGAAGTGGGCGGGGCTTTCGGCATACTGCAGAATGATTGGTGCTTCCACACATTTATTTGCCAAAGTCTCCAATAACACAGAAAAAAGTCACTAGATTTGTCGCTAGTAGCTTTGAAAAATGGCCAGACGGATCTGAAAACTCGCTAACCATCCGGAGTATCCAATGACCTATCCATATAAGTCATTGGGAGTATCTTTTCTTATTGTGCTCCAGCCCGTGCAGAAAGCATTGCGCTGCACATTGGTTCTGGTTAAAAAAAAAGGCCGTCTGCGTCTGTATTTCTTTTAGCGTGAGAAATACAAAAAGTGGCATGTGAGCGTGTGCGCTTCACAAAATGCGTGTGTCTCACGGTCAATGCGTGAAACTTGAGAGCCCTGCTTTTATTCATAGACTGATAAAAGATTGTGACTTATGTTAAGACTTTAAAAGTTCACAACGACACAAATAAAGCTTCATAGAAAAGTCGCAGCAGTGTTAGCCAACATCAATCCGGTGTTACACTGGCTGACGCAGCTGCTGTGATCCACTTGTCAAGCCGTCTCTGGTTTTAGAATATTTTTTTTATTTTTTATTTTTTTGGTTTGTTGGTTTGTGTTTCGCAGTCATGTCAACAATGCATCTTGTCCAGAAAGGAATTAATGTGCGTCTGGATGCTGGACGCTTTCAGGGAAAGTCCGAAAACAGAATATTGGTCTTGTAAATGTTTAACCAATGCAATAACAATGCGCTCACGGTGTATCCTTCAGAGAAATTAACCCATGTAAGAGAAATAAATAATTCCAAGGGTAATATCACTAAAGAGAGCGTTGCTTTCTCAAAGTTTACAAAGTAACTGCCATGTGGGACAAATGATAAAAACGATAATCTGATGTCCCGTTCTCCTGAAGGCAGCACGAAGCTGCGCTGAAGAGAAACACCATCGATACAGTTGCAGTTCTGTGCCGGTTTTAATGTTTTAGGCCACAATATTTTTGCAAGTAGTTCAAAGTTTAAACTGATATTGTTGTGAATCTTTTGTGTAAACTTTACCTTTAAGCAAACGCCCCCCAAAAGAATATCAACGCCCCCTTTTTGAAAATATTGCTGCCAGTCCCCCCGTCATCCTCTCAACGCCCCCCAGGGGGCAGTACCGTCCCCGTTGAGAAACGCTACTATAGGCTTGTAGGCACATCCTGGTAAATTTCCATACAGTTAGGAGGGGTCAAGGGGAAACAAAAGGACCAGATAACACATACATCCTGGCACCCTATAGGGATAAGAATAAAGGCATTCCTAACTAAACTAAATTATGGTGGTCACATGCAGCAAGAATAACTGAAACAGTATTTTTCCCATTACATAGCTTATAATAGCTACTGTCAAATTAGGACGGGAGAGAGCAGGATAAGATGTTCCTCCTTCCAAGGCAGGAACAAAGTGAACCACACTGTGGTTTGAACACACTCTCCAGTTCCCTTTTTTGAATAAGGGGACCACCACCCCGTTCTGCCAATCCAGGGGAACTGCCCCCGATGTCCACGCAATATTGCAAAGTCACGTTAGCCAACACAACCCTACAACATTCAGAGCCTTAAGGAACTCCGGGCGAATCTCATCCACCCCCGGAGAATTGCCATCCAGGAGCTTTTTAACCACTTTGGTGACCTCAGCACCGGAGATTGGAGAGCCCGATCCAAAGTCTCCAGGCTCCGCCTCCTCAATGGAAGATGTACTGGTGGAATTGAGGAGGTTTTCGAAGTATTCCGCCCACCGACCCACAACAACCCGAATCGAGGTCAACCCCGCCCACCCCCACACACACCCCACCCCGACTATAAACAGTGTTGGTGCTGCACTGCTTTCCCCTCCTGAAACTCTGTATGGTGGACCAGAATTGCCTCAAAGCCGTGCGGAAGTCTTTTTCCATGGCCTCTCTGAACGAACAAAAGAAACTAATTTATGAAAAAATGCTGACATGGCAGTAAAACCAAACATAACAAAACCCAAAATTGAGACACAAGCAAACCTGAGAAACAAGACGAGAGGGACAATCAGACAGCACATGAAGCGACAATGAACCAACCGTGAGTGGAGGATTTTCAAACAGGTAATTAGGTGAAGTGGGCACAGGTGAGTGATAACAGCTAGGATCAGGTGAAGATGGGCGTGGCAGGAAAACAAGAGACTGACTGAGGAGAAGTGAATGATGACAGGAAACAAAGACATGTGGAACAAAAACTGGACTAAGACAAGGCTAACAAAGATAACTGAATAAAATAAACAATAAACTCAAACTGAAACATGAAGACAATAAAAGCAATAAACTGAATACAAAAACCCAAATCCTGACATATAGACCTTTTTCACATAAAACCGAAAACAGTTTGACGACTGATAAACTCACTTCTGCTGTAGGCAACAGACAGTAAACCTATAGAGAGTTGTTGTGTTTGTAACTTAGTGCTGGCAGCTGCATCACCCTCATCCGCGTGCTAGACCCACCGCCACCCCAGGGAAACACCCAATGCTCTGCTGCATCTCAGATGGATCACAGGTAAGACAAGCTAGTTTCTGCTGCTATTAACTCATAGAACTTACTACTAAATTTTATGTTAAAATTGTGTAAAGTGAAATTAAGCCAGGAAGGGGGAAGGTGTTGCCCTTTGACCTCCAGAGAAGGGAGGCCAATGACTTATTGAGGGAGGCAGTGATCCACCCTCGGGAGGAGGAGGGGGGCCAAGTAGTAAAAACCAGAGAACATCCTTTGTTTCCTCAGACAATCTTTGGGGCACTTTGCTGACACTTTGAGGTGATGTGTTTTCCCACATTTTATTTCATGATTGTCTCCCAAATGCATTTGGTTTATTTTATCTTTGTAATAACTGGTGTTTTTTCTCTGCTTTTGGTAAAATAAAACTTTAAATTTAAGGTATTGTCTCCTCCCGGTCTCTTTCCATCAACCAACTCAGGTGAGGTAAAGGCAGAAGAATGCAGGTGAAAATCCTTACCTCAACAGGGGCTGAGGGTTGTGGGCAGGGGTGTTGGCTGTCAACCTCTGTCATCCTGGCTATACCCAGGTTATAATAAAAGAAGCACTAGGATTTCAAGAGGCCTTCGCATCAGGTCAAATTAAAAAATACATACAATCCAAACCAGCAAAACGGTCTGAGCATTTTTTTTTAAAACAAACTTTATTTATTATAAAAAATACAAGTTTAATTGGTACTACAATTGAAGTGAATTGCCTTTTACTGTTGTTTAACATTAGGAACAACCAATGTAAGTACACAATAAAAGCAGGTAAGACAGAGTACAAATAGGTTGAATAAACGCATATCCATATGTACTACAAAAATATTGCACTAAGATATCAAATTTGGAGCACAGAGCAGCTGTTTTAACAACCTTTCTATTACTTTTGGTAGATGGTGTTCTAAAATTAATTTAAAAAAGCAGAAAAAACGTGTAGATTTTAAAACTTTGTGAACACTTCACGAATATAAAACTTCCCTAATATGACAAGAAAGTTACATAAAAAATATTCTTCTTCCACAATGCTCTGATAAACTTTTGACTGAACAATTGCGGTCGATGGGACTTTTACTTTGAAGGCGGAAATTGCTTTATCGAACTTCCGGGAGTGACCTCTGCAGGATTTTTTGCTGGGTACCAGCTCATGAAGGGGTTAAAGGAAATGAAAAAGCAGATAAATTAGCAAAAAGGGCCTTAGAAATGGCAATAACAATTAGAATTCCTTTTGGGAAAGGAGAAGGGAAATCACGTATTAAAAATAAAGAAATAGAAGAATGGCAAAAAAGGTGGAATGAAGATAAGAAAGGGAGAAGATTATATAAAGTGCAAAAGTCAGTATTAACTACAAATATTAATGAGAGAAACAGAAGGGAAGAAGTAATTATGACAAGATTAAGAGTAGGCCACACCTATTTAAATGACACCTTATATTTAATAGGGAAGAAAAACAATGATAAATGTGAAGGATGTGGTGAGAAAGAAAATGTAGAACATATATTAATGGACTGTAGAATATATGAATCTGAAAGGGAGAATTTGAAAAGAATAGTTAGAAGGACAGGTCAAGAATGGAGTCTTAAAGGAATATTAGGAAATGATGGAAACATAAAGGATATTTTTAGACTAAGGAAAGCATTATTTATTTTTCTTAAAAATACAAGATTAATAAATAGAATTTAAGAGATGTAAAGAAATGTTGCTACACACTCGTGTACAGTAGGTGGCGGTATGCACCTTAAAGTTGCTTGCAATCCGCCATAATATAAAAGAAAAAAGAAGAAGATCTCTGCAGGAGACATGGACACACGTGGATAATAATGGAGTTCAGCGAAATAAATCCTTAACAACATCCCTATATTCAGGTAGAACAAATTTAACCTCAGTTACGAAGCGGTGTGAGTCGTCAGAGATGAAAAGATTTGCTCCTTTGGTTAGAAGACGGCGCGACGTCGTGTTCAATAAAACATTTAAAAAGTGATTTTTTTATGTGTTGACCGACTGTAAAAAACAACGGAATAGCAGTTTTTAAAACTAAGACATTGAATTTAATATGACATAATGTCACTCGCAGAAAAACAGTAAATAGGACTTGTTTGTAATGTTTATGACGTTTATAGAATACAACGTAGACATAATTTTATTGTAAGAATTAGACTGTCACTTTGTATATATGTGATGTCGATCACAAGTGAGTCTATTATTGCCCAAGATATTTATCTACAACCATTATCGGGTGGGGGAAAAATCTGCCTCAACATGTCAATAACTTTTGATTTGAGTTTAACTTTGAATTTGTAGTTCAGGTAAACACGGTGGTTAACAGCTAGCATCAGTTAGCATCAGGCTAGACTGTCATTCATTGAGGGCAAAACTGCTTAATAAACGCATTAAGATGAAGTATGTGTAATATTTTGTTCATTGCAACAATTTATGTCTCACTGATAGTTTGTTTTAGGGTCCAAATTTGTGAAAAATTTGGAATTTAATGTGAGTATTTACGAAGTCTGGATAAATATGGAAAAACGAAAAAGTTTGTAAAAACATTGGTGTTTCCAGACTCTTAATACCTATTGCATTTTTTAAAAGACAAATATTAACAGCTAAAAGGAAATAGGGAACACAGATCATTTTGTATTGTGAGTTAATACTGTTTGTAGTGTTATTAATAAAATACAATGACATCGTTTAACATGTATGAAAAAACAGAGAAGATTAAAAATTTGTATGTAAGGTGACTAAGTTTCTAATCCAAAAATATGTTGCCTAAGCATAAAACTTAAAATAAAACAAAGCAGTATTTAAGTATAAATATCTCTTTCACTAGGTAGTTGATTATCTATACAAGGTGGATTGAAAAGACAAATAAATCTTGAACAAAAATAAAAAAAGAGGGAAAAAATTCTTTAGACATAAATATAAAATAAACAGCACTATTGCAGAAACATACTAAATTACAGTAAATTTACATCCATTTTGATTTCAAAATGTGCTTCAAAAATTGATACAAGTATGGAATATCTGAATGAAAACAGTGTGGGGAACCTGGTTTTTATTTAGTAACACATAAGTGCTCTATTTTCCTGAGGAAAATGTTCTGTATTTATTATTATTATTTTTACTGTATTTGTATTTTTAAAAGTTTTCTGCATCTTCCAGAAGAACATAATTGAAGATGAAGAGCAAAGAGAAGACGAGGCGGGAACCGCTGGTTCCAAAACGGAGGACTGTGGCGAGCAGCAGCGATGATGATGATTCTGATGTGGAGAAGAACTTTGCCCTGCTCACCAAGAGAGAGGACGCAAGGGGAGGGACTGAGGAGCTGGACCACCAAGAAGAGGGAGAGGAGGAATGCAGTGATGAAGAGGAGGAAGCTGAGGAAGAATCAGATGGTAGTAATGACGACTCGGATGAGGGTAGTGAAGACGAAGAAAGATCAGATGGCCAGGAGGAAGTGGGTGAAAGTGGTGAAACCTCTGAGGACGACCTGAAGGATGATGATGAAGACCCTGATGATATTGGCGGTGTCGGTGAGATCCAAACTAAAGAAGATGTCAGAAAAGGTGAGACTGAATGTTTATATATTATCACTTCTCAAAGCTCTGTGTAAATATTTGTTAATTCTGCAAAAAATAGGAATAAAGACAACCTTGGACAACCTTTTTGGGGTCACAGAGTCCACCTGAACTCCTCAGACACACATTAATTCAAAATAGAATCAAAAATTGAGTGAATTTTGAATTTTAAACAAGAAGTCAAGTTTTCTTGTGCTTTCACACAGGTCAACATTAGCTTTAATAGTGGTTTTCTTCTGTAGTACATTTCTATTCTGAAGAACATGTTCTGTTGGTTGTGTGCAGCCACTCAGGGATGATTGTTTGTACAGTGGTGACACACTGAATCTTTAGTGCAGTTAAGGCTAATTCTTGTGTTGGTTTGCACAATATATGAAAATTTAATTGTCACCATAACATCAGTAAGTTCTCTGTGCATAATGACTCTCAGCTTCAGCAGCATCTTCACAAGGTCTTCTGCTTTTGTTTTGGGGTTAATTCACACATTTCACACTAAAACACGTTCATCTCAGGAACACAGAACCTTCCTTCCTGAGCAGTATGACAGCAGTTCATTCAGATGGTGTTTATACTCGTGTATAAATTTTTGAACAGATGAACCTTCAGGCAGCTGGAACCAATTCTTTTGGTTGAATTCTGCCTGAATTCAACCAAAGGATGAACCAGAGTTGGGGAGGATAATAATTCTCTTCCTTGTAAACTTGAAAACAATCCTCAACTTCTGATAGAATCCAAGAATAATGTATTTATGTGAACAATTCATTCTTAAAGCAATAAAACACACACTTCAATGTTTTCTTCCTAATTTGTTCACCTTGCTAGTGAGAACTTCATAAAAAAATAATTGTAAGAGTTTTCCAATTAACGTCTACACTATGTACTCTACCTTGCTCAGAACTGTCCAACATGTCATTTGAGGACATCATGAAGCTGCAGAATCAGGTGGGAACCAAAGTTTACAACGAGATTGCTTATGGAAGCAAAAAGAGTTGGGATGCCAGCAAGAAGAAACGACTGAACAAGAACAGGTCTGTGGTTCATCTTCATCATTAAGATCTTAAAAATGAAGCTCAGCTTCTACGTGATTCAGGTTATTGGAGAGTGTGTTTGTCATTTCAGGCCAATGGAGATCTCTGCTAAAAAGCCAGCGCCTTTCTTACGTCAAGTTGTTCCTGCCAAGAAAGCAGTGAGTGTGGAGAATCTTTTTTTTTTTTCTTTGCATTTACAACACTACATATCCAGCCTTTAGCATTTACTTTGACACCTGTTTGTTTTTCTTTTAGGCAAAGAGAGATCCTCGATTTGACGACCTGTCTGGGGAATACAAACCGGAAATTTTTGAGAAGACATACAAGTTCATTAATGACATCAAACACAAAGAAAAAGAAGTGAGCAAACTAAAATCTGCTGTCTGAATTTAGAAAAGCGCTCTTATAGATTGAATTCAACTGTAAACTGTAGAATCTGTTGTGTGTGTGCAGATTGTCCAGAAAAGGCTGAAGAAGATGAAGAAGAACAGTCAAAGGAAGGAGAAACTGCAGTTCCTGCTGAAAAGATTGGTGAGGAGCTGCATCAGTCCTTTCACCTACGTTTGTTGTTCTTAGGAGTCTTTCGTCTCTTGTTGCTTGTAGTAACTAGACCCTACAGGATTTCGCAATGTTGGGATCGCAACTATTAACGCAAAATCAAGCAAACTCTGTGAAATCGCAACTTTGTCCAAAACACCGCGACTTTCCCGCAACTTCAACCAAAATAACCCCAAATAACTCACGAAGAAGAGATGTGACGTCACATCCTGTTAACATCAGAATGCTGGGAGCATGCGGGAGCAGCGACCAAAGCCAAAATGTGCGCTAATGCTTCACATTTGCCCACAAAGATTTCGGCAAAATACCGCAGTGAAGTTAGTTTTAAGTTGGATATTGGATATTCGCGCTCTGCGGAGTTGGCGGGGTCTAGCTCATGGCTAACCCAAATGTCGGCCAGCCATTCCCTAAGTGAACCACCACGCGTGAGAGATGGGGCTGGCAGAGAACGGCTGGCCGACATTAGCGTTCCTGTTTCGGGTCAGCTGTGAGCTAGACAGCGCGAATATCCAACATCCAACTTAAAACTAACTTCACTGCGGTTGCAAACCAGTTTCCTCCCCAGCTGCACGAGAGTGGGGGGGGAAGCTGTTTTGCATGTCCTGCAGTGTAATCATGGAACATAAACGCATCGACAAACACTTTGTGTCTGCAAAACATGTGAGGAGAGCTGCAGACGACGGACAATCCAGAAAGGGTCATGAATGTCAGTTTTTAAGCTAAGTTCTCAAATAAAGCACCTTTTGATAATTTCAATGTTTGTTGGTAATTATCTTACAAAACTAGTAAGTATTTTTGATTTATATATTAAAATTTGTTTTTTTTAATTGATTTTAGTAAAAAAAAATCGCAACTTTTCATCGCAACTTTTAGGAAAATGTCAGTTGCCTTGCAGCACAGAGACAATGACTGACGTTTTTCAGATTATCTGACAGGTTATATAGTATACATTAGTCCCTCCTCCCTGCAGGCGGCAGCTTTCAATTGCCTTCTTTTTATCTTTCCACCAACTATCCTGACAGATTTCTAACCGTGTATAGTTCAGGTGGTTCTTCATGCCATCCACCTCCGACCCAAGTGTTAGACTTGTGAACTCAGGTGTTCACACAATACACGACTAAAATTCAAATCTCTTTAGGTGTGTTTTTAAAAAATTATCTAGTTTAATGATTTCTGAATTACCTACCACATAATGCACTACTGTAACAAGATAATGTGTTTAACAACAAACTTCTGATTTCATTGTACTTCTTTGTGATTACATGACATGTTTTCATACATCAACTTTAACAAGTTCAACCAGTTCTCTTTATCTCCCTTTGGGTGATTTATCTGCCTTCCCCCATATGGTGAGCTGAAACGCTGTGCACACACCTATACATACACTGGACCCACACTGTGCACACATGGCCTATAAACACCAGTTCACATGCACATCTCACAGTAATTGTGGTCTCAACCACAGCCTGGGTGGACAGACTCAGACTGAACACTGTGCGCACACACAGGTGGGCAACCTTCTAACTTCTGAACTTTAGATTTAGACTCTATGTGAAACTTTAACTAAACTTCTTAACAATTCTAGACCATTATATCTTCAATATATCTCTTCTAAATCATTATATTTTTAATTTATCAGCAATCTAATCAACAAACCTCTACACTACTGTGCTTTTAGTCTATAATTAGTCTATAACTATTCTTACCTTTCTAACCTTTTTCTCTACCGTAATCATGGTTACATGCCTTCACAACAAAGGCAAGTGCAGGAAGTGCAGTTTGTCTTATATCACCTTTGCTCTGCAGTGATTGCCACACAATGACCCTTCAAAGTAAATCCAGTCAACATAAGTTATGTTACAATGTCAAATCAGTTTTGACAAGAAAATGCAAAGAAGTAATTAAAGTACAATGAATCTAACTAACACTTTTGAACATAATATATTTCATGTTTTGTCTTGAGAACTTATTATGTCAATATGCATCCAGTTGTGCATAACAGTAACCACTACTACCAAAAACTGCTTTTTTCAGCTGTTGCCTTTAGAGGTCTCCGCAGTAGATCATCTGCCTCCATCTCACTCTATCCCAGCCTCCTCTTCTGTCAAAACAGCCCTCTACATTTCCTCCTTCACTACATCCATGAACCTTCTCTGTTGTCTTCCTCCTTTTCTCCACCCTGACAGCTCATAATCAATATGTTCAGTCCCTCCTCTGCTCATGTCTGAACCAGCTCAGCCTCACCTTTTACTAATTCTACAACACATTCCCAAAAGGTTGTGATAGTAAAACTTCTATCTATAAATAGATGTTTACATACAATGTACCAATAGACACAGAACCATCTTTTCCCCTTACTGACATTAAATAAGAATAAAGCTTTCCTGTTTTAGGTTGGTTAGAATTCCCAAAATTATGTATTTTTTTAGTTTGTTTGTGAGCCACCAAAAAAGATAAAAGAAGAAGCAATTCTGGTTCTGGCTATTTCATTTTACCTGATGCAAATTGATAAATAACATCTATTTCCAATCTGATGTTTTATTAAAACTAACTGGACAACCTGACAGAATTAATAACATCTTCTGACCAAATTTGAAAGTGAACTGTTTACCAAAATAGTTTAAAATGTCCAAATTCTTGCATGAATAAGAAACTGAAAACATTAATCCTAAAATCCAAACATTCTGTTTAGAGGACACTTTTGGTTTAGATAAACTAACAATCACTATTTCACCTTATGTTATTAAAGCATTACTTGTTGCTTTATTTTATCATAACAAATCCTCATTCAAAGTAATTACTTAGTCATTCCTCACAAAATATTCCCCAAAATCTTAGTGTTAGTCTTATTTTTGTTGTCGTCTTAAATGTTTATTGTTGATTCCATTTTCTTAAATTGAGTTTTAATGTTGTAATAAAACCTTAAAGACAAATTTGTTTTCCTCCTTATTCAGAGGAAAACATTATGATAAAGGGTTCCTGTGATGAATGAATTTCATCCTTCAGTTCTTGAGAGCTGATAAATTTTAAGTTGGATCTCAAGACTGAACTGCCCACTCTTTACAATGATTTTTGTTATCTAAAGCTACAAGTTTACTGTATTTTCCGGACTATAAAGCGCACTTAAAAACCTTTAATTTTCTCAAAAAACGACAGTGCGCCTGATAATCTATAGCACCTTATATATGTAAGAAGTTGTAATGTTTTTGGTAAACTACAAAGCCGCACCGCTTGCAGCGTTAAGGCTCCGTTATAGTTGCACAGGGCTCCGTACACGGCGTGCGGACCTGAGTGAGCGGTTTAGGCGTTTATACTTGAAGCTTACATCGGTGCAGTATTCTTCCCTGAGTTTTGAACCATTTGATTATCTTTGTGATCTCTCATAGATGGGTCATATAAATGCTGATACATGCGAACCAGCTCCACTAGAGCACCAAAATATCCATTTTGAATAGAGCCTGGCGCACGCGGTCCGTGCCAAATCACAAAAATGATGATTCGCCTTATATATGTCAAAAATTAGAAAATGGACCATTCTTTGACAGTGTGTCTTATAATTCAGTGTTGTGCCCTATAGTGCGGAAAATACGGTACATATATTTTTTTCATTTGGTAACACTGACTTTAAACTGGTCTTTGCAAACTGGTTCATTATTAGTTTTTATGTAATCTTGTTAACAGACAGACAAAGAAACAAATGTGAACCTTGGCGGACACAACAAAGGGGTCACCTGCTGGATCCCAGCATTTTACAAAACTTTCCATTTTTAGATTCAAAGAGAAGGGTGGCTGATCGGTTCTCATGGAAGAGGTTAATTTTTAAATGCTTTGACTGTGATTTTGGGCAGGAAAACCAGGAGCGAGCAAGACTGAGCCGAGAGCAGCAGAGGGAGAGAGAACTGCAGTTCAAGAGGCAGCAGAGAGAACAAGCCAACCAGGGGGATCGTCCGTTCTTCCTCAAGAAATGTAAGAACAAGTTCTTTTTCAAAACTATTCTGTCCTTGAGGAGTGGCTCCAAGTTCTTCTTAGAACCCGTAGCTGTGATGGTCTTTAACATTTGTCTAGAAGTGGACATAAATCCACCTGAATGGATCGCACTTGTAGTTCTCAAGGTCTACAAGCACCACTTCTGAACATGTTGAGGTCCACAGACACCACCATTCTGACTGATGTGAAACATTTTTAATTCAACATTCTCAAAACAAGTCTCTGGCCACACACAAAACAAGAACATCAGTGATCACTTTATGCCAAGATCAGAATAAATGCCACTGCATGTTAACTCTTGTGTTCCATTAGAGCAGTGGTGTCCAATCCTGGTCCTGGAGAGACGCTGTCCTGCAGGTTTAGTTGTTTCAGTCACTCAAATCAGGAGTGTCAAAGCAGAGAAACACCTTAAACATGCAGGATAGTGACCCTCCAGGACCAGGGTTGGACGGCACTGCTTTAGAGGGAGCTTGTGTGCCACCAGTGATCCACGAGGTTAAACAGATGCTTCAAAAGGAGTCAGTTGTGCTTTATTGTATGAGACGTTGAGATTCTTCCAAATTTGTAGAATCAGAATGAAAGAACTAATTTTCTCATACTTCAAAGTTTCTGTTTGGGGCCAAAACAGAACTGTTAGATGGTTGTACAGTAAATTGAAAAAGGAGGTTCAATGTGCTTTATTTCATAAAAACATGAAAAGAAGTGTGTCAACACATTATTTCTAGTTTTAGAAAGTACAGTCATGGCCAAAAGTTTTGAGAATGACACAAATATTATATTTTCACATGATCTGCTGCCCTCTGGTTTTCATGTGTGTGTGTCAGATGTTTTCATCACATACAGAAATACAATTGCAATCATATTATGAGTAACAAAACCTTTTATTGACAGTTAGAATGAGTTAATGCAGCAAGTCAATATTTGCAGTGTTGACCCCTTTTCTTCAGGACCTCTGCAATTCTCCCTGGCATGCTCTCAATCAACTTCTGGACCAAATCCTGACTGATAGCAGTCCATTCTTGCACAATCAATGCTTGCATTTTGTCAGAATTCCTAGGTTTTTGTTTGTCCACCCGTCTCTTGATGATTGACCACAAGTTTTCAATGGGATTAAGATCTGGGGAGTTTCCAGGCCATGGACCCAAAATCTCTGTGTTTTGTTCCCTGAGCCAGTTAGTTATCACCTTTGCTTATTGGCAAGGTGCCCCATCATGCTGGAAAAGGCATTGTTCATCACCAAACTGCTCTTGGACGGTTGGGAGAAGTTGCTCTCGGAGGACATTCTGGTACCATTCTTTATACATAGCTGTGTTTTTAGGAAAGACTGTGAGAGAGCAGACTCCCTTGGCTGAGAAGCAACCCCACACATAATTGGTTTCAGGATGCTTTACAGTTGGCATGAGACAAGACTGGTGGTAGCGCTCACCTCGTCTTCTCCGAAAAAGCTGTTTTCCAGATGTCCCAAACAATCGGAAAGGGGATTCATCAGAGAAAATGACTTTACCCCAGTCCTCAGCAGTCCACTCCCTGTACCTTTAGCAGAATATCAGTCTGTCCCTGATGTTTTCCTGGAGAGAAGTGGCTTCTTGGCCGCCCTCCTTGAGACCAGGCCTTGCTCCAGGAGTCTCTGCCTCACAGTGCGTGCAGATGCACTCACATCTGCCTGCTGCCATTCCTGAGCAAGCTCTGCACTGCTGGTAGCTCGATCCCACACCTGAAACACTTTTAAGAGATGGTCCTGGCGCTTGCTGGTCTTTCTTGGGCACCCTGGAGCCTTTTTGGCAACAATGGAACCTCTCTCCTTGAAGTTCTTGATGATGCAATAGATTGTTGACTGAGGTGCAATCTTTCTAGCTGCGATACTCTTCCCTGTTAGGCCATTTTTGTGCAGTGCAATGATGACTGCACGTGTTTCTTTAGAGATAACCATGGTTCACAGAAGAGAAACAATGATGCCAAGCACCAGCCTCCTTTTAAAGTGTCCAGTGGTGTCATTCTTACTTAATCATGACAGATTGATCTCCAGCCCTGTCCTCATCAACACCCACACCTGTGTTAATGGAGCAATCACTGAAACGATGTTAGCTGGTCCTTTTAAGGCAGGGCTGCAATTAAGTTGAAATGTGTTTTGGGGGATAAAGTTCATTTTCTAGGCAAATATTGACTTTGCAATTAGTTTATTTAATAAATGACATGCATTGTTGGTGAATTCTAAAATTAGATATAACCAATAAAATACGAAACAAAGGTACAAAGCAGTCAACAACCAGTGTCTCTGAGCCTTTTTCTCCTGTTTTAAAGAATACTTTGAAATACCTTGAAATTCTGGAGCAAAATGTGCTGCTCAGTGTTAGAAAGCTTTGTCTCGGTCTCAGGTCATGGGTCCTCCAACAGGATAATGACCCAAAACTCACAGCTAAAAACACCAAGAATGGCTCAGAACCAAACATCGGACCATTCTGAAATGACCTTTTGAGCCCTGATCTAAATCCTGTTCAACATCTGTGGAAGGAGCTGAAACATCTGGAGAAGGAACCCTTTAAACTTGAGACAGATGGAGCAGTTTGTTCAGGAGGAGTGGGACAAAACACCTGCGGACAGGTGCAGAAGTCTTAGAGAGAGTTACAGAAATCACCTGATTGCAGTGATTGACTCAAGAGGTTGGATGACAAAATATTAAATTATGGGTACCAGCCTTTCTTTTAAAGCCTCTTTTATTTGTCCATTTTAGTGTTTTTTTTTTCTTTTTATTACTTTTGTCAGTTTCAAGTTATTTCAGTGACGTTTGTGTTATTCTGTGTTTACCACAGGGGTTCAAACAACAGATTTGCCTGCATCTGGATATAAGAACTCTTGACTTTAATGCACTTTAAGAAAAAAATGTTACCAGTTCCTCAAAAATCAAGGCCTTTTTTCATCTGTACATCATCACTATATATACTGAGACTAAAGTTATACACAGACACTAATTGTGTGAATGCTTTTAAGCATTCACACCATTGTTTTCCTGTTTCTCTTTATTATCTATTATCTATTATTGTGTGAATGCTTTATAGCATTCACACCATTGTTTTCCTGTTTCTCTTTATTATCTATTATCTATTATTCTTCTTTCACTATTCCGTACGTTTTTCGGCATCTAACTCGTTCCGCAATTTTTCAGCTATTTCAACCGTTCATATATCAAAACGTCCAGCTCATTAATGACAAGACCGCTATGACTTTTGGTATTGGTGCAATTTTGGCTGTTTCAGATATTTAGCTTTTTCTGCCATTTTTTTCTCATTGAAAATGAATGGAGCTGTGTTCAACTCTTTGAAATTCAGCTTTTTTCTTTCTGTTTCCG
>NC_051435.1:32551843-32563339 GCF_001649575.2 Kryptolebias marmoratus | reverse complement strand
CATTTTCAGCTACTTTCAACTAACTTCAGCTTTTTCAACTAATTTCTGCTTCTTTCAGCTTTTGTTCTTCTATCTTATGCAAATCTTCTACAAATTAGCTGCTGTTTCACTTTTTGCGTTTTCATTAAACTTCAGCTGTTCAGCATATCTTCAGCCGCTTTCAGCAAAATCATTCAGCAAAAAAAGCATTCACACTGCATTTTCGCAGGAAATGCAACTTCTCTAGTTACTAATTAGGTGACTTCTGAATTAGTTGGTTGCTCTGGGTTTTAGTTTGGATTATCACACTTGACTTCAGAATGTTGCACTACTTTGTGTTGGTCTGGCACATAAAATCCCAGTAAAATACTTAACTGTGATTGTAATGTGACAAAAATGTTTAGGGGTGTGAATACTTTTAGACACTGTTTGCTGTTAAATACAGAAATAGTGATATTTGTATGTTCTTTTGAGGTAAATTCAAAGGAATAAATCAAATACAATGAAATAAACTTTAAAATAAAGAGGCAAATATTGGACACCGCTAATCTGGTTTTTCTTTTTACTTCCAGCTGATAAGAAGAAGCTGCAGTTGGCCGACAAATACCTGGAGCTGAAAAAGAGTGGCAAATTGGAGAACTTCTTGAGCAAGAAGAGAAAGAGGAATGCTGTGAAGGACCGCAGGAAGCTGCCCAAACAGCTGCACAGCAAGGCAGCTTCATGATGCACCGAGTGATCAAAAACTCCAGAAGAAGCAGCTGCTGAAATGTAGGCGGGAATGATTCTTCAGTCTGTCTGAACTGCTGGAGCTTCTGCCTGTAATAAAACATGTCAGCCTGCTGATGGAGCCGTAGGACTTCATGTTACTTCTACTGAGAAACCCTTGGTGCCTTCAGCCATGTTTGGATATAAGAAGACTGGTGGCTGAAATGTCAAAAGCATCCTCTTATTTTTATTTTCAAGGCCGAGTCCAGGAGGTTTGACATGTTTGTGATGGAGTAGGTTCAGTCATCATCATACAAAGGAACCATGTGAAAATATTATTATTAATTTTAGTTATTTGAGTGTTTTTTGTTTTGTTTTTTCATTTAATTGAGCTGACGAACATTAGGCAAACCTGTTCTGGTAAAATTTTACAATGACAGTTTATGTGACTTGATGCTTTAAGTCTTTTGAACTATTGTTTTGAAATCTTGCACCCCAAACCTTGTATTCTTTGTTGCCAAAACAATCTGTTTAAACCAGCAAGTATTGTTTGCTAATTTGTCTGTTGGAGTGAAGTTTAAAAAGTTGTTAAAAGGATATTTGGACAGAAACTTCACTGTGTTTGGCCTCTTGATACAACTCTAAGCAAGGAAGGATCATGAAAGTGTTTTTGAAACAGGCTGACTATGAACAGGCAGCTCTGGGGTTTTTGTCTGCTGTTGCTCCTCAGGTGAACCAGCCTCCAGCCTTTTTATTCCTGTTTCTCTTCAGTTAGAACAGATGTCAGGCCAGTTTTGTACCTAAAGTTCTCTCTCTTGCTCATTGCTCCACGGTGAATTTGAGTTTAAAAAAAGAAGTTGCTCGGAACAGCAGCGATGGCCTCAATGTGGAAACCATCTCACTTGGCGTGTCATGTGAAATGTGTATATAATAGTGTCATAAAGAGTGGGGAAGAGACCCCTTTTCTGGTGATTTGTATTCTTTAGTACGAACCAGGGGGTTTTCATCACATCTACAGCAACATTCACTGTGTCAGCTGTTGGAAAAGCCAGAGGTGTGGCAATAAAGTATTAATGGTGCAGTTTTTTTTTCTTTTTTTTCTTGTTTTCTTTGTTTTTCTTTATGCTAAAAAAGCAACTTTGACTGATAACAATTACAATTCTTTCTTATTTTGTTGTTTCTTAATGCCAGAAGATTGGGATTTTGAAAAATAATAGTTTTGTGGCATGTCAGTGATTTATTGATTTTTTTTTTACAAAATTAAATAATTAAAAGATCATCCTCTGAGAGTGCTGATTCCATCATTTTTACCAAGGATCGTATTAAACACTCACTAAGATATGCTCTGCTCTCCCTCCATTAAAGGCATACCTGTAATCAGACCAACTTCCTTGTCATACTATATCACATAATTTTCAACTTCCACACATCTGCATATTTCATACTTTTGTACCCCCCACACTGTTCCAGCTTCCTCTGATTTGGGGAAGTATGATTGTTTTTGTCTATTATAAAGGCATTCATATTGTTTTAATGTTCTGAGACACACTCACGTTTTGTTTGGAACATATTCCTGAAATTTGTTGACATTAATTTTGGTTTGATTAAAAGTGCGCTTCAGTCTTCATTGTAGGCATGAATCTTTTCAAGAAAATACAGAAAATCAAAGGAATTATAATAAGTCAATCTCCACTTGGACATTTCTATTGAAAAGTGCACATAATAGTTAAAATTTCTGAGATGCACACAATCATGTCATTGTTTTGTTGTTTGATATATTTACTGCTAACATTAAATCAACAATCTTATCAGAAAATGTAGAATAATTGTTTTGTCGCAGTGATGTTTGTGCAGTATTAGGAACAGCTGTTCTCAGTCCTCCACTGTCCTTCCAACAGATCAGCAGAAATATCAGTCTGTCCTCTCCCCAGGGGTCTGCCGTTTGAGCTCCACCTCAGAGCGAACACTGCTCTTTGTAACCTTCTGCAGGATCCAGGTGGACAGGTGGATTGTAGCAAAGGCCCCACCAGCTGCCCAGAACCAGTTCCTCCTGATCCAGCTCTGTGGCTTCATGCTGACCGTGCTGCAGGCAGATCGGGACAGAAGATGCAGAAGATTTATGACAAATTTCACCTAAATGTTTTAGCTTACATTGTTCTTGATTGTTGTCGAGACGTACATGAGCATGGGCCGATAACTGCTTTCAAGGTATACCACAGTGTTAAATGCCATTTAATTTAATATCAGAGAAAATGTTTTTATATTTTCACTCCTTCGGAGCAGTTCTCCCCCCTCTCCTTCCTGTAGCTTCGAGCCTCGGTCAGTTGTGTATGGTAATCAAGAAGGGAAATCCCCTAAACTTTTCTGCTGTTAAAAAATGGTGGCAGATTAAATCTGGTGGTTAGAGCGACAGTTCTGACCTCCATCCCACCATGCTACATTCAATATTTAGTATTATTACTCTATTATACCTATGAAATAATCATCATTTAGCAATATGTGTTATTTAGACAGCATTCATCCATTTTCGTTACCCGCTTCTTCTTTCCAGATCACGGGGAGCTGGTGTCTATCTCCAGCAGTCACTGTGCGAGAGGCGGGGGACACCCTGGACAGGTTGCAAGTCCATTACAGGGACACATAGAGACAAATGAGACAAACAACCATTCATGCTCTCACTCACACCTAGGGTCAATTTTTACAGTTACTAATTAACTTAACATGCATGTTTTTGGTCTGTGGGAGAAAACCAGAGTACCCAGACTAAACCCATGTGAGCACAGGGAGAACATGCAAACTCCACCCAGAAAGGCCCCAAGTCAGGAACCGATCCTGCGACCTTCTTGCTGGGAGGTGACAGCTCTTATTTAACCAGCAAAGTAATAATAATAATTTTATTATTTTAAAGCAAATAAGTCTCGTAATGCATTTTTACATTCGTTGTTTTAATACTGTGATCTCTTGAGTCATGGTATTTTTGCTCAAGGTGATTATCCTGTCATAATCTCACCGGCCCATTCCTGCATGGAAAGTGTTTAAGTGAACAAATTCAAATGAGCTTGTTTTTGTATGACAACCTTTAGTGTAATAAAGAATTTGTAGACAAAACATAGAATAACTGTCAGGATGGGAGACATGAAGATTGAAGTGAAGTGAAAATTTAACGCAATCTGCTGGCTTCCTTAGACAGATAACTTTTACTGATTGGCTTTTATAATGTACGTGAATGTTTTTGTACAATGTCCTGTTGTTACTTGGCGCTATATAAATAAACACTGTGCATTTTTCTTAAGCCCACCCAGGTGTGCTTTTAGAATATAGCATTTTCATCCTCAAGGCTTCTTGTTTGTTTTAGACAAAAGTATCCTCACTGATCTTTAATGCGCATAAAAATACAATGTTTTCAAAGACCAGACACCTTCCCTCCTTTTAATTACAAAATCTTTAACTTGACGTGTGAAACTGAATTGAGAATGCACTAACACAAGCCGTCTCATGGAGCGCCATCTAGTGGCTGGAACTACATGTGACTTTAGCTCTTAAACATAATTGATAAACTGAGCTGCAGCTGTCCGTGAGCATCATACCTCTGTATGAGTTACTTGTTCTTGGCAGTAGGAGGAGGAACTGCAGGGGCTGAAAAGTAAGTGATGACTCCCGGCTCAGGGATGTATTCTTCCTTTTTGTGCAGAGTTGAACTGGACTTCAGATTGTACCAGCCCCAATGGATCAGTCCTAGACTTGTGCCCATCACAATCAGGACTTTGTAGTTCTTCCAGAAGTTCCTCAGACCCATAACTGACAGGGGCCGGGCTGTGAAAAGCAAACACAGCTTACTGTCGCCTCTGGACTCACAGAAACATGTAGATTCACAATAACACTGCCATGAAGCAGAGTTTAAGTGTGAAGTAGTATACACTAATGCAATGGTTCTCAGTTTGTTTTTAACAAGAACCACCTCAGAAAACACTACGTTCTCAAAGTACCACCATTATAACAGATATTAAAAACCAAACATTATCTGACATAAGCAAACTGAGTAATCTACCTGCACGTCTAACTCTAACCTAAAACCCAAACCTGTTTCTTTATCTCAACTGTAACCCTTCAGCAAATTCCACTGGCTCAGAGACACACACCGAAGCCTAATCGTCCACAGCTTTTCTGGAACTTTTCAAAATTTTTAACGATATTTACAAATATTGTCACCATAGACATCCATTGAGATATCTTTAATTCCTTCAAAAGCAGAGTTCTTTTTGAAATCTGCTTCAGCAAACTGGCTCTATTTTGTCTGCTTTTGCTACTTTTACTCATAAGCTAGCCTTTTGCTGTGTTTAGCTACCGTACTGCTACTTTTAGCTTTAACAACTCAGTTTTAACTTCCTCAGCTGTCACTCAGCGCTCAGCGTTCATTTCTCTGGTTTCCATTTGAAGCTATGGTTGTATTTTGCTTGAACCATCCTCTCTGTCACCATCTGTCCTGCTCAGTTTTACATCACAGATCACCTTATAACGATTAAATAACTTATTGAACTTGTAAAAAGTGAATAACAACATTTCGTTTGAGTACTGCTGAAGGGATCCTGAGTACTATCAGCGGTACTTGTTCAGTACCATTTACTAATGAATGCTTGCTCAGTGTCTTTGATGCTTCCACCACTGATCAATATAAGGTCAATGAGCAAATGTGCACACACAATGTCATGAAAACACAAGGTCCGTCCATTTTCTTACAACTATTGTGTGACAGCAAAGACCTGAAATAACAATTTATGTCACGAATTAAAGAATAAAGTCACCAACAAGAAACATTAAAGAAGTATATTCCCAAAAGAAAAAAAAGTCAAAACACCAAATAAATCCCTGCAAAGGAAGATTCTTGTGAGGAGAAACATTAGTTCACATTATGTTCACAGGCCAATATTATGCTATATTAACAATGATAAATTATTAGAAACAAGTCTGTATTATACTAGTTTATATACACAAGTCTTAAAATCTTAGAAAAGCAAATTTGACCTGAACCATTATAGTAGGCAATGCAAAATTAAGGACTGTTTAGCTTTGTCATAGTATAAATACTGTTACAACAAGATGCTGAACATATCCCCGGGCGGCAGCACTTATTTACATTTACTTACATGATCGACCTGCCTATCAGGGAACAACAATAAGATGCTAACAGACTGTTAGCCGCCTAGCTAGCTCCGTTCACTGCCACTTTAAAGAGCTCCCGATGAAGTGGTTAATATTACACAAGTGAGAATCAATAAATAAACTATTGTGATGTAAGTGCTTGTCTCTCACCTTCAGTAATCGGCTGTTACCCCTTCATCAACCATGAGGTCCATCTCAGGGTTAAAGTGCGCTGAAAAAGTGCCTGAAATTTTTATTTCACAGTGGTCGTGTTTAAGCAGTAGCCAAGGTGGTGTACGAACACGATACAAAATATAAACACAATGATTCTCATGTCAACGTGTGGAATGATTTTTGATCAGATTTAAAGACAGGCAAAGACACAAGAGCCTTTATTTCTCACGTGACTATCGATGGTCAACACCATTTAGTCACCGGCGCACGTACTGGCGCGTCAGTAGGCACAGCCTGCATATCATTTAGACCGGCACGTCAGCTGGCACAAATATCAGATATCCCCATCACTCCGACTTCAAATAAACAATTAGTAAAGTAGCAAATAAATTAACACATAAAGACAGAGACTAAACAATTTCAATGGCAAACGAAGCCGATGAAATAACGAAATAACACAAATGTTAAAAATTGGCTATAAAATAAATGTTTAAAATGTATATTTGTGATGAAATCGATCTGTTTCCTCACAAAATAGGTGACATATATGACTCATCTGCGTGAGTTGCAGATATTATTCCCTAAATATATACAACAGAAGTCAAATATCTCCAAGCAAATCTACTTACTTTTGGCTTGTCAAGGAGGTCTCTGTCCCTGACAGTCCTGAGGACATATGACCTCTGAACTGTGCTGACTGAGTTTAGACCCAGACTGATGACACTTCGGACCACTGGAGCTTGAACTGGTGATCCTGCCTAACTTAAAAGGGTGGCATGCTTGGCTTTTGAGGATAATAGTGTCCCTCTTAGTATTTCATTTTGTCCTGCTCCTGCTGTGTATTTCCTTTATGATAACCACCACACTTCTTCAATACCAACTCTGTCCTGTGTCTGACCCCAGCTACCTTTAAAATCATAACTCTAGGAGGTTATGGATGGTCCCTGAGGGACAGAAACAAGGTACAACACATCAGTGTACACAATCCCCCATACTCGTGTTGTACCAAGTGAACTGACTGAAAGGGACCTTCCTCCTCCTATTCCACAGCAATGACTCCAAAGACGCCATCACAATGAAATTGGATATTTTTCCCCTATTCTTTTTCTTTTTTTCTCCTTGCTTTTCTTTGCCACACTCTCAGTCTCTGGAGTCACAAAAACATCTCCCTCTTCACTTCATTATGACTGGTATATTTCAAATACACTTTTTGTTAAAATGATCCCAGATAAAGACCGTGATTTATCTTTCCTACAAGTGTTTATTATTGTGATACAACAGCAGTTCTTACGTCCAAATAAAAACATTTCATTTTGCTTGCTGAATCATAAGGTCTGTATGTTATGGCTCCTGAACTGGGCAAGCTAGCAAATATGGGTCATATAGCCCTTGAGAGTTGATTGGCTCTGGGATCATGCAAGCTCTGATCGCAAGCGTTTCCTAGAAGCTGACTGGCCCGTGTGTCAGAATCTAAATGGATCACGAGCCCTCAAGGTTATATATACTTCCTGCTTTGTTTTGACTCTTGCCACAATTTCTGAAGGCTCCTTGTACTCTGTTGAACTTGTGACTCGTTGTAGCATCTAATAAGTCCCCACAAAAGGCAATTATCTTGTTTGATTCTTGAGTCCACCAGTACTTCAGGAAAAGTTTCAGATTCAGGTGTTCAAGTGTTGTTCAAAACTTTTATAACTATACACTGTAGGGGATAGATAGGAAATCAAGATAACACTTTATATTGTCATTCTACAAGTGAGGATAAGGCTAAATGTTGGTGTTAGGGAACTGTGTGTGGATAAGGTTTTAAATTAGACTAGACAGTCTGGTGGTTTGACTGTCAACCTGTGGAGCCACCTCCTGTCAGAGTGCAAATAACTGCGATTTGCTTTCTACTGATGGACTTTGAGAGATTTTGGTGGATTTGTTGTTCAGCTCTGCAGAATGAGAGACATCTGCAGCTTTTACCAGTCTGAGCTATCATAAGTGTAGAAAAGTTCCTCATGTTGGTGCAGTGTGCATGGCGTAGCTCTTTGAAGGACATCAGTTTAGGGAAATAATGACTAGTCAGAAAGCATTTAAGAACAAAGTAGATTGCTGTTCAGTGAGAAAACAGCAATGAACTAAACAAATGGCATTATGCAAATGAGTAGAGGTTTAATATTAGTTGAGAAAGAGTTGCTTTACAAGTCTGAAAAAAAAACAAGGAGTCCATGTTTGGCTAGCTATTAGCCCAGCCTGGATGAGGACTTCTGCCTCTTTTTCCAACTCTGTGCTCTATGACTGATGCCACGGCTGATTATGCAGTTTGTCCAAATAAGTCAAGTTTATCAAAGCCAGAGGAGTGTTAAGCAGAGGAAATAAAATAGTAGTCTTGATTTTGTATTAAACTGTTTTATTGTTTCTTTCAGGAAACTTTGGCTGTTGGTTGTGTTTTGAACATAAAAGAAAAAACAAACAAACACAGACAGTGTAGTTTATTTTTGAGAAGGGTTATGCTAGTCCAGGCGCTGAATGAGCTTCTCCTCCATCATACAGTAGAGGGTGCTGTAGGACAGGTCAGAGATGAAGGCGTCACAGGAGCGTCTGCTGATCCCCGAACAGCCTCTGAGGTCCAACAAGGTCAGACAGGAGAGCCGCTTCAGGTAGGACAGACAGCCTTCTGTCAGCCCACTGCAACCTGCACATACACACACACACACACTTTTAGTATATCAACTTCACAGCTTTTACTTTTTGTCAATGCATACTTGTGTGTCTGAGTACAAGTACTTACATTTGAGTACTTGCCTATACCAAGTACCGATACAAGTATTAATTAGTGATGTGCGGTCAGGTGAGGCACAATAAGAAATAAATAATAGAAAACACACACAACATTACAATAAAACAAATTTATAAAAAACAAACAAACACCCAGCTATTTTTTTTTGACAATAAGTAAACGTTTTTGGTGTCTGCAAAACGACCTGCTTCAAAAACCTCGGGATTGTTGTGTCACAAATCTTGTTACCTAGCAACCCCAAGCTGAGCCCAGCCCCTCACAGCAACCCAAATGGAGCTCCACCCACTTCATTACAAGAAGATCATCACTTTAGTTCCGGTTTTACTGCTTCATAATGTCTGCTGGAAAAGGAAAATGTTTTGTTGTTGGCTGCAATATAAACATGTACTGCTGGTGTCCCAACCCACTACCAGTTGGGGTTTGGACCGCTGATTGCCGCTGTCCTACTTGATAAATGTCGGTTTGGAGCCGCTGATTGCCCCTGTCCCAAAGTCAGAATCCTCAGAGTTCGAATTAATAACGATATAAATGTTAATAACGATATAAATGTGCATCAGATCCGCAGCGTTTAGTCCTTCAGTGAGTTTTTATGTTTTGAGACGGGACACTGAGTTGGGGGGCGTGGCCAACAGCAGCTTATTTGCATAATAGTGATGTAGCCCTAACACCGCTAATTCTGAAATGAGCTCAAAACAGGCAGAACTGATCAAGTGAAATCTCAATATCTGAAAATGATTTTGTGTATTATAACGAACATGTTTTGTATAGCCCACAGACGTAACCTAACTTGTTCAAGGAAGCATAAAAGGTCCCCTATTTTGTAACACAAAAAACCAACAAGAGATAAACCTAAAACTGGATTAAAAGTAATCGTTTTAAAAGTGAAAATGCCTGAAGAACATTTAACAGTGAATTGAGGATGGAGAGATGATTAAAACCAATTTTGGAGAGAACCAAACCTCCTGCACTTGCAGGACCTCCATCTTGTCTCCATTAACATGTCTGTGGAACAAACCCAAGTTTTTTTTCTTTTTGTGAAAAGTATAAGATTATGTCACCTACTCTGAAAAATGACACTGTATAAAAGCTTGACTGAGTACCAACTAGAGAGAACTTAGCTTAGTTGGGGAAAAAAGGGTTTTATTTATTCAGACAGTGGGTGATGTTTCACCAAAATCTGTGGATGTAAATCTAGAACCTTCAGTGCTCCTTTGAGAGCAACCAGATGTTTACAGAACCTCAGGGAGGGGGACCAAAACAGGAACAGAAGCAGCAAAGAGAGAGGGGGCCCAGAGTTGGTAGGTCAATCAGGGCTTTGGGGCACCAGTGAAACCATGGGTGCTTTTGAGCATGAGCTCAGCTGATTTGTTCAAAGCCACACAGAGCATCAAAGTTCTGCTTTCTCCTGAAAAGCAAAAGGAAATCAGTTCATGGATGGGTGACTGTGTTAAACTCTCACCAGACAGAGTGAGCTCGCTCAGGTTGTTGTTGGTGTGAGTCCCGGGGGCTGTGAGCAGGGCAACAGAAGAATCTGATATGTTCTTGCAGTGAGCCAGGTCCAGTGTCTCCAGCTGGGGCATGTGACGCTGCAGGAGTCTCAGGGTGGACTCGCTGATATCCAGACCGGACAGGTGTAGTGTCACCATGTTCCTCAGACGGCTGCGGGTCGACTCCAGACCTGCAGACACACAAAAACATGAGGATAAACTGGACAGATCTTTATCAGCAGGAATTTGGTTTAAACTCTGCAGATTCAACATGTGCAGCAAAATGTTCAGAGAGAAAATATTCTGTTCAGATGTTCAGGTTCAAATGAAAAAAACAAAAAAAACAAGCCTTGGCACAAACACTGGCCATAACCATGACAACCATCGGACCGTCTTGAAGAACAAAGAAACCCCAAGTGTAACTTTGTCTTTAATTTTGTTCTTGTGTTGTTAAGCACTTTGAGTTGCCTTGTGCTGAAAAGTGCTATATAAATAAATGTACCTTACCTTACTCTGCTGTACAACAGAAACATTGTGAGAACTTTGAAGAAAAAGCCTTAAACAACTTTTAGTGACGTCAGAAACCTTCAGAGGGCAGGAGTGAAGGGATCACAAGCTACCATTCATAGAGGACTTTATCTACATAAGTACAGAGGCTGTATCAGAAGACGCAAAGAACTCATAAACAAGAACAGGGAGGCCAGACTGCCACACAACTGATTTAAAGTGGTGGAGACGCCTTCAGTGATAACTTCACCCAATAAAGTATTCAGACAGGGATATTTGGGTTCACGATACAGTTTTCAACTCAATGAGAAATTATGTGGCATTTTAATTTTGAAAAACCTCTTGGCACAAGACTTTGTTACACATTGTCTGTAAAATTGACTCAATTATAATCATTTTTGTGGGTTTTTTTTTTTTTTTTAGGTAGCAGCCATCTTGAATCAGATTGACTCTAAAAGTTAATCCTTTGTAGAAGTATACAGGTGCTGGTCATAAAATTAGAATATCATGAAAAAGTAGATTGATTTCAGTAATTCCATTTAAAAAGTGAAACTTGTATATTATATTCATACATTACATACAAACTCATATATTTCAAATGTTTATTAAAATGAAATCTGCATCTCCAAAAAGTTGGTCAGCTGCAGGAAGCATGAAGTGCTCTAAAACTTCCTGGTATGTGGCTGCGTTGACCCTGGACCTCAGAAAACACAATGGACCAAC
>NC_051435.1:32514195-32551098 GCF_001649575.2 Kryptolebias marmoratus | reverse complement strand
AAATAAACATTTGAAATATATGAGTTTGTATGTAATGTATGAATATAATATACAAGTTTCACTTTTTAAATGGAATTACTGAAATCAATCTACTTTTTCATGATATTCTAATTTTATGACCAGCACCTGTATATGCAGTGATTACTTTGAGAGTTTCATTAAAATCTGTCCAGTGGTTCATGAGATACTTTGCTAACAGACAAACAAACACACACACAAGCAAACCCTTGACGTGTGCTCATTTCCACACCTGGTGGAGTGATGATCTCTTTAATCTGGGCATCACTGAGGCCTTCACACCAGCGCAGATCCAACAGGCGCAGGTGGGGCAGAGTGGGAGAAACCAGAGCAGACAGACAGGACCATGGCAGACCAGTCACTCTCAGCTCTCTCAGACCTGAGGACACACACAGAGAGACCAGGACAGGGGGATGAAACACAGAGACAGGAGCTGTGACCCCATTCACACCTGGCACTTAAATTTGTCTTGAGTGATTCAACACAGTCTGCTGGCTTCCTTAGATAGATAACTTTTACTAATTGGCTTTTTATAATGTATGTGCATGTTTTTGTACAGTACTGTCAGACGACTTTTGTTGTGATCTGGCGCTACATAAATAAACCAAATTAAATTGAATTGAATGGATTGCATTCAGATAGATTCAAATACAGGTCTCAACTACCTCAATGCACACTGAAAATGTTTTCCCTTAAACTACCTTTGCAGGTGGTCTGGACCCTTTTATCAGCAACCTTTTTAATTTTACATCTGCACCTAGTAGTGACACTCCAAGTTGTTTCCCAGCAGTTAGAGGTGCTTTTGTCAGCACAACACCCACCACCACCAACCCTCCCAAAAGACTCTTACTCTCACTGTCTGGGTGTCAAATATTCAAAGAAAATCAAACAATTAATGACTGTTTAAAATGGCCATCTCTAGTCATGACTTGGACTTTTGGGGTAAAAAAATAAATCATAACTTGAAACTAGAGTGCATCTTAAACATGGCCAAGAGTTCCAGGAGTTAATTTCAACATTTTTAGTTCAGCTTCAGTAGAAATTCGGGTGGATGTTTAGCTATCCGATGGATGAAGCAACTGGCAGAGAGCAAGTGCAAGTGCCATATTAAAAAAATTCGAAAGTACACAAAATCATTACTAAAATAACAGGAACCCGAGTACATGTAAATTAATACTTTCCTTTTTTTACCCCATCTCCTATACACTGACAGCTGGAGATAGACACCAGTTCCCTCGCAAAAAACATGTAAAGAAAATGGATGGACGGATGAATGGATCTGCAGTCCTGCTGATGTCCTGTTTGTTGTTCACTGAGTGACACGGCTGCATGTCTATCAGCTTTCAGAACGGGTAACTGACATTTAATTGCAAAAACATTTTTGGGGACAAAATTAACTGCCAAGTGTGAGCGATTTTAGTCAGAGTTGTCCACTTGCAATTGAATCACCCAAAACTGATGTTTATGCCAGGTCTGAACAGGGCCTGTGTGATTCTTACTGTTCGTACCTGGGAGTCTGGTAAGCAGACAGTTAAGCTGTCTCCTGGCCAGGGGGGTCCAGGACAGGTCCAGAGAGATGGGCTGGCGTTTGACAATGCCTGCCAGGGCCTGGTTACTGAGCGGGCTGCATCGACTCACATCAATTTGACTCCACAGACGTTTGTCACAACTCCTAAACAAGGAGGAAGGATTGGATGGGGTTAATACAGTGACAGAACCCTGAATTTACTCAAGATCATCTAAAGTGAACCGAACATCCATGTGGCTTTTTATTTGTGACGTACCACTTGTACCAGGCCTTACACACTGTCATGCAGACCAGGAGGTCAGCTCTGTTCAGATATCTAAACACAGACACCCACAACTCCTTCTCCCCCCCTTTCTCACTGCCCACATCTTTAAAAGATGGCAGAGAAAGCAGAGATGGAATAAAGGTGGAGGCTGCAGATGGAGACACATCCTCATCTTCCTCTGAAGATCCATATAGAGTTCTGTTGCCTTTATCACCTTGGCTTCCCCGAACCCGAGGCCTACAGGATAAAACAAAATATTAAGTTATTTAAATCAAGTTACATTCAAAAACGTTTTCAAAGTAGGAAAGAACTGGTGTGAATTTTCAACCAGTAAGATAATCAAAGCCATTTGGCTGCAAGCAGTTTGTTTCCAAAAAAAGTTTAAAAATAGTTTTTGATGGACAAACACTAAGCATATAACAACAGTTGAACGACAACATCCATGTTGACATGTTGTCGTTCAACTGCTGGCTGTCCAGGTAGTGTCCTGAAAATAACATGGCCTACGTAGATAACTGGAGTGCATTTTGGGGAAATCCTGGTCTGATGCAGAGAGATGGTATCTGTCTAACTTTGGACGGATGTCATCAACCTGTCTGATAGATCCCATCCCAACCAGACTGTTCAAAGAGGTATTTCCCTTAATCAATATCCCCATTTTGGATCTTCTTAATTTGTCTCTAATGAATGGTTATGTACCACAGAGCTTTAAGGTTGCTGTAATTAAACCTTCACTTAAGAAACATCATCTCGATTCAGGAGTTCTGGTTAGTTAAAGACCTATATTCAATCTCCAATTCATGTACAAAATTCTTGAGGAAATAGTTGCAAATCCATTTTGTGAACATCTGAACAGAAATAATCTGTTAGAGGAGTTTCAGTCAGTGTTTAGAGCTCATCATATCACAGAAACAGCACTGCTGAAAGTTACTAATGATATTATTTTGGCCTCAGAAAGGAATCATGTGGGGAGCTCTACCTGCCAGGACCTCTTGGAGTAAGAGAGTCAGATGTGGAGTCCGTGGTCCTGAGTCTTGACGGTTTAGAATGAGCAGCTTTTCTCTGGATAAAGCCCTGCTGACCTCCACCCACTGCAGCTGTCCATGGACTCATGGCGGCTTTGAGTTTTGGAACTATAGAACCTGAAAAGGGCAAACAGAGTGAGTCAGAGTTGGACACACAGTGGTTGTAAAGGTATTCACACCCCCTTGGTGTTCTGCTTTCTTTCCTTACAATCTGAAAATGAAAAGAACGTTTAATTTGATTATAAGAAATGGACCTACACAAAAAAGTCCAGATTAATGAAGTTAAATGTGAGGAACAAAGTTTTTTGAGATAATTCCTAAAAATATGAAACTGAAAAGTGATGTGTGAAAGTTACAGAACCTCCACATTCAGGAGCACCATAATTAGCTAAATAGTTGTGGACAATCCATGTGTCAAATGTCTAAATTTACACAGCAGCAAACTGTTGGGGCCTTCAAGGTATTTAGTGAAAGCTCAGAAAAAACCCAAGAACATTAAAAATTAAATTAAATAATAAAAAATGAATTTTTGGGGGCTCAATATTACAAAATAAATTTAAAAATCATGGCTTTATTTGTGTATAACAATGTGACAGGACCTTGTTTAGTTTTCTATCTGAATGCTGAACTGTGGAAATGATTCTGTCAGAAAAAAAATTACCCAATCTGAATTTTTATATGTGCTGTCTCCAGGCAGAATTTTTTGTACACGAGTTATTCAGTATCAGTATCAGGTTCCTCAGATCCTTAAAACAAATGTGAGCAAAAGACCAGATAGACAGTTTGATTAGTCAGATTTGGCGTTATGGTAAGTGGGTGTTTTTTGTAAGACATGCCAACGTATTCTAGCTGGGCAGGCAGCTAATTTAAATAAGAGGCAACACTAAAGCTAGTCCACTGCCTTCAGCTAGGCTGAGGATGGAAACAGATGGGCTTTTTCAAGATGATTGCTCAATAGAACAGACTTTGTTCAACTGAGAATCTCTGGGATGATTTAAAGATTATTGTACACAAGAGGTTAAAAAAATCATTAGAAGTTAAATACTGTATGATGAGGGGAAAGTTCCTTCCAGCCTCATATTCCTGGTTTGCAGCTTGTGCTGAACTTTAAATTTTATCTTTAGATGACACTTTGATAAAGACAGACCTGTTTCTACATTATGCTTCTTTCTTGTTTAACATATGCATTTTTATTAACAAAAAAAAATAGTCACATGTAGTGAAACAGAGGTGCTGAAGCTCTTTACTACAATGCAAATGTTTGACCAATGACAGAGTTATAATAATTAATTATAAGTTTGATTCATCACTAAATTTTAACATGAAGGGGAAAAAATCTTTGACAAAACAACTCGTTCAGGGTCTCAAATGAAAGAATAACATCCAGACCTGTTGAGTCAGGTTCTGACCCAGTTCCAGCTGTGAAGGGTTTTTCTTACCAGACTGGGTCTTGGCCTGGTGGGGGTGCTGCAAGGTGACTGTCAGGTAGGAGCCACTCAGTAGGTCATCGTTCAAATCAGACACCAGGAGAACAGGAGGCTCTGAGTCTGAATCCCAGCGTCCTTCCTCCTCCTCCTCCTCATCCTTTCTCAACTCTTCATCTTCTATTGTGTCCATCTCCTCTTCATCGGGTTCAAACTCTTGACCCTCACTGTCCTCTTCATCATAGTCCATCCTACGTTTCCAGTGTCGGCGATGCAATCGTTCTTTGTCTCCATCACTGTCGCCCTCCTCCTCCTCATCGTCATCTTCGTCGTCATCATCATCATCGTCATCATCGTCGTCATCGTCGTCTTCATCAGACTCATCAGATTCATCTCCTCTTCGGTGCATTCTTGTACCTCCTCGGAGCCTGACTCCTCGCCCTCTCCGACCCACCTCCCTCATACCCAACCCTCTTTTCGTTCTGTGGATGGAGGCGGAGCCAGAAGTCCCAAGACCCCCTCTAGCTCCTCTGTGGGACAGGCCTCCTCGCAGCAGGCCTCTCCTGTTGGCACCAAACACCCTCCTGGATGAGTGGCCTCCTCTTCGAGCAGAAAGAACCATCTTTCTTCTCTGAGATCCTGCAGAGATTACAACAAAATAATACTTCCTGATATTCATGAACTAGTTTGTTCCGAAAACTTTAATTGCAGGAAAAACTTTTGATAGGAAGCAATAAAGCGCTTCTGGTTTAACTTTTAAATGAACAAACCATCGTCATCACTGGCCGAGTCGTCCCCGTCATGACTGTGTAGGTGTCGTCTGTAAATTTTAGCTATTCGAGCGTCCAGCAGGGAGGACGATTTCCTCTTCTGAACATGAGTGAGAAAATGAATTAAGAACGTTAAAAGGAACAAAACAGTAGCTAAAACAAATAAAAAGAGCGCAACAGTAACAAATACTAACAGTACCAGAATGGTAGTTCAAAACTACAGGAACAAAGCTAAAAGTAGCATACAAACAGAGACAAAAGTATAGCCAGTACATTGAATCAGATTTCATAGAAAATGTTTTTGAAGAAACTGAAGAGATCGCAGAGTATTTGTAAACAATGGTAAATATTTTGAAAAATATAAAAGTTACAAAACCCAAAAATCATAGCTACCTTCTGAAGAGCTGAACATTTCATTATATGAATGGTTAAAAGACAACAAAGTATGCAGAAATAGTTAAATTTGAAAAATATAATATTAAGTAGCTTTAAAAAATAGAACTGCTTGTTGACTCTGGAGTTTTACCTGATAATAAATTTGAATAAAATTTAAATATATTCTCAATACTTGTGATTAATACAAAAAAACTAAACAGTGGTCTTAAGTATGACCATAAATCAAAATGTTATAAATAAAAAGCTGAACACAAATTGGTTTAAAATCTGTCTTGAGTTTAGGATAAAGCTGATTTTAAACATGTTCAGTTGTGTTCTGTTTCCTTATTACATCTGTGCCTTAAAATTAAAATAACTATAGGTAAATCTGTTATTTAGTATTGTTATACCAGTATACCTTTAAAATAATTTATGTTGAGTAATATGATATTTTCAGACAGTAAAAGTAAATTTTGTTTTAAATAAAAGCAAATAAATCATGTCTTGCCTTAAAATTTTTGCTTTAATACTGGAATATATTTCTACTCAAGGGTATAATACAGTCAGTGTCTCATACCGACCCATGCCTAGAGAGAAATCAGATAAAGTTTTAAAGATAATTTATTTGGTAAAATAAGCATCTGATGAACACTCACCATTGGAAGACTATCACTTCTTTCACCTTTAGACTGTGAAGGAAAAGGGAAAAATGTCACTCCCAGGTATGAGAGCTACATTTAACAAAGGCTAAATGAATTCCTCTAATTACTTCTGACAGATTCAACTTGCACCAAGAAAACATTTAGTCATTTCCGGCCTTTTAAACAGATTGAAAAAGCCTTTACTAAGGACACTTTTTACACTAAAGGCTGTAGTTCTTTATTTGTTTTTATAAAGCAAGTTTGGCTAAATAATCTGATGGTAAATGAATGAATTTAGGTCATGTCTGATTTACCTCTTTGCTTTTTGATACACTTTTGCCGTGGCAATTTGACAAAGTTGGACTTAGTAACATATGCATTTACTGTTTTAACATAATGCAGTGTTAATGTTACTCAGACATCTTTTAACAGCCTATCTATATACAAACGATGCAGCTTCGCATTCAAATAACAGATATTTGTTCTTCACTGTTATAAAAGACCACTTATTTTGAGTAAAGAGTACAAAAATACATTATTAAGCCGGTCTAAAAATTTAAACCCAGTGAAACCCAGTGATCACCAGCCAGATTTTAGCAGTGTTGTATACCTCTCGATCAGTGATGCCCTGGACACAATTAGGACACTCCCAGCAGCTGGGCAGGTCTTTATTCACCACTCCACCACACTGAACCTGGAAAGACAGACAGAGACAGATAGAAAGAGGAAAAGACGGAAGAGAATAAATGATTACATTTATCCAGGTTGTGCCTAGACCTAGAAAAAAAAAAGAAAGTCCATCTTCTTTCAATTCTAGGGTTTTACAGATAAAGACAAAATAAAAATTATGTTTTTATTTTTACCAGGTTCTAAAATTGTTCAAATCCAACCTCAAGTGTACATATACACAATCCCTCCAGCAACTAATCAAATGTATCAATTAACTGATCATCATCAGTCTGACCACCTCTATAAAAGCAGGAGCTTTGTCGGTTTTCTGCTCTGGGGTATATAGATGTACAGGTGACGTTCAGACCTCAACTGAACTGAAATGCTGTGGTTGGATTTTAAGAGACTGCCAAACTACCGTATATGGAGTTCACAGAAAGGAAAATTATTTTCAAATGGAAAAAAAAAATTAAGACCGCTGCCAATCTACCCAGGCGTGGACGTCCCAGCAAATTCACCCCAAAGATTAGACGGTGCAATGCTCTGAGAAATGAGCTCCATTTCAGACTCCACAGATTTCAGTGAGCAGGTTAAAGGTCATGACAGGACAATTTGAGGAAAAACAAAACAAATAAATAAAAAACTTAACTATGGCTTGTTTGAAAGGGACAAGGAGAAAGCATCTTCTCTAACAACAAACAGCACAACTTACGTTTGTAAGGTTTCAGCTGAATGAACTGCAGGACTCTAATACCATGTCCTTTGGACAGATGAGAAAAGGACGGATGTTTACCCATAATGCACAGCTCCACATTTGGTAAAAATCAAACCCAGAATATCAGCAGAAACACCTCATTCTAACTGTCAGCATGATGGTGGAGGGCTGATGGTCTGGGCTCCTTGCAATCAATGAGTCGACCATGAAGTCCTGTAGACTAAAGGCTTCTGAAGTCAAATGTGAGGCCGTCTGTCCGACAGCTACAAATTTGACTAAACTGGGTCATGATGCAACAAAACAGTGATCCTAAACAACACTAATCCACAACAGAACGGGTCAAAAAGAAAAGAATCAAGGTGCTGCAACGGTCCAGTCAGAGTCCAGAACCTCAGCCTGACTGAAATGCTGTGGTAGGAACCTTAAGAGAGCTGAGCAGAAACCAACATTTGCAAACATCAATAAACTGAAGCAATGTTAGAAAGAAAAGCATATAAGAGACTGATAAAGGTCTACAAAAAAAAAAACACTACTGAGAGTCATTGCTGCTAAAGGAGCTTCTACAAGCTGCTGGATCCAGTTTTTCCACAAATAGAATTAACATTTTGGAAATGTCATAACAATGACATAGTAGAATCTGTTGTGTGTTTTTGTTCACTTGAGGTTAGACTTGCATAAATTTTAGAACCTGGTAAAGACCTGACTGTTTTATTATGTCTTCATTTGTAAAACCATAGATTTAAAAGAAGGTGGACTTTGCCGATGAGTGTACAATGACATACACAGTGCTGGACAGAAGATACTAAAAATAAATAATATTATACTTACGCCAGCAACAGATATTTCATGCAGGCTCATTCAAAAAGAAGAGTTTGAAAGTACAGTCCCAGTATCTAATAAGTTGAACATGTTTATTTAGTTAGCGGTAAATGAAGATGCAAACAGATGACAATCAACTGGGTTATCAGGAAGAAACGTACAGGTACATAGAGTGGTGAACTGTTGATAATTCAGTTCAGTTCAGGTAATTTATATTTATATTTTGCACTGTATAAAGAAGCAGCATATCCAAATCCAAATCCAATTATAACATAACACAGTCAAAAAGATTTATTACAAACAGAGGCTTAAACAGTACGAACAGATTTGTTGGTACCCTCAAAGAGACAAATATTCTTTGCATTGTCCTCAATTAGTATCATATGTGCTTTGAAGTTCTCCATCAGCCATTCAGCCTATTTAAAATGGACAAACAGCTACTGAGTATATTGGTATGGTTGTGTTCACCACACTGAAGATAGAGCAGAGGAAAAGCTGAGAGCTGTCTGAGGAACTCAGAAAGAAGATTATAGATATCCATGTTAAAGGTAAAGACTACAAGATCATCTCCAAGCAGCTTCATGTTCCTCTGATCACAGCTGACAATATTATATAAAAGTAGAAGGTTCATGGGACTGGAGCCAACCTCCCAGGGTGTAGAACAAAAAAGGAATGCATCCCCAGGTTGATCAGTGTGGATGGTAAAAAAAAAAAAAAAAAAAAATCAAGAAAACCATCCAAAACTATTCAAGCTGAACTCCAAGATCAAGATATGCACAGAGGTGCGAGTGGAAAGGAGAATCTTTCTTTTAACAGGAAGAAACTTGCAGCAGAACCAAAACCAAAATCAGGATGTACAGCTGTCTGCCTCGATGCCTGGGGGATGAGACGCAGACAAACACATTAGTATTGGACCAAGGGTAGTTTCTATGATAATGTACCGTAACGCAGGCAGGATGGGCGATCTGTGCACAGTTGGAACATTCCATTAGCGTGAGGGAGGGGTCTCCACTTTCCTCCTGATTGGGTTCTTTGCAGATCTCACACACAGCAGACAGAGGAAGGCCCGGCTAGATGAAAAACAGAAGTTTACAGGACAGGCACATCATGCAGATAATAAAATGAAAGTTATTTCAAAAAACAATATTGTCAATAATTCTACTGTAATAAAAACAGTAACCAAAAATAACTAAAAAAACACAACTTCCAATCACAATTAAAACAAACAACCTCCTTTTTTCTACCATTGTGGGGAAAAAAGAAAGAAAAAAAAATCAAACTTTGATAAATCCAACTCAAATAATGTTTGAGGGAAAAAAAAGAATTCATAGGAAAAGAACTGAAAAAAAATAAAATAAATAAAAGTCTATACCACTGTGTTCCAATCAGCCACCTTTTAATGACACTTTTTAGTCATTGAGAACAAGGGACTTGGTGATTTGATAAGATAATCTGTGTCAGTTCATAGTTTTTAAAATTAACTTTCTTCATACTTTTAGATATGATTCATATCCACTGTTCATATCAGATATGAACAGTAGAGGATGGTGGTGATATTTGTTGGGTGGGCTAACAGATATATAGTAAAACGGTACCGTTTGGATTTCAACAACAAAAGCATCCAATTTGGAATAAAGAAAACCTGCTATAAATTGACATTATGTTCTTTTTTCTTACAAAGACAACCTTAAAACAAACCACCACCAAAAACCAAGCTCACACAGAGCCTCTGTCAGTTGTCCAATACTTTGTTCCCTTGATTAAGAGTTTCAGCTATAATCATTTCAGATGATTTTTCCCAGTCAAACAGCTTTGAATAACACTGCACCACACTTCTTGACACAATTACTAATCACACTGATAAGGTAAAACCAAACAAGACATGCAATATTGGAAAGTGCTTCTGTTTTTTAAATGAATCCTACCTTATTTAAAGAGAAGCTCACTCTGACAACTTTTCTGGGATCCAAAAATGTTAATAACCACCTCGTTAAAGATCTGTTAGCTACACTTGCTGTTAGCCAGTCCTTTCACTGAAACCAGGTCACAGGAAAACTTTGAATATCCTTGGGTCTATCTGCTCCTAACCTCTACACTTCCGGTTTGTCCCCCAAAGACATTAAGGAAAACGAGTGGGAAATTAAATAATTCACCTCGTTTATCTTTATCTCACTCGCCATCGCACTTATCTCAGTCTACAATAAACCACTCGCACTCAAGGCACGTTATTGCACGTCCACCCTCACTGGCTAAAGCCTGAGGCCTTGGGCTGACCCTGGGCTGAAATAAATTAGACCAAATGAGCAGCAAACCGAGGGGGTGGGACAAGACGCCTGTCAATCATTCTGTACCACGCAAGACAATGGGCTGAACGGGGCTGTAAAAAGTTAGCCCTTTGGAAAGAATTGAGGATTTTCTTGGGAGTGTTTGGCACCAGTTTTGTTGTAAATTTCACAAAATGTGATACAATATTATTAATTTGTGTTTATAGGTATTTTAACATTTATATTGTAAACACCAGGGAGGGCTTAGCCCTACTAGCCCACTGATACCAGCTGTCCCTGGATATGAATGTCTCACATTGACCACAGAAACATATTTCTAGTACTGTAGTACTATTTCTGTTGGTTCAGATCTGGTCAAGCTGAATATCAGTGTTAACTCACACACATCTGAACTTAGCAGCTGAGAGTTTCTGTGGCTTCTCATCAAAGGGAAGCATAAAAATCACCCATCTTCATCATCATCAGTAACTATGATCAAACTTTTTCTTCCTCCAAACCTTACTTTTCTCACGGTGTTTGGACCACAGGAGAAGGTGGGCCCAGCCGCTTGTTCCTCCTCCTCCTCCTCCTAAAATCTAATGTCATGGCTTTTTTCCCGACATCCTGGTAACTATATGATGCAGCAGGAAAATTACCAAATTTCACAGACCAGACTGACCCTTCCCACTCCCACCAAATCCCTGGTGCTTCCCAGCAGAATAAAAACTGTACTGTGTTTTCTTTCTGATGAATCTGTCTGAAGTTTGAGTGTAGTTATGTAAAAGCTTTCTGTCATAACCTAAGCAACAGGTACAGTATGTATCAACTACTCTGGACAGGTAACATTTTTCTGCAGATTTCCTTTCTTGTCCTAATGCAACAGTGATTTACTGAAATAACATCTTCATACCTTTCCATTAACGCAACCTGTTCTTGTGAATCTAGTATCAGGGCGATTGGTGTTGGTCCTGCTTGTTTTATACTCATTTCTGACATCCTTTCTGTCACCAATCAATACGGACTGAAAATCTTTTACAAAGATGTTCCTTTTGTTTGAAACTTGTCTGCCCCCCACAAAATTTGTGTCAGGTAAAACTTCAAACAAAAAAAATAAATTAAAAAATAATGTTACTGATGCTTTTTAAGAACTTCAAATATTTTTTCACAACTGGGGCTTGCGTTCATAAAATAATAATAAGAACAAAATATTTCATCACCTTTAAATAAAAACATACTGTGTTGTTGCTAACCAAGTTATAATTTTGCTGTATTAACTAAAGGCCAGTCATTGCTTTGTAAAAAAAAACTACTGGTCTATAAACATGCAACAGTATGTTTTCAGACAAAAATGCAAAGTGTTACTTACAGAGAGGCACTGTCGCAGCACACAGGTCTGCTTGAGTTTGCCTGGGCCTCCAAACTTCTTCATGTCTCTGCAGAAGTTACAATCCCCACACTCTGGTCTCACACAGGCCTCACACCGCTTACATCTGGAGAAAAGCAAATCAGGAGAGAAAACTATGATCTCTGAGGAGAACTATGGTGCCATGGACATAAAACTCGGGGGTGGGGTGGGGTCTGGACTCCCTGATTTTGAAAAAACAGAAATTGTCCCTGCAATAAGTCATTTGAGGAAACTATACTTTAGCAAAGCAAATCCACCATTTACTTAGGCCATACAATATATTTTTGCATTTCAAAAAATTATTTCAACCCTAACCCCATCATTCTAACAGTGGTACAGTCCATCCCTATAAGCACAAAGGAGTGGAGGAGATAGAAAGGATAAATACCTTCCTGTACGCCTGACTTCCAAGGCCGCTGCGTTAGTAAAGCGGTTAGAGCTCCTATTTTCCTGCTGCTAGTCTAAATGATTTGCTTCAAGTGAGAAGCTGTTTTTGCAAAAATTTATTATCAACAGATGACATGTCACAAATTTGATATATTTCCACTTTTCAATAAAATTAAACATTTGAAACAAGACTGTATTTTCATCACCTCACAATTGAATCTTGTGTGTTAACGCCCAGCCCTGCTGCTTAAACAGTAGCTAACCACACAAACTGTGTTCCTTTTTCTTTTTGGCCGTTCATTTTATTTTTCTGCTTCTAGACTAAATAAGTTGCTTCCAATAAGTCACTTTAAACAAATGACATGTTGCATGTTTTATATATTTCCACAGCATTTTGTTCACTTCATCACCTCGCAGTTAAATCTTGTGTGTGAACACAACAGTAGCTACTTTGCGTTACATTTTCTGTGAAAAAAAGATAAGATGTATGTTGCTTAACATCTATTTTGTTGCCTTTTGTGCACAAAGTTGTTTTTTTCTACATTCCGCAGGTCAAAATTATAAATCAGTAAAACAGACGCCTCCCACGTGTGTGTACGCAACCTTTACTTCAGTAGGTGTTCCTGGTTTCGTGAGGCTGTGATTGTGTCTCTCTCCTGTTCTAGTTCTGATCAATGCATTTTTTTGTCATAAAATTTCTGCCTCTCCTCCCTTTATGCACTCCAGAAGGCAGATTGTTTCAAACTGAATATTTAAAGTGATTTATTTTTTTTCGCTTTGGGATCCTAAGGAAGAGCTGAAGAGTGTTGTTGGGGGCCTCCCTCCTGGACCTGTTGCCTTTGTAACTAAACCACATAGAAGCAGATGGATAGTTGAATGGCTTTCTTACAAAATGACAATCATTCTAAACCATAATACCTGGTAAGTATACACTGAATTAGTTTTGCAGATGTACATTTTCTCAACTCTAATTGAAGTACACCAATCAGACAGAGAGAAACACACAAACATGAACATGTGAGCCATGTTACCTGACCCTGCGCCGCCTCAGCACTGACATGGAAGAAGCCGGTTTCTGAGGTCGTGGGTTGATGGGTGTAGAAAGTAGTTTGGGACGAGAAGCTGGTGGAGGAGCAGGAGGAGGAGTAGGAGGAGGAGGTGGTGGTGGTGGTGGAGGAGGAGGAGGAGGAGGAGGAGGAGCAGGAGGCGGCTGATACCATGATGGCTATTGGAGAGAAGTAGAATAGTCAAGAAGCAGAGTTTGGAAAAAAAACAAAGAGTAAGAGTCAAACAAAATATTCTTTTTACCTTTTATTTTACAACAGGAAACAGGGCTAAACAAAGTTCCCAGATATATATTTATTATTTTATTTTACTATTTTGTCTTCAAGGTGGGGCTTGTAACACCAAACATTTTGATTTAGGACTGGGCAATGTGACCAAAAATTTATATATATATATATATATATATATATATATATATATATATATATATATATACACACACACACGCACACACACAGATGCATACAATGTAACTCTAAGTATTTTTAATCTTCCTTTAATCCCTGTATTAATGTTTAATTCAACACCTAATGCAGTGATGAACTGTGACTCAGACGTTGATCCTCTGACCCTTGTTTCCTCAGTGGGATAAAAACCAACAACCTTTACAGCTGTCCTCTCACATGATCCAACAGCAGGAGAGACTTTAACCAGTTCAGCTTCAGAACAAAAATAAAGATGTAGTCTAACAACAGGACGTAGTGCAAGTGTCCTCTGACCAATCCCCACATTATATTCTGGTACCAATTGATGACAGCGAACCAGAGTGAAATATTAATCACAAACACACAAAACCAGCTAAATCTATTCTCATACACACAGCACTCACACACACACAAGCTGAACCGTGTTAAACAACCTAGAACAGCAACAATGTCACACAGAGAGCCCAGTCATTATAGGTTACTTAGGTTTAAAATAAATTCAGCACATTCTGAACAGGAGCTTAATAAAATGTCTGACATTAAAGCATAATGATCACTGCTCAAAATATACTTCAACAGGCTATGAGACAGCAGCACAGGAACCAAAATAAAGCCATTAGCTCAACAAAACTTCCCATTTGATGAACACCATTACCATTTCCACTCCCACTCCAACCTTCAACCAAAAAGGTATATCCTGAGACCAACAAGTCCATCCTCTGACTCTAAAGTGCAATAATTCCTTTTTCATGTTGTGTCTGACAGATGTTTTATCAGCTACATGTTAGCAGCAGTCTCTGAATCATCATGTAGCAAACACAGCCACATGAGTTTTCTCAGAGACGACAATGCTGACACCCAACTATGGGAGAGGGAGTGAGCTGTGATGTGGTTAGCTGCTAGTGATTTAGATGCAGATGGTTAAAACATAGTCATTCAAATTTACAATAGATATTTGCAATACAGTCATTTTTAATACTGCACAAGGAAAATCTCTTGATATCTGAAACATACTCAGCATATTGCCCAGCCCTATTTCAATTATTCAAATACTCACATTGCCTTATCCCCCAAACAGATTGGTGTGAAACAGATTGGGCAAGAAAAATGTGTAGAAAGAACCGCTTCAATGTCGACCATGAGGCACAAAACAGCTCACTTCATCTGTATTTGATGCCAACTTTTGACAATAATGGTTTTGTAATGTAAAACAAGGTACCTAGTATGAATTATTTTTGTTATTCCCTGACAGGGATTACAAAAATCAATTTTCTGATATTAAATGACAGCAATATTTATTAAAGTATTTCAGTAAATCTGTCAGTTTGAAGCCTTCTTTAAAAAGACTGGACAGTCATGGTCTGTTTGTGCCACTGAGAAGAAAAAAAAGGGAGTTGCTGTCACCCTAGGATGAGTTTAATATATCACACCAATTACTACTTTTTCGATATGTACTTCAATACACTGTAATGATATGTTCTTTGTGGTCAAACAGGGGGATTAGGAATTAGGCACATCTAAAAGGTTCCTCTGAAAGTTCCTCTGTTGAAAACAACCTAAAAGTGAAGACTACTTACTCTCTGTGGCCACCTGATGATGGGTTTTCCTGTGTAGGACAGTTTAGGGTTATCATTAGCATGTTCCCTTAATAGAGCCTGAAGAATGAAAAAAAAACAAGGTTGAATGAAAAAATGAGATAAAACTAAGATATTGAAAATGCATCAATGGCACCAACACACTGATGGGAAGTACCTTGATATGAGAAAGGAGTGCTGATGCATTTTGAATCCCTGCTGGGACATATTTCTTATTAGAAGGTAGCAATTCCAGTTTACCCAAAAGGTTCCCAAGCCCCTCCAGCTCTAGAGGAGTCAAATGAACTTTGGGTGCAGGCTTGTCAGATAGCTGACTAAAACACTCTTCATCCACGCCACCTCCTCCTTCTTGCTCCAGTCCTTGCTCCACAGCTGGATCAGTGCCAGAGGTTCTCTTTAGACCTTAAACAACGAAAGAGTACCATTTATTTACAACCACACTGCATGAAAAAGTAGAGCCATAACTGTAAATACACTCACTAACCACTTTACTAGGTACATCTGTTCAGCTGCTTGTTAACACAATTAGCTAATTAGCCAATCACATGGCAGCAACTCAATGCATTTATGCATCTAGATGTGGTGAGGATGACTTGCTGAAGTTCAAACCAAGCATCAGCTTGGGGAACAAAGGGGATTTAAGTGACTTACAATGTGGCATGGTTATTGGTACCAGATGGGCTGGTCTGAGTATTTCAGAAACTGCTGATCTACTGGGATTTTCACGCACAACCATCTCTAGGGTTTACAGAGAGTGTTCCAAAAAATATAAAATATCCATTGAGCGGCAGTTCTGTGGGCCTTGTTAATACCAGAGGTCAGAGAAGAATGGCCAGACTGGTTCAAGCTGATAGAACGGCAACAGTAATTCAAATAACCACTCATTACAACCGAGGTATGCAGAACAGCATCTCTGACCGCACAACACGTCAAACCTTGAGGCGGATGGGCTCAAGCAGCAGAAGACCACACCGGGTGTCAGCTAAGAACAGGATTTGCACAGGCTCACCAAAATTAGACAATAGAAGATTTTAAAAACGTTGCCTGGTCTAATGAGTCTCGATTGCTGCTGCAACATTCGAATGGTAGGGTCAGAATTTGGCATCAACATGGATCCATCCTGCCTTGTATCAATGGTTCAGGCTGGTGGTGGTGGTGCAACAGTGTGGGGGAAATTTTCCTGGCACACTTTGGGCCCATTAGTACCAATTGAGCATCGTGTCAACGCCACAGCCTACCTGAGTATTTTTGCTGACCATGTCCATCCCTTTATGACCACAGTGTACCCATCTTCTAATAGCTACTTCCAGCAGGATAACGCGCCATGTCATAAAGCGCGAATCATCTCAAACTGGTTTCCTGAACACGACAATGAGTTCACTGTACTCAAATGACCTCCACAGTCACCAGATCTCAATCCAATAGAGCACTTTTGGTATGTGGTGGAACGGGAGATTCGCATCATGGATGTACAGCCAACAAATCTGCAGCAACTGCGTGATGCTATCATGTCAATATGGACCAGACTCTCTAAGAAATGTTTCCAGTATCTTGTTGAATCTATGCCACAAAGGATTAAGGCAGTTCTGAAGGCAAAAGGGGGTCCAACCCGGTACTAGCAAGGTGTACTTAATAAAGTGGCCAGTGAGTGTATGCTGATGGGTCACAGGCAGGAGATGAAACTGAGGCCCTTATGTTCTGACTTTATCAATGAAAAAGTGGAGAAAATTTTCAGAGAACAGAGGAGGCCCCCTCTGTTTGTGGAGGATTAAGGACAGAGTCAATAGTTTTAAATAAAACGTGGTTTATAGGTGTTTGAAAGAATAATCTTTAAGGGATACTCAGAGATAATCATAGAAAGATAAGCCCCTGCACGGCATGTAACACCGGTAGATTTAGGAAGTGGCTGATATCAACAAATCCTACCAGTGGGTAGAAAGGGCTAGACTGAAGGATACCACAGAGCCACTAAAAATGGCAGCACAAGAGCAATAGAGGTAGGGGGTCTAGTTTAAATTATTTGCGACAACTATAGTTGTACACATACCTATGCCCAGGGAGTGTTTCTGAAACTCGGGTGCGAGGTAAGAGATCTTGGTCAGACTGAAGACGTACCGCTCCAACACATACCAGCACATCTCGTAGAAAAAGGGATAACGAAACTTCACTGGAACCTGTGATGAAGATGCAAAGGAAACATTTCATTTACCGTATTTTCCTGTCTATAAGGCGCACCTAGAAGCTTTACATTTTTGCGAAAATCAGCGGTGCGCCTTACAATCCAGGGCGCCTTGTGTTTGCACTGAATTCCAAAATCTGTCCCTGACACAGGGGCGTACGGTATTTTGTACAGTACCGGTACATACGCTGGCAGCGATAAACCAATAAGAGAACATTACTGAACACGTACAGTACGTACGCTGGCAGCGATAAACCAATCAGAGAACATTATGTAATATAATACAATTCGGAGCTTGCCATCAGTCCAGGAGGATTCAAAAAGAACTCCAACCGCTGGACGTTGGTGTAAACAGCGCATGAAGTTGCGAGTGGCGTGGGAGCAATGGATGACCGACGGCGAACATGTTTACTAAGATGGGGGCAGCACCGGGTGAGTTACGCCATCATATGCGAATGGATTGTGGATGGCTAGGCTAAGGTATCTGCTCTAAATGTTGTCCGAGCTTTCGTGAAAGCCAGCATCATTGCTGAAGAGCCCCCTGGCAACGAGACTGACTCCGATAATTATGAGCGGAAACCTAGCATGTTTGATGGCAAAATTGCCCAGCTGTTCAATTCAGACAGAAGATGAGGACTTAGATGGATTTGTGCAAGAAGAATGATAAAAAATAATATGTAAAATATTTGTTACATAGTAGAATAAAGTTCAAGCAAACTCACCGTTTTGCTTCCATGACCTTTTTTTTTTGTAAAACGTATGTTTTAGCATGCGCCTTAGAATCCGGTGCGCCTTATGTATGGGTTAAGTACAGAAATGGACGCCATAATTTAGACTGCGCTTTATAATTTGGTGTGCCTTATGGTGCAGAAAATACGGTAATCTTATGTTGGGAAATGATGGAGGTATAGCTGTTTGATGAAATCTTTAAAATAAATGACAGCCAGTCAGGCTGACTCCAAAAGTCAATTAGTTGTAGATGTACATTCAATTTTTACTTTTTAAGATTTTCATTAAAATACATGCAGTGGTTCATGGAGTATATTGCTAACAGACAAACAAATGAACATGCACACATTATCATCTGCCTTTTGCCTCTTTTTTTTGGCAGTGAGCAATGATAAATCAGGCAATGACATAATAAGTAAATAATGCATTCCCACAGCACCTAACCTTACAAATAGAACATTTTATTGACCCTTTGCTGCGCCGCCCACTCTTGTGTTCCACATCAACCAGATTTGGGTGAAACTTTGATTCTATGCTTGCATTATTCACAAACATACAAGATTGTGAAGAAAAAATAATAAAACCTTTGGAACACTCAGCAGGTACACAGCATCTATCAGTCAGTAAAATCAGACTGAGATCAACTATGAAGACCTTTTCTTTACTTTGTTAAGTTTCATTATGTAGATAGATGAGCAGTGAGAAATGTTGCATTAATCAAGACTATCAGGACATGAAACCTTTGTTCATTATCTAATCAGAACATACTGTGTTTGATAAAAGGGGATATTTGTTTTTATGCAGTGAAGTTCTAATGATGAGCTTGGTAAAGTTTACAATTGTGTGAAATTCTGATAGTGTATTTTAAAACTGTTGTGCAGCCTGTAATGTTCAATGCCACAGGAAACAGCATCAGTACTGGTCTGCAGAGTTATAACAGAGTTTAAAATCTGTGATTTTTCAAAACTGTAAGACAGTAAATATTTTTAACATGTTTCCACATGTTATAGCATGCTAACAAGCAGTAAATGAATAAAATCCAGACTGCATCTTTTCAGGGAAAAAAAAATCTGTCAATTTGTTAGTTTTTCCAATCAAAAAACTCACAGAGCAGAGGTGTACAGTCCTGGTCCTCAAGGGCCACTATCTTGCACGTTTTTGTTGTTTCCTTGCTCCAACACACCTGATTCAATGGTTGACTTACCCCTTCACCATGTCTTTAAGTTCTGCAGGAGCCTGTTAATCACCCATTCATTCAAATAAGGTGTCTCAAAGCAGAGAAACAACAAACACATGCAGGATAGTGGTCCTGAAGGACCAGAATTGGATACCCCTGTCATAGAGCTTTGGTAGTCACTATATATGAAAGAGAGAAAGTTTTGTTTGGATTTTTAATGTGAATGTGTATCATAAAAGGTTTGGAAGTAGAAAGAGTCTGTTTGCTATGGTTTTATGAATGTGTGACACAGCTCCCACTCTAGGTCATTTGGCTTCAGAGTGGGGAGAAGAGCTGTGCCACAGAGACCCAGTATAATCCCAGAAACTGAACAAAACTTTATAAAACGTAGCATAACTTTATCATTTCTGTATAATTTAAGCTTTGCCATGCTCTTGATTGCTATCCAGGAACTGGGGTACTAATAAGTCAATGGGTTTGCGCCTACCCTTGTTCTGTCCTCTATACTGCAAATGTTAAGCTGCATTGGGATGTTGAAGCTGTGCAGAAAGTTTCCTCCAAACACCATGGAGTCCACAGGAGTGTAGACAGCATGAATCCAACCTGAAGAGTCCACATACATCAGTATTATGTTTCTATCTTGCTACTGAATTGTGCCAGGATGCCATGAGTTCCAGTGTACCTGATGGTATAATAAAGGTGCAGCCTCGCTTCAGTTCAATCCTCTGACAGTCAGATGCTCGATCTCCCAGGAAAACATCTCCCTGTTTCCCTGACAGGACCCAGTTCTCATACAGCTCCAGGTTTGAATGGGTTGGAGGAACCAGCCAGAACACCTGAAACACACACCTGCTGTTCACCATCATTCCAATAACAATTTAACAAGAGTTCAGAAAGTGATCAGACCCCCTTCACTTTTTAGTTTTGTTTATGTTGCAGCCTGATGCTACAATCATTTACATTGACAATTTTCTCAATCTATGATCAATACCCATAAAGACAAAGTGAAAACTGAATTTTATAAAGTTTTATTTATTTTAACAAATGAAATATCACATTTACACAAGTACTAAAGTATTTTTTGTAACAATACTTGAAATTTAGATGCAGTGTCTCTTATTTGTTTTAATTTTTGCTGAGATGTTCCTACACCTTCACTGGAGTCCACGTGTAATAAATTAAACTGACTGGAAATGATTTGGAAAGACACACACCTCCCTGGGCCTTATAGCTGATTATGCCTATCAGAGCAAAAACCAGGCTAAAAGGTAAAAGGTACTGCCTGCAGAGCTTAGAGACAGGATTGTTGTAAGGTACAGATTAAGGGAAGAAAACATCTGTGCTGAATTGAAGGTTCCCCAGAGCTTGGAGATCTTCATACTGTAATTATCAAATAAAAAAGTGAGTTTGGCACAAGCAGGACTCTTCCAAGTACTAGCTGACTGGCCAGACAGAGCAATCGAAGGGGACAGGTCTTATGAAAGTATTTTAATGGGCAGAGACTGCTGTCCTGTTGTCTAATTTTCAGCCTGGCAGCCTGTTGATCATTTTAAATTTATGACAAAAACCAATTTCTTTTCACTAGAATTTAGTTCTAGTTGAGCAGGACACTTTGGTTTTTATTGCAGAATTGTTTATTTTTATTTTATTATGTTTTAGTATTTTATTGAAGTTCAATTTATTGTTAGGTTATGGATCTTATACCTTGTAAAGCACTCCGGTTATCTGTGGTGTTTTTAAACGGGCTGTAGAAATTGGACTTGACAATAAAACTGCAAAAAGTGAAGACCATCTGAAGAAGTACCTGTTACTGAGTTACAGTCAGACAAATGTTACAAATGCTTTCCTAACAAGTGTACTTCCATGTACTCCCACCTTGCTTCCTCTGTGAATGTGATACCACACTGAGGTGCCACCAAAGTCAATATGAAAGTCTGTGTAGCAGCCCTGAACACTCATCAGGCAATATCTGAGGGAAGACATCACAAACTGTGGTAACAAACTGATTCTGCTGACATCTGATGGGACAGAACAAAAATGTAAACTTACTTCTGTACTTTGGGGTATTGCATATCATTAATGGAATTGGTTGAATCTCTTTGTCTCTCTTTCAGATGACGAGGCCACATGTTGTCCACCCAGTCAATAAGATCCACCTACACTCACAAACAAGACAGAAAGACACAGATAAAAACAGTAAAACAATAATAATCAGATTTTTATTAAGATGTACAGTTTACTAAACATGCATCCTTCACCAAAAGAGTACACGTACTGTGGCAGGCCTGTTAACTAAAGCCTCCAGCTTGGTGTGGCTAAACTCCAGACTGATGACATTATAGAGTTTCTCCCTCTGAGATGGAGGGGTCTCGTAGTAACGTGTCCACTGGGCCATGGACATCTCTGTCCCCTTCTGAGTACTCACATCCATCACATCTATCATTCGTCTGCTACCTGTAAGGGGGGGGGGATTCTGTAAGTGACAGAACGCCAGAGAAGCCCGCTCCAAACAACACAGTAAAGGAATAACTGGAATTAAACTGGATTTTCAAATTTAAATAAAAAATAAGTAATTCCTGATGTTGATGGCTGAAATCTTACCAACAAGCATCTTGACATCATTGACACTGAATTCTGGATCTGGCACCCTACAAAACCACAAATATGTTAGAAGGCTCAAACTTTTCAATTTATACATCAGTCCAAGTCAGTGGTGATTTCTTAATAAACTACTACCAAGTTAACAAAAGAGAACTAATAAAAATGTAGGTGAAGAAGGAAAAAGACAGTTAAAAAATATGCCTACTTGATTCCCAGTCCCTCAGGTTTCTCAAAAAGGATTGGGTCTCTCAGACCACCTCGCTGGATGAACTCATAGGTAAAGTCTGCAAAACAAAAAGACACCTAAATGTAGGGATGTTTTTGATTCTGTGGGAGGTAAATGAAGAATTAAGAAGCATAAAAATAGGTAAATTGCTCAGTTTCTTTCTTTCACCAGCAGCACTGGTTCTTTTTCTTTTGGCTGTTCCTTTTTCAGAGGCCTCCACAGCGAGTCCTCCTCCTCCATCTAACTCTGTCTTCTGTGTTCGCTGTTCTCACTCCAACTACCTCTATGTCTTCTCTGACTGCATCCATATACTGTAACTCCTCTTTGTCTTACTGGCAGCTGCATCCCTAACATCCTTCTACCAATATACCCACTGTCCCTCCTCTGCACATGTCCAAACCATCTCAGTTTGACACCTCTAACTTTTTCTCCCAGTTGTTCAATCTGTGCTGTACCTCTGATGATCTCATTCCTAATCCTATCCATCCTTTTCCCTCTCAAGGAGAACCTCAACATCTTCAGCTCTGCCTCTTCCAGTTCTGCTTCCTGTCTTTTGGTCAGTCCCACTGTCTCCAAAACCATAAAACTGAGAAGCGCAACTTCAATTATCTGAGCCCACTTTTATGTTTGTCTCACTGAACATAATGTGAATGCTTAAATAACTTCATTATATAGATAAAAACCAAATAACCGAATCCTTAAAGCCATAACAAAATATGTTATTTTCCAATGTTTTATTTAATTTTTTATGCTTTTAACACAATTTCTACATAATTAAGTTACTACTTGAGATTAATGAAGCTAAAAGAAACAGGGTTTTTGTAAAATTTGTGTTAAAAAACAGCAAATAGGGCCATATTAAAGTCATAATAGCTGTCAAAATACATAGCTTAAAAGAAAATTAGCAAATATTATATTGTCTTCGTTTACAACTAAACTCTGCAATCACTTATGGAAATTCTCCCGTTAGAGTTCAGAATATCTCAGCACAGGTCATTTACATCTGATTTTAGCCCCAACTCGACGTCCTCCCCCAAACTGATTCTACTTCTGTCGACTCTTGTCCCCACAGCTTTTAGTCACTTTTCAGAAGAAGAGAGAAGAACAGCATTTTAGCTTTCGACCTGGTGTCTCTGATTCCACTGCTCTTTGTCTGACTCTGTTTACATCTGGGGATTATTTTAGCTGAGGCCAACAAGCAAACGCTGCATCAAAGATCCAAGCCAAAGGCAGTGGAAGAGTAAAAACAACAACAACAACAAAAAAAAGTACAATTGACAAGTTTTGTGGAGTTTTCTGCCAAAAACAAAACCGGCCTATTTGGATTTCAGAGCTTGAAAAAAAAAAATCAGGTTCTCACAAACACAGAACCCACCAGGTTTGCCTACCTTTTCCCTCCATGCGGACCACCCGGTCAGAGCCAAACCTCTGACTGCTGACTTTCTCCTCCAGATCAAACAACCTCTTCCCGTCAATCTCTTCATCCGAGATGCCATCGTCATGGTAGCGTCGCCTGGTACCGGCCCGCTGTGGAGAGCATGGGGAGGAAAAAAAATTTAAAAGTATGAAGAAGACATGTTTCTAAAACGGCAAAAGAACCTACTTCAAACTGTACACAGGAAACTGTTCTTTACAAAGAGAACCTCCAGCCTTTCAGACATAACTCGTTAACTTATTGGAACAAATGAAGAACTGAATACAGTGTTTAACTGGCTGAAGTCTCACCAGGGTCAAAAGCATGGACAGGATGAGTGAAGGGTCTCGGTGCACCTATCAGTCAGCTGGTGACCAGAATCAAAGCAGTTTCTGCTTGTCCAGCCAGTCCAGTACTCAATACTTAAAATCTGACTCTTTTAGTCCCTGACCACAACAAAGCTAACAATTTCATACGACAGACTATCAAATCCTTAAATGGAAATTATATTAACATTGAACTACCTCCATGTATTATTATGGGTCCTCAAAAATTTACTGACCAGGTATTGACTGAGTGTTTTAATGATCATTTTGTTGCCTCTGCTTCTCTGTTTGATTCTTCTAATGCTGTCCCTGAAACTTCTTTCACTGCCAGTCCTGCTGGTCTTGTCAAAATTAGCTAACCTTCTCGTTTTAAATTGGTTTTAGTTACAGCAGTGCACAAAGCCTACAAGAGGAAAAAGAAAAAAATCAGCAGGTCCACAAATTAAAATCCTCTTGTTTGGAAATATGCCTTTGTTCTACCCATTTAAAGGAGGCCCTTTCCAAACAGTCTATTTTGGCTAAAGTACTTGAGTCCTTTATGAGTGATTAATTGAAAGAGTTTGGCCAGGGTGCTCTTGTAAAAGAAATCTTAGATTACAACAAGTCTTTTCTGGTTAAATAAAGGTTTAAATAAATAAATAAATTTGAGCTAGAAATAACAGGTCTCATGTAGGACCCAGCTGCAATCTATTTGAAACAAATGTCTTGCACAAAAACATCAAGGATAGTCTTGTGATATTGTACTATTTTATGGGGCTCTGTGTTAATTCAGACTGTTGTTTCTTTAAACTTTTGTAGTTTTGATCACCAGGCACCCAGACTTCTGCAGGAACAAAAAACATGACACCTGTCTGAAGTCTCTTTGCACCCATGCCAACACTGATAATTTACTCTATCGTGTGCATTCACACAGTATTTAATTTTCACTGGTTTTCTCAATTTCCTCACAGAAGAGGTTCACAGTTATATCGCTTGAATTATGAACATGGTCAGAACATTTACGCAACTACATTTCTCTCAAAATGGTCGCAGAGTTGTAGTGGGCATCTCCAACTCATCTCAATTTAGTTTCTGTAATTCTAGAGTGCTAAGGTTTTATGTTGACAGTCCTGAGATATACTATAATTAGAGACAGGACTTCAGGCCAGAAGTTGAAGCAGTGTCCTCTAGTACAGTTTTTAAGTCCCCCCCTCCATGTAAACAAATAGGACATTTTCCTGACCAAAAAAAAAAAAATTAAAATTCATTTCAGATATTTTTTTTTCTTTCAGTTTTTTCACAAAAGGCACTGCACAAAAACATTCACATGCCAATTAGTAAAAGTTATCCATCTAAGGAAGTCAACAGACTGTGTCAAATCTTCACTTCGAAATCGAAATCTCCCATCCTGAGCAGCACATTGGTGACAGTGGAAATGAATGACTCTCTTTAAACGAGAAGAAACCTCCAACAGAACCAGAACCAGGCTCAGGATGGGTGGCCATATGCTTCAACCAGCTGGGATTAGAGAGGATCTTTAAACATGCTTTTTTTTTCAATAAATTTAGTTTTAATTAGTTATTTGAGGCTTAAAGAAGATGTTACCTCACTTCTGGTGTTTAGATACAAGAGATTTGAAGCCTTGACATGTTTGTATCAATGGAGTGACACAAGCTCCTGAGCCTCAGTGTCAAACTTATGATCTTTCATGCAAAACCATCTCTAGGGTTTTAAAGAGAGTGTTTTTCCAGTCTCTTATTATCCAATTTTGGAGAGTCTGTATGAACTGTAGCCTCAGTTTTCTGTTTATAGCTGACAGGAGTGGTATCCGTGTGGTCTTCTGCTGCTTCAAGTATGGTTCTGCAGACCTTGGTTGAAACATGTGGTCATTTGAGCTCCTGTTGTCTTTCAGTCATCTCAAACCAGTCCACCCTCTGACTTTAACAAGGTATTTTCATCCACACAACTGCAGCTCGCTGGATTTTTTCTCTTTTTTGGACCATCCTCGGTAAACCCTAGAAATGGCTGTGTGAGAGAAAATCCCAGTAATTTGGTATCATTTGAAAGTTCTTGCAAAGCACTTTTAATTGAGATATTTTGTTTTAACGTAGACCTAATTTGAAAACTTGGTTAGCATACCCTGGGTTTAAGTCGATCAGTTTTTTTTATGACTAGTGTTGAAGAAATTTATTCCAGTAAATACTTTAAGGCCGTTTATCCTTTCACATTTTGTCAATTTCGATCCCCAAACGTTACACAAGCATGCACATGAACAGGGACGTCAGACTTACCAGTCTTTTGCTGTATCGTGGCTTTAAATCATCCATTAATAGTAGAAAGGATGAGATTCGTCCGATAGAAGTAGAAAAGGAAGTTCAGCCTGACCCTGAAGCCACTTGGCTGTAGTTTAAATACGGTGAAACGAACTGAAATAGAGTTAAAAAACAGCAAGATAACGCTACTATTCTTCGAAAAGCTCGAGCTTTGTTCGAACAAACACACAAATCAAGTCGAGCCGAGCCAACAATGGTTTACTAAAGGTGTCCTGATTATTCCGACTAATAACACAAGATGACCTCAGGTCGTAACTGTACAATTAATGTCATTTATATCCGTTTATTCACAATAAAGCACATTTTTATCAGCGCGGCACTGCTAAACGTTTCCAATGAGACGCCATTTTCCTTATTTCTTCTTCTTCTTCTTCTTCTTCTTCTTCTTCTTCTGCTTCTTCTTCTTCTTCTTCTTCTTTTTTTATGGCGGTTGGCAAACAACTTTTAGGTGCATTACCGCCACCTTCTGAATTGGAGTATGGATTAGATGTTCAACTTCACTTAAATCCTTCCTAAATTCCCTGTTCTTCTCAGGAATCTAAACATGCTGTTAAAAACTACATCTCCAGATGATCTTTTAAGCAATTCTTTAATCTCTAATGTACTTTTATTTCTATTTAACTCCCTATTTAATATTTCTCTTTCATTTCTATACTTATTACATTCCACAAAAATATGCTCAACAGTTTCTAATTGTCCACATTGACTACAACAACCTGTATTATGTTTATTAATTATTTTGAGTGTGCTGTTTAATCCCGTGTGTCCAAATCTCATTCTCGATATAATATCTTCTTCTTTCTTTATTCTATTGCATTTTCTTAATTTTATTTATTCTTCTCTAACGATTTTTTTTTTTGACCAGCTTAAAGGTGCATCACCGCCACCTATTGGACTGGAGCGTGGACAGAAAATAGCAACCTATCGATGCATCCATCTATTCAATTTTCTTTACCCGTTTTTTCCTTTCCGGGTCTGAGGGGGAGCTGCTGCCTATCTCCAGCAGTCATTGTGCGAGAGGCGGCGGACACCTTGGACAGGTCTCCAGTCTATCATAGGGACACAGAGATAGACAACTATTTACACTCGCACTTAGAGATAATTTAGAGTTACCATATAACCTAACATGCATGTTTTTGTTCTGTAGGAGGAAACCAAAGTATCTGGAGAAAACCCAGGCATGCACGGGAGAACATGTAAACTCCACACAGAAAGGCAACCCTACTGCTGTAAAGGCTCAGTTATAGTCGTACTTTAGGGCACAGGTGTCAAACTCTGTTCCTCAGGGGCTGTCCTGCATGTTTTAGATGCGTTCTTGCTTTAAAACACCTGGTTTAAATGAATGAGCTGTGGACGTGCTTCTGGAGAACTGAATGATTTGCTGAGGAGGTAATTTGAATCAGGTGTGTCAGAAAAATCTAAAACTGCCAGGACAGCGGCCCCCTAGGCCTGAAACCATAATATTTGTGTTGTGTTTTGTCTGTTCATGTACAAAACAATAGCAATCAATTTCTCTGACACTAAAACATTGTGAATTTAGATCTCAGAGTGGAAGTTTTGGGAAACGCCCAGCAAATTGCAGTCGCACTACAGAAGGATGCAGTCAATAGTTTTTCTGCACTTGCATGAATAAATGAGCAACACCAACAATGGTAGATAGCAGAGTACTGTTTGTGCTGCTCACTCTTTTAAATTTATTTATTTTATTTATAGCTAGTGTAAAGCCAGAATTTACTATAGGGTAACACCTGTTGTTTATAAGTCCTGATTATGTTATGACTTCTATTCCAAGTCCCATGGGACTGTGTTGACTTGGGGGGCCAAGAGCTTCAGAGCTTCCCCATTTGGACCTGGGACTTTAATGTTAATTCTTAATTGTCTTTAATGCTCTCTATATTTTGTGCACAACATATGAATAAACCTGTTTGAGTGATTTCATCTAACAATGTTACAATTTTGCTGCCACAACACTGCATATTTATTTATATATATTTTTTTCCTACAGTTAATCTGCTTATCAGAGCTTCTGACACAACATATCTGTGCTACACCATCTCTTGGAGATGCGAAATGTGTCTCAGTGGAGACACATTTCTCACATTAACACTACAAATACTGAATGGGCCTATAACTGTTTTCATCAATGACTTATACACTATATAAGTCACTGATATAAGTCATTGGTTTTTATGGTCAAGACTGAGGTGTTTGCACACATACGTGTCATGGACATACAAAAATCACAGTGCCAGCTAGTGACCTGACAGAAACTACAGTGGACGTAACATTTTTTGCATTCATGTCTGAACAGTGACAGGGTCTGCCATCTTTCTGTATTCTTCTAGCATCTCTCTCTACGGCAGAGCTCTGCTGCAGATTGGGATGTATAGACTTAGTTAACATACATAACAAAAAATGTGTTTAAAACAAATTGCCCATTGTAGCTTTGTTTGTTTACAAAAAAAGTAATGTAAAAGTTACCGTAAGTGGATTTGAATCTGAGTCTCCTGCATGAAAGCACATTGTAATCTCCATTGCACCAACCTGGTTGCCCTTATGTAGAAATAATTATTTCCCTGATTCTGCTCCCCCATTTTGTTATATAATCAGTAAAAGAGCCTCAAGGCAAGGTCACAAAAATTGAAACAAGGCTAAGTTTATTTCCATCTCTCAAATTCTAAATTAAATTATTTTTTCAGATAATACAGTTTCTATGATCATGATTTATTTACTATTTTAACTGAATGATTTTACATTGAACTACAAGAACATTTTTAAAAACAACAAAACTATTAAAATGAGTTGAAAACTTGTTTGAATAAAACCAACCGTCAACTCAGCCAATGCATTATTCATGTTCTACAAACCACTCATTAGATGCAGTCAATAGCATAAGTATTGGCACAGTGTGGTTCTATATACAGCACAAAACATGAAAAGAACAGCAAAAGCTGTCTCAATACTTACATTACAAACTGCACAATGTTCAGTTTAGTAATAATGCAGCCATAAATTATGTTTGTCTGAGGTTGATTCACTTTCAATTCAAGTTTCTGGCATTACAATTTTCATGTGGAACATGTTTGTCTTTGCTGGTTTCAGTGCAGTGTGGTAATTGTGAAGGCGAATCATAAGTAGCTTTTGTCTTTTTAGCAAATCTAGAGCAATTCTAGTGTCAGTGCAACCTTCTCTTATATTTTGTAATAGAGGAAAACATGTAAACAGATAATCATTTTTTCTTTAGAAAAAATAAGAAAGATGTAGCTGAACAACTTTGTTAGGCGTCCTTCACACTGCATAACCAACCTGCTGTGCTCTCCACAACCAACGACCTATTAGAATGTAGATGTGTTGCAGCAAATTTGGAAAACCTCCTTTATTGTGAAACCAATCATGAGCCCTCTTAGTAATGACCAAATATTTTTTGTGCTCTTTTTTTGCATTCCTGAGAAGTGTATCACAATCCTGTAAACATTTCTGATAGATCATATAAACCTTTGATGGTCAAATTTATTTTTAATTAAAGGTGAATTGGTTCAGCCATGGTAACCACATAAAAAAACTAAACTAAATTGCATGAACAGTTTTTTATATTTTTTGTTTTGCTCTAAAGTAGCTTTTCACAAGCTCTTGAGCTGTTTATGAATGCTGATTTGTTTAACATAACAATATGAAACAATCAAATTCACTCTAAATGGTACCAAGTCAAATCTCTTTTCCTCTCTGAGATTTAAGGACCGAAGGATAAATACTTTGCAGAGTACAGTTCTAACGATCTCCACACTTCACTGAAAGTAAACCTAAATCTAAAAATAACATGGTTACTACAGTTATCAAAGGCTTTACAAATGTCACTGAGAATGAATACAAACAAGTATAACTTTCTTTCTTTCTTTTGATTGAAATGTCATTGAACTGAACCCACAGCCGCTTGAGAACTTCTCCAGGCTCTCTATTTGATGAAGCTGTAGACGAATGAACCCAGGACGATGGCCAGAATCACACAGCAGCAGAGGATCATCATTTGTTTCTAGTGAACAAGGAACGGGGTTGGGTTATGGAAAAGAAAGAGAGATGATGTTAAAAAAGCCTACTTTCCTTTTTAAATTTAAATCTGAGTGAAATCACATTTTATGTCAGTAACTTTACTAAGAGTGTGTGACCTTAAACAGCAACCTGAAACTTCAAAATAGCTCCTTTTTTCTCCCATCCTATTTCTGCTTTTCTTTAAAAAAAAATTACAGTATCTTTGTCCATAAGTTTGATTGGTAAATCAATAAATTACATTACATATTCTCCTGGGTTTTTAAATGTGGTTTTATATCAGATTAACAAGATTAAAAATGTAATAAATATACATGAAATACGTGAGCATTTTTGTAGAAAAATATGACACAATATACTGTCAAAAAAGATAAAGAAATCCTACAGAAATTGCATTTAAAACACAAAAAATATAAAACAAATATTAATATTTGCTTTATTTTACCGTTGTGTCACTGATTAGTACTCATGTCAGTACTTAGTATCTGCGAGTACTCAAATGTAAGTACTTGTACTTGGTTTGAAAAAACATATTATTGGTATGTCCCAATCTTTTTCAAGTCAAGCACCATGAAATTAAGAAAAAAAATTCAGAGAAATTAGCAAAGATTTAGAAAAAAACAAAACAACTGAACTGCAATGAGACAAAGATCTATGAATTACACACAAGTTAAATTTGTGTTAAAGTTTGGGTGGTTGGGGTTGAATATTTACACACTATATGAACATAAGAACAGGTCAGCTGCTTAATGTTGTTTCATAATGTTTATTGTGTACTGTGGCATGTTATATGCCAAAGTTTTACTTTTAATTTAAACTCTGAATGATCTCATAAAAATAAATGATGAAGTTTGAACTTGGTTATCTGCTATTATGTTGTTATTAAACTGATCTATGATGATATTTCTTGTGGAATATTTAGCAGCCTTCAGTCATCCAGGAGGAGTTAAAGTGAAGCTGTTGCTTCACCTTAACTCCTTCAGAGTGGTGCTTCAGAGCAGCACCACTGGAATCAGCTGAGGTGGTTTTGACATTTGATTAGGATGTATCTTTAGCTCTTCCCTTTGGAGGCCTTTTGGTCAATAAGAACACAAAGGGCTCAGATTATTATCAAAGCCATTTTTATTTCAGCAAACTGTCTTGCTCAAACGATGCTCAAAGTGTGCTTACTTTGACTCACGGGCTTATTTTAACACATTCCTCTGCACTCTTCAGTCATTATCATCAATGTTCTGATTCTCTGATGCTTTTAAAAAGGTTTAAGTTGGAGCTCCGTCTGTCTCAACTCACCCTGCGTGCCTCCTGCTGGAATTTGGCAGCCTTCTTAGTGTCGGCCACAGCCCTCTCTACAAAACCCACTGACTGGTCCATGTTGCTCTCTATCCTGTCTATCATGCCACCCTGTTAATATAGAGAGAAGAGAACACAGGAAGAACAAATTGCACACATGTTTTTGAATCTGAGTTGCTGTGCTGCAATAATTAAAATGGACAATAATCAACATAATATTCACTTAGTTCAAGTCTACAGATTATGTACTGTTCACAGGTGCAGTTACTGCTATCAGTGGTTAAAATTATTATTATTAATATTATTATTTGGAGCTAGATTTTTTTTCCCAGCCTTCTTTGCGTTAAAAGCAGGGCACACCTGGACAGGTCACCAGTCCATCACAGGGCCACATGGAGACAAACAAGACACCAAACCACACAAACTCACTCCTAGGGACAAGTTAGAGTCTCCAATCTGCCTAAAAATGTATGTTTTTGGATTGTAGGAGGAAGCCAGAGTACCTTGAGAAAACTAACACATACACAGGGAGAACATGGACACTCCACACAGAAAGACCCCGGGCATGAACCTAAGACTTTCCTGCCGTGAGACAACAGGGCTGTCCACTAAACCAAGGACAAATATGGGTTTCTTTTATTTTAAATCAGACATTTATGCCTCTGTTTAACACAAACCCATTAATGTTCTATGGCAAGGCTGAAAAGAAGGCTGAGAATAGGACACAGGTGGCTATTCTGCCTGATGAAAGTGAGAATGAGTTAGGATTGAATGTAAAAGGCATGTAAATTAAGTTTTAGAAAAGAATTTCAACATTTTCCCTTAAAACCCATATTTAATCCACATAAGAAAGTTTTGTGATATTTAATTCCATGTTGCACTCTATACGAAATATGAATATGAATGCACAACATAGATACACGGAAGCGCACCAAAAATACACCCCAAAAGATATTCAATTTTTTAAAAAATGTCCATTTTAAGTGAAAAGAGACATTATATTTTTCCCATGATGCAACAAAAATGTGTGCAGTCGAGGGATATGTTTCTATTAGACATATTCCATCTCAAATAATTAACAGTGGCTGCAAGAATACAAGGTTTTCTAGGAAAAAAATCAGGAGAGGAGCAAGCAATAAGGAGCCTTGTTGTTATTCTATAAATGAAAGGCTCACAAGCTATATGTGAATATGTTGTATAACATTAGTGATTCCTTTTTGGTTCTTTAGATAGATTTTAACATCATTAAAACATGCTTAAAATGTGAAAAAACTAAATTTATTATGCTGGTCCATCTCCATCTTCCACCGCTTATTTGTGGTCGAGTCGAGGAAATATTGAGATAAAAATAGTCCTGTAAATATCTAGTTTGAAGAAAAAGATTGGATTCTTTTACTACAGTGTCTTCGCATGAACGTGTACCTGGTTCTCTACCAGCATGGCAATGTCAACAAACATGTCATGAAGCTCTTTAATGCTGCTTTCCAGCCTCATGATGTCTTTATGGCGAGCCTCAATCTCATCCAGTGCCTGCTGGTTGATCTTAGACTCCATAATCTGTCAAAGAAAGACAAAACACAAAGCCAGGCGATAACAAATGAAACACCTGATTAACCTGAGGTCCAGTATTGAGAATATAGTCCAAAATTTTAACAACAAATGTAAGACTATTCACTAAATAAATGCAATAATTTGAATAATCATCAAATTTTGACACCTAGGAAAGAAAGAAGATGAGATCTTGACTGATGTGCCAGTCTGCACCTTGCCTTTGACTCTCTGGTCCAAACGTTCTCAGGGGAAACCGCTGAGATACAAACCACTCACCAAACCCATCTTAAAGTCTACAGTTTAAGATGTGATGGTTTCAAGAATCTTTCTGGGTTTTTTTGGGGACATGCCACTGGGAGAGAGACCCAGAACTCATTGGAAGGATTATACTGTATATCCTCTCTGGCCTGAAAATGCCTTGGTATCCCACAGGAGGACCTGGAGAGTGTCACTGGGGAGAGGAATGGCTATGTTTCCCTCCTGAACCTGTTACCTCCACTACCCAAACACGAATAAGTGAATGAAAATGAATGGATAGGTGAACGAATGGATGGATGACAAGAAATTGTGCTGTGTTAAACATGACTCAAGGTTGACATATCCTCTTGTTTAAAGTAGTCATTTATAAATAAGATATAAACTTGTTTTTCACAATACACAAAGACAAGGCCATTTTAAATGAACAAAGAGTGTGGGTTTTGTTGATTTTAAGTGGGTTGGCTAAAGTTTTGACTTCTGGTTTTGTTTTAGCCATTTTGCTTACTCTTTATGTCTTTACAGAACCAAACATACAGCTCTTACCCCAGCAGTGAATACAGCAGAGTTTCCCCCTTCCAGCATCACCTCCAGTTCCTCATCAGTTGTTGTTTTTCCCGCTGCAGAGTTCATGAAAATTAGTAATTCAGGCTTTAAAATTAAACATTTGTCCAAGGATTACAAAAATTATTTAATTTATTCAGTTCAATTCAGCAACTTAGTTTAGATCATTCTAATTCACAACCAAAGTAATCTCAATCCGTTGAGTTTGATGAAGCTGAAAGTTACTTGTAGCCCAAGCAAAGCCCCAGCCGCATGCTTTAAATATCATTATGATATGCTGGTGTAGATTCTCAGTCATCCAGGCCATGGTAAATTTAAAAAAAGGTTAAAAAACAAAAACAACTGGACTTCTATTTTGTAGTTGAAGACATTTCGCTTCTCATCCAAGGAGCTTTCTCAATTCAGAAATAGAGAGTGTGGAGTTGAGCTTTTAAAGCTAAGATGTGATGTAAGCTGGATTGCTAGCAAATTATTCTCACTCTCCTAACAACAGAGGCTCATTAGGGTCCTTGTTTGCTGACTCACTGATGGGCCACTCTGGTCACATGAGTACAGGTTTTGATTGGAGTGAAACTGACTGGGGATCAGCTCCATTATATCTTTTAGAAAGTTGTAATCTGAGACCTCCTCCTCTGTTTAATGTTGGTTTCTCCCTTTTGACATAGATGGCTTCCTTTACCCCCCTCTCAAATCATTTGTCTTCTCAGTCCAAAATTTGAACATTTTGGTCCTCAAAGGAGTGTTCCTTGTCCTTGAGGTGTAGGTGAACCGCTGAGTCCTGTCCAGAAGAGGTGGTTCTCCTGTGATGAGCCATTTCCACCTATAATTTTGTTTTCTCATACTTTTATTTAACTCCAGAAAAAAATGATATGCAGTCATGAAAAAAGAAAGTCCACCTGCTTTCAGTTAGGGATGGACAATGATTTCTGAATATTTGAAGTCTAGTTAAAATGCCATCAGAGTTTATATTGAGAGGAAAGTAGAAAGCAAGAGTGGAAGCTAAGGTCATAGTGAGCTCAGCTTTACTGTTAGAACACTGGCATCTAAAAAAAGATTTTAAAAAATCCTTGGCTAGCAGCAGCTGCAGGATGTGAAACATCAAACAGGTAACAGTCCTAAACCATAAAGCAGCAGTTAAGATTAGTGCTCGCTAAAATGCTTTTTCTGTTTTCAAACAGTTTATTGTTGTTTTGACACTTGTTTATATTAATTATCCATGCATAATTAAAAGACAAAGTAAGCATGCGCTGTGAGAATCGTTGCAAATTGATCTTATGTTTGTAGAAGTGACTGGTATGTTGGGGGGCTTAGAAAGGAACTGCTGAACAAGATTTTTTCTTTTTTTGAAAAAGCTTGCTGTATTTAGTCAAGTTGTGTAAATAATTACACAAAAGTCACTAAAGATTTGTGGTCCTTTTTACCATGACATTGGAATAAAAATAATAAAAGTAGGTAATTAGAGACAAAACCCAAAAACTAGTATACTTAACATGGCACCTTTTAAGAAGATTTCTTTTTCATCTGTTTTTTTGTTAATCTAAAAAAAATATAAAACATGTCACCCTTAAAATTTGCAAACGGTGTCCGTCTGCATCATCCTCTTAAGCCCGTGAGCCAAAATTCTACCATTCTTAAATTGCAGTCATACAAAACTACTTTGAGGGCTGCAAATGGCCCACAGGCCACACACCCCTGCCCTAGAATTAAAAGAAGGTGGACTTTCTTTTCATGACTGTTTACATATGCCAGTTTACATCAGCACAAGGCCTCTATTGCTCTTGTGCTGCCATGATTAGTGCCTCTGTGCTGTCCTTCAGTCCAGCCCTTTCTACCCACTGGTAGGACTTGTTGATATCAGCCACTTCCTCAATCTGCCAGTGGTACATGCGGTGCAGGGGCTTATCTTTCCATGTCGATTCCTATTTCTCCTCTTCCACATTGGGTTTCTGCTGCCTGAGACATTCTTTAGCAGATCATCATTGGGGGATTTCTTCTTGATGTACTCCAGCATCATATCATATCATATCATCCTGTATAGTGGCTCTGATGCTCACTAGTCCTCAGCCTCCATTTCTCTTAGTGTACAGTCTCAGGGTGCTGGACTGGTGAAACCCTCCTTGCATTGTGAGCAGCTTTCGTGTCTTGATGTCAGTGGCTTCTATCTTCTCCTTTGGCCAGGTTACATATACCAGCAGGGTATCTGATGACTGGCGCCACATATGTGTTGATGGCTTGGACTTTGTTACAAGGGCTTCTCTACCTCTCTCTCTTTTGAGGGTTTCAGGTGGGTTAAATTGCAGTTCTGTTCTGGTCTGGTAAGAATGATTATAGCACTTGGTCATTTTATGAGCCTCCTGGTTTGGTGGAGACTCATTACACAATAATCTTGTCTTCAGTTTTCATGTTATGGAAGATATTTGTTTATTTAAGTAAAATAAGGCTTTTTCTGAGTGTTATGAACTGATGTCACTGCATTCAGCACGGAGAAGGCATTAACTATGTGTAGCTTTAACATGTAGACATTACAGAGTGATACACATAGCACTGAACAAGATGGCTGCCAAAAATCTTGCCTAGCTGTCATGATCAGTGGTGATGACGGAAAGGAACCCAGAGCGCAGACTCATTGGAAAAAAATAGAAACTAATTTATTAAACTAAAGAAACAAACGAAAACCAAAAAGCTGACGTGGCAGCGAACAGACAAGAACTAAAATAAAGACATAAACAGAACAGAACTCTGAGGACAGAAACACGGAGTGAAGCAGCAAGCACAGAAACATCAAACTAACAACAAACATCAACAAACCTTAGACAATGGACCAGCGGAGTGTGGAAGGCAATGA
>NC_051435.1:32508184-32513141 GCF_001649575.2 Kryptolebias marmoratus | reverse complement strand
TCCGGACCCTCGGCGGAACGGAGCAGAGCGAGGCGTCCCCCTGGACCCTCGGCGGAGCAGAACGGAGCGAGGCGTCCCCCTGGACCCTCGGCGGAGCAGAACGGAGCGAGGCGTCCCCCTGGACCCTCGGCTTAGCAGAGCGGAACGAGGCGTCCTCCTGGACCCTCGACAGAGCAGAGCGGAGTCACGGCCAACCCCCACTGAGACACGGGATGGTGAGGCGTCTTCGTCACGGCCGACCCCCACGGAGACAAGGGATGGTGAGGCGTCGTCGTCACGGCCGACCCCCACGGAGACACGGGATGGTGAGGCGTCGTCGTCACGGCCGACCCCCACGGAGACACGGGATGGTGAGGCGTCGTCGTCACGGCCGACCCCCACGGAGACACGGGCAGGCGGTGGGGTGTAACCGCCGACCCCCACCGAGACACTGAAAGATGGTGGGGCGCTGCCTCCGACCCCCACCGAAACATGGACTGGCGGTGGGGCGCTGCCTCCGACCCCCACTGAGACACTGACTGGCGGTGGAATGTCGTCTCGGCTGATCCCCACAGAGACACAGAACGGCAGAGAGGCGTCACCGTCCCCCTCATGAACGCTGACCGGCAGAGAAGGCACAGAAAGGTCCCCGGGCTCGGCAGAGGGCGCAGAGAGGTCCCCGGGCTCGGCAGAGGGCGCAGAGAGGTCCCCGGGCTTGGCAGAGGGCGCAGAGAGCTCAGAGGGCTCGGCAGAGGGCGCAGAGAGGTCCCCAGGCTCGGCAGAGGGCGCAGAGAGCTCAGAGGGCTCGGCAGAGGGCGCAGAGAGCTCAGAGGGCTCGGCAGAGGGCGCAGGGAGCTCAGAGGGCTCGGCAGGCAAGTCTGGAGGCAGGACTGAAAATAATGTGGTGGCGTCTGGCAGAGCTGAAAACTTCGCCGGCGGCGGGACTGAAGACTTCGCCGGCGGCGGGACTGATCTGAGAGCCAAGCGGGTTCCCCAGAACGGCGATGCCTTTTCCTCCTCCACCAGAATAGGCGACGGAAGATCTTCGCAGTCAGCCGTTACCTTCCTCCTTCGACGACCCCGTCGCTGGGAGACCGGGAGCTCAGGAGATACGGAAACCACCGGGGACATGGGAGACACAGTCACTGAAAAGGGCATGGTGGCGTCTGGCCGACCCACCTGAGAGGCAGAGGTGACGTCCGGCCGATCCACCGATGAGGCTGACGGTGGCAGAGCAGGATTCTTTGCCAGCGGCTGAACTGGATTCTTTGCCGGTGGCGGAGCTGAATTCTTCCTCGACGGGGTAAGAGGTCTTAGGGCCAAGCGGGTTCCCCAGAACTGCGACGCCCTCTCCTCCTCCTCCACCAGCATAGGTGACAGAAGAACTTCACACTCCGTGAGCACCGACCTCTTTCTGCAACCCCGTCGCCGGGAGACCGAGAGTCCAAGTGGGACAGCAGCCACCGGAGACACGGAGTGAGCAGCAGTCACCGGAGACACAGAGTAAGCAGCAGTCACAAAAGACACTGAGTGAGCAGCTGATGCGGGAGACCAGGAAGTGCATCCTCGTGCGTAATCCCTCCTGGCATCTCTGAGGATCTCATCCATCCCCAGGGATGATTCCAGCCCAGGGTGACGTAGAGCCTCTTTCAGGAGGGCATGGGCTGCCCAAAAACGGACCTGAATGTCCCGAGAAGTGGCCTCCACATCGCAGTACTCCCTCACTGCGACGTAGAGCAAAAGAAAATCCTCTTCAGGTAGGTCAGAAAAAGAAAAAAATGAGTCTGCTGGGTTCTGGTCTGGCTGGTNAAACTAATTTATTTAACTAAAGAACAAACCAAAACAAAAGCTGACGGGGCAGCAAACAAATAGAAACATAAACTAAATCAAAACTAAGTAGAAAGTGAACATAACAAGTGCAGGAACAGAACCAGGAACCAGGAACAGGACGGAAACATGTAACAAACAACAGACTAACAGCAAACAAACATCAAACATCAACAAACCTTAGACAATGGACCAGCGGAGTGTGGAAGGCAATGACCGGGTTTTAAAGACTGAGGATAATTAGGTAAATGGAGACAGGTGACGTGATTACAAAGTGGGGACAGGTGTAGGTGTGGCCGGGAGATAAAGAGAGACTGAGGAGGAGAAAATGAAACATGAAACAAGAGACAAGACAGAAACCAAGCAAACCAACAAACTAAATAAAAACAAAAACCATAACACAGAAAAAACCCAAATCACCACACTAGCGCCATCAAAGGCTATTCCAATATTTATGTAATTCAGTAGGGCCTTTCCCTTGGGACCTTAAAAAGTATCAAAGAAAAAAAATAGATTTACTAATTCATCTTTTAACTGAGCAAGACCAAATAGAGGAAGAAGAGATGAAGAGTGTGTGGTGGCAAGGTTTTTATGAGATAACACCTGACTGTGTAATGTCTGAATTCCAAGTCTTGACTATGCTATGCAAGGATTTCAAGACATGACTATGTTCTGTCTGAATTCCACAGGCTATGAGGTTTTCACCAAATGACCTTGTTACTCTTCACTGAAACCAGACTGACCTTGCTTCCTGTCTCCTCCTCACCTACTAACATTCTAATATCTTAGATATAAGCTCCTGTGTGGACTCTGGAGGTAGAGTTTGATTTGGAGCTTCCTGTTCGGGCTGGGACTCTGATGCTAATTCTTAATTGTCTTTAAGGCTCTCTGTATGTCGTGCACCATACATAAATAAACCTGTTTAAGTGTTTTCATCTAACAGTGCCTGGAAATTGATTTCTTCCACAACAAGTGTGACAGATAAGGTCTGGCTCTTTAAAAGTAGTTTTTGATAGTTGCTTAGCTTAGTTTTCTTTTAACTGGATAGATTTATGTCAAAGCAAATTCTGTATCTACAAATGCTTATTGTGTTTATGTGCATGTAATTTACTAACAAATGTTTTATATTTCAAATATAAAATGTCATTGTCAAGTTTATTTCTGTTGCATATTTAAAACAAAAGAAGTTAACCGAAGTGCTTTGTATTTTACTCTAACAAAAAGTAAAAAACAACAACAATGAAAACAATAAAAAAATGCTATGTGAGAAGAACAATTAAATAAAAATAAAAATGCTTAAAAAAACACCACAGCTCTAATTGGGTCACATACTCAATTTAATGTTTGAATTAAAGCCAAGAAAAAAAGATGAGTCTTAAGCATAGATGTACAAGTCGCAATAGTTTCAGTGGTCTGTATTGGAAAAGGTCAACTGGTCAATAGATACAAAGCAGCAACTGCAAAAACCCACTCACTTTTACCTTTAATGTCACAAGACATGCTGGAGACTCCTTAATGAATGCTGTGGGCCAAGTAGTGGCAGTCCAGTGAAGTACATCATTGGCAAGAAACTAGTCAGTGTTGTCAATTTTTTATGTAATGCACTGTAATTGCTTTTAGGTGGTCTAAAAGTGTTTACAGTCTAATTAGTAACTGCAGTAACTTTAGTAGTCTATAAAGGTGCCCTTGTTGGAAAGCTGTACTAAAAATGATTAGGTTTGAAAAGACAAGTGGATCCTTCATACATGATAATCAATCAATCAATCAATCAATCAATCAATCAATCAATCAATCAATCAATCAATCAATCAATCAATCAATCAATCAATCAATCAATCAATCAATCAACCAACCAACCAATCAATCAATCAAGCAATACTTTATTGAATCCAGAAAGAAGATACATCTATAAAATAAATCTATAATGAGTTTTATCTTTTCAATGGATGTTTTGTTGTAAATCAACTTACTGATTTCCAGCTGTCGGGCAATTCGTCCTTTGCTTTTGTCTCTGAAATCAACTTGAGCTTCGTTGTACTTTGTCATAACTTCCACAAACTTTTTGGCCAGAATTGCATGCTGTAAGGGGAGAAATTGCAGATGGTTCACTTCATTACTTATTAACAATATTTCATAAATTTAAAGTTTATTGAATTTATAAATGTATTTTCAGTTTTTTTTTTAAAAGTACTTTTTGTTTATATTTTGTCATGTAAACAAAGAGAATATGTTGTTCAAGTGCACCAGGTGTCTAAACTCTAGAGCTGCAACAATTATTCAACATAATTTACATCAACTAAAACATTGTCAGCATGGATTTTCATTGTTGACATGTTGTATACAGAGGTATAAATAGATGACTTTGGTCATGACGAATAATGTTTGGAGTGCAACAGGTGACCGAAACACCTGAGGCAATATTATCTACTGTTTGTTAAAACGGCACACAGTCTTCTAACAAAGAAGAAAGCTATTGGGGAGCAGGAGTAGGAAGAAGAGGAGGAGAGAGCGGGAGAGCACTGACAAAACAGATAGGGGAGGGTGAAAAAGATGGAAAGAAACAACAGACTTTTAAAACTGTGAGCATTTTGCTGAAAACAAACAAAAAGTTGGATGCAGATTGTTCAAAGCAGAGCTTTTTTTTCCACGACAGATCTGCTTGAAATCCACCTGGAACAAAGACAACTTTCACTCTGATGCCTAAGTTTTAGTGAGTAAAGTTAGTGCATCATGTTGGACCTTTTAAACGTTTATAGTACAGTAATGTTTGTCAGTATGAAGTCTCATAAATGAATGTTAAACAAGAATTATTTCAGTTAGCAGTAAGGGAGAGTTCCTGCACCCCACATCTTGGTAAACCACCTCCACCAAACATAAAAAATTAATTTGTGAAATATTTAGTCAGTTAAATGGTTTATTTGGCATACTACAGCACTACTGCACTGAATTATGTAGGGATCTGGAGTTCTAGCCCCGCCTTGGGGTGGTTCCTCCAGTGTTCTACTTCCACAGGTGATGCAGATTCAGGATAATGAGGACTGCCAGTACTTAAGCCTCCAGTTGAGACCAGACCTTCGCTGGAGCATCGAACCTCCTGGGTTAGACTCGCAGCCACCGTTTCTAACCAGAGCCTTGACTAAGTATTGACTAC
>NC_051435.1:32504307-32505964 GCF_001649575.2 Kryptolebias marmoratus | reverse complement strand
TCTAAGGTTTCCCAAGTACAGTGTATCACGTCTGGAAATCACAGAGAAGCAGCTGAATTCTTGGTGTTTTCTGCCCCGTCCTCTCAGCTGATTCTAGGGTTTCCATGGTTGCAACGACACAACCCTGTTATAAATTGGTCAGCTAAAAGAATTGACTCATGGAGCCCTTTTTGTTTAGAACATTGTCTTCAGTCTGCTTTATCCATCCCAAGCACTAAAAACATTCCTGAGACACAGACCGATCTCACAAAAGTACCCACGGAATATCATGATCTAGCAGCAGTCTTCAACAAGGCCCGGGCCCTGTCCTTACCACCGCACAGACCCTATGATTGTGCTATTGAGCTGCGACCAGGGGAGCCATTACCGTCTAGTCGGTTGTTTAACCTCTCGGGTCCGGAACGGGAATCTATGAAGACGTATATAGAGGATTCACTTGCTTCAGGCATCATACGACCATCTACCTCTCCACTAGGCGCAGGGTTTTTCTTTGTTGAGAAAAAGGACAAGAGCCTGCGCCCTTGTATCGATTACCGGGGGTTAAACCATATTACCATTAAGAACAAGTATCCTCTTCCACTCATTGACTCGGTTCACCAGCAACTCCATGCCGCCAAGGTCTTCACGAAACTGGATCTCCGCAACGCTTACCATTTGGTAAGGATCCGGGAGGGGACGAATGGAAGACTGCGTTCAAGACCCCTCTCGGACACTTCGAATACTTGGTCATGCCTTTCGGTCTCACTAACGCACCTGCAGTTTTTCAATCTCTCATCAACGATGTGTTACTTGACTTCCTGAACATTTCTGTCTTTGTATATCTGGATGACATTCTCATCTATTCCCAGGATCCAACTCAACATCGGGCTCAAGTGCGAGCAGTTCTCCAACGACTCTACCAGAACCAGCTATTTGTAAAAGCAGAGAAGTGCGAGTTCAGCGTCACCACCGTCAGTTTCCTGGGCTTCATATTTGGACAAGGCCACTACCGGACCGACCCAGAGAAGATCAAGGCTGTTACCGACTGGCCCATCCCCTCTGACCGCAGGCAACTACAAAGGTTTCTGGGCTTCGCAAATTTCTATAGACGTTTTATTCAGAACTACAGTAGGGTTGCCGCTCCACTAACTCAGTTGACATCCACCAAACAGCCTTTTTTCTGGTCCTCTGAAGCCCAGTCCGCATTTGATGAGTTAAAGTCTCGTTTCGTTTCAGCCCCCATACTGTGCCATCCGAACCCCGAACTACAGTTCATCCTGGAGGTGGACGCGTCTGACTCAGGTGTTGGGGCCATCCTGTCTCAGAGATCCTCCGAGGATAATAAGGTCTACCCTTGTGCCTACTTCTCCCGCCGTCTGACGCCAGCTGAACAGAATTATGACGTGGGCAACCGGGAACTTCTGGCCATTAAACTCGCGCTAGAGGAGTGGAGGCATTGGTTGGAGGGTAGTGAACTACCATTTATCATCTGGACGGATCATAAGAACCTGGCCTATCTGCAGACAGCTAAGAGGTTGAACCCCCGACAGGCTAGGCGGTCCCTGTTTTTTGGGAGGTTCAACTTCACGATTACATTTAGGCCAGGTTCCAAGAATGTGAAGCCAGATGCGTTATCTAGGCTGTGGGCTAATCCGGATTCCTCGGAAGAAGAGGAGCC
>NC_051435.1:32490411-32491443 GCF_001649575.2 Kryptolebias marmoratus | reverse complement strand
TGTCACGATCGGTGGAGATGACGGAGACAAACCAGGTGTGCAGACTCATCTTAAAAGAAACTAATTTATTTAACTAAAGAACAAACCAAAACAAAAGCTGACGGGGCAGCAAACAAATAGAAACATAAACTAAATCAAAACTAAGTAGAAAGTGAACATAACAAGTGCAGGAACAGAACCAGGAACCAGGAACAGGACGGAAACATGTAACAAACAACAGACTAACAGCAAACAAACATCAAACATCAACAAACCTTAGACAATGGACCAGCGGAGTGTGGAAGGCAATGACCGGGTTTTAAAGACTGAGGATAATTAGGTAAATGGAGACAGGTGACGTGATTACAAAGTGGGGACAGGTGTAGGTGTGGCCGGGAGATAAAGAGAGACTGAGGAGGAGAAAATGAAACATGAAACAAGAGACAAGACAGAAACCAAGCAAACCAACAAACTAAATAAAAACAAAAACCATAACACAGAAAAAACCCAAATCACCACACTAGCGCCATCAAAGGCTATTCCAATATTTATGTAATTCAGTAGGGCCTTTCCCTTGGGACCTTAAAAAGTATCAAAGAAAAAAAATAGATTTACTAATTCATCTTTTAACTGAGCAAGACCAAATAGAGGAAGAAGAGATGAAGAGTGTGTGGTGGCAAGGTTTTTATGAGATAACACCTGACTGTGTAATGTCTGAATTCCAAGTCTTGACTATGCTATGCAAGGATTTCAAGACATGACTATGTTCTGTCTGAATTCCACAGGCTATGAGGTTTTCACCAAATGACCTTGTTACTCTTCACTGAAACCAGACTGACCTTGCTTCCTGTCTCCTCCTCACCTACTAACATTCTAATATCTTAGATATAAGCTCCTGTGTGGACTCTGGAGGTAGAGTTTGATTTGGAGCTTCCTGTTCGGGCTGGGACTCTGATGCTAATTCTTAATTGTCTTTAAGGCTCTCTGTATGTCGTGCACCATACATAAATAAACCTGTTTAAGTGTTTTCATCTAACAGTGCCTGGAAATTGA
>NC_051435.1:32487361-32490311 GCF_001649575.2 Kryptolebias marmoratus | reverse complement strand
CCCGAGACTCACCCTGTTCCTCTTGCTTTCCAGATCCTACCACGACGCACGCACTGTACATAGTCACCACATTGTAAATAAACACACTTACCTTCAGCTGCTGTCTCCGTGTCTGGTTTTGGTCTCGCTCTCTGGACATATTACCCCGCGTTCTTGTCAAATTACTGCACTGAAATTGTAAATTTATGAATTCAATCCTATATAAACTGTACATTGTTTCATATTTTATTTTATTTAAATTGCAGCCTTAATAAATATTTTGGACAATCAGACCTACTCAAGGTAATTTTTGATCACTTATTTGCAGTTTTTTTTGAGTGAGTGGATGGATGCATGGCCTTCATTAGTATCAGAGGAGCCTTTAATTTTTTCATCGAATTGTCAAACTATTTAAAGAGAACAAACAGTCACTGGGTATGGTTGTGTTCACTACACTGAACATGGAGCAGAGAAAGCAAAGGCCAGAGCACAGAAGCTCAGAAAGAAGATGATAGATATCCATGTTCAAGGTAAAGCCTCTAAGACCATCTCCAAGAACTTTCATGTTCCTCTGACCACAGCTGACAATATTATTAAAAAGCAAAAGATTTATGTAACTGCAGCCAAGCCCCCAGGACGAGGATGCAAGAGGAAATGCAACCCCAGGTTAATCAAACAGATAGTGTGAATTGTAGAAAGAGATCAAGGCACAACACTTTCTGATCGCACCATCTATCACAATCTAAATAATAATGGGCAGAGGCATAATGAGCTGTACGAATACCCTGGATGGGTCCACTGTTGACAGAAAAACACAAAAAAGCAGACAGGAATTTGCTAAAATGCACATTGACAATAACTAAAAGTTCTAGGAGACGTTTCTGAGACTGATAAGATAAAACTGGAACTTTTTGGCCACTCACACCCGTTATGTTTTTTTTTTATTATTGTGAAAGGGTGCCAACAAATGTATAGGCTAGGTGTATAGGCTAGGTGAGGTGTGTTCTTTGACCTGTGACTTGCGTATCCTGAGGTCAGCTGAGGCTCTTTCATCTGTGTTTGATTCGAGCTGCCGCTCGATACCTGAAACACTCAAACAAAACTCCAAGTCAGTTGGTACCCTCACAAAGCCTCCTGTAGGAGACATCTCCAACACGACACACTACTGCTCACATGGAAAACAACATAAAAGATAATTGGGAAAAAATACTTTGAAAGCATTTTACCTATAATTTCATAGTCAAATACTGTATGTAACAACACAAACAGAATGAAGCAGGAACCAGTGGTGGAAAACATTTTAACAATCCAATCTAGCAAGATCCTCAGAGTGAAACACTTTCAGAGGAGCTGTCCACTGTTTTCCCTACCTATAGCTTTTGTGGTTATTCTATTTTACCAATCAAATGGGCCATTTTAACTTATAGGGTTGCTGCAAAATTAAAAGGACAGATTATGCAGCAGAGTTGTTTTTGCACAGTTTTATAAAAGATTTATTTTGGGTTTTTAGTTTTTGTGAACATATTAATTGGATTTGATCAAGTTTAAACATGTGAATGACTGGTGTTTATTTCTTTAGTATGCATGTGGTAATATTTTAATTCTTTCAGAGAGATGTCTTGTCCCACATTGTTTCTTTCTGGTACGATCAATATGTGTATATGACTTACATTCAGTTTGCTGTTTAGGATGCTTTTAATTGATCTTTTTTTAATGGAATTGCACATCTCTCTATCTCTTTATATATATATATACAGTGGGGAGAACAAGTATTTGATACACTGTTGATTTTTCAGGTTTTCCCACTTGCAAAGCTTGTAGATGACTGTAATTTTTATCATAGGTACTCTTCAACTGTGAGTGATGGAATCTAAAGCAAAAATCCAGAAAAATACAATGTATGATTTTTAAATAATTAATTTCCATTTTATTGTATGAAATAAATATTTGATCATCTATCAACCAGTAAGAATTTTGGCTCTCACAGACATGTTAGTTCTTCTTTAAGAAGCCCTCCTGTTCTCCTCTCATTACCTGTATTAACTGCACCTGTTTGAACTCGTTACCTGTATAAAAGACACCTGTCCACACACTCAATCAATCAGACTCCAGCATCTCCACAATGCCCAAGACCAGAGAGCTGTGTAAGGACATCAGGGATAAAATTGTAGACCTGCACAAGGCTGGGATGGGCTACAGGACAATAGGCAAGCAGCTTGGTGAGAAGGCAACAACAGTTGGTGCAATTATTGGAAAATGGAAGAAAAATAAAATAACGGAAAATCTCCCTCGGTCTGGGGCGCCATGCAAGATCTCACCTCGCGGAGCATCATTGATCTTGAGAAAGGTGAGGAATGAGCCCAGAACTACACGGCAGGACCTGGTCAATGACCTAAATAGAGCTGGGACCACAGTCTCAAAGAAAACAATCAGTAACACTCTACGCCGTCAAGGATTAAAATCCTGCAAGCCAATGCATGTCAAAGCCCGTCTGATGTTTGCAAATGACCATCTGAATGATCCAGAGGAGGAATGGGAGAAGGTCATGTGGTCTGATGAGACAAAAATAGAACTTTTTGGTTTAAACTCCACTCGTCATGTTTGGAGGAAGAAGAATGATAAGTACAACCCCAAGAACACCATCCCAACCGTGAAGCATGGTGGTGGAAACATCATTCTTTGGGGATGCTTTTCTGCAAAGGGGACAGGACGACTGCACCATATTGTGGGAAGGATGGATGGGGCCATGTATCGTGAGATTTTGGCCAACAACCTCCTTCCCTCAGTAAGAGCACTGAAGATGGGTCGTGCCTGGGTCTTCCAGCATGATAATGACCCAAAACACACAGCCAGGGCAACTTAAGAGTGGCTCCGTAGGAAACATGTTAAGGTCCTGGAGTGGCCTAGCCAGTCTCCAGACCTGAATCCAATAGAAAATCTTTGGAGGGAGCTTAAAGTCCGTGTGGCCCAG
>NC_051435.1:32481902-32487176 GCF_001649575.2 Kryptolebias marmoratus | reverse complement strand
ATCATACATTGTATTTTTCTGGATTTTTGTTTTAGATTCCATCACTCACAGTTGAAGAGTACCTATGATAAAAATTACAGTCATCTACAAGCTTTGCAAGTGGGAAAACCTGAAAAATCAACAGTGTATCAAATACTTGTTCTCCCCACTGTACATATCACTTGGTTGCATAACAAAGAACAATTAGGCAATCAAAATACTGACTCTTGAGCTTGTTTCGTGCATTGTTTGCTGACTTTTTTATCTCATTTGTGAGAGCTTCAAGGTCATCCTGTGTTTCTGAAAAAGCAAAAAAAAAAAAAAACAATTTCAAAAGAGAAGAAATTGATTTGAAAACAGTAAATGTGTGTGTTTAAAGCAGTTACTCTGGTCAGACGTGGGGGCTGACAAGATGGTGGAGTAAAGTTTTTTAATTTCTGTTATGCTTTCATCAATCTTGTCAATGCTGGTGCGTATATCTTCAATCTGAAACACACACACAATAATACTCATGGATTAGGATGAAGCAAATATAATTTCACTGAAGAATTTACAATGACAGAAAAATAATACTTGTGCAAAGAAGTCGTCCATAAAAGCCTCATTTTCCACAGGAACTTCAATATCATCTCCACCTGGATCACTTTTCTGTTAAAACCACATGTTTGAAAAACAAAAAGAACAATACTGAACTAGGAGATGAAATCATTAAACCACACAAGTAGATTACAATAAGCACTGGACATTTTGTGTATGGATGCACCGATATGAATATTTTTCAAACCGAGTAAGAACCAGAAAGTAATGAGTTCTGGGCCATCTGTTTATGCTTTGATCTGACTGCTAAAATGGAAGATTTTGTATAATTTAAAAATTTACGTTTTCTCAAGTTGGTCTTTGCATTAAACTATGAAGAATCAGAATTTTTAACTGCTAAACTTCCCAGGAAGGTGACCCCTGACCAGCAGAGCTCACACACTTGAAGTAAATGTTTTTTGATTACTTAATATGAAACTTTATATAAAATAACAAAACTTAGAATAAGATGCAGCCACACTTTTTTAAATCAGAAAATACTTAAGCTGCACGCTAAAATGTAAACCAAAAACTCATAAGTAGATTGCAAATTCATTTCACATAATTTGATGTGATTTAAAGTAAAGTGGTATCGGTACTGTGGTATCAGAATACTTTTTCAAGCATGAGTATGGGTACAGGCACACAGTATCAGAAATGATACCTGATACTGGTATTGGTATTGGCACATCCCTAATTTTGGATACTTAAATTGCTATCTTATCTTTAGAAGTCCTGGTAGGTTCATTCAAAGGTAACTGGACTGCTTAATTTTTGAAGATGTTTTGCTTCTCATTTGATAAGTTTTTAAGAGGTTCAACCTTAGCTGAACTGACGTGAAAATTATTCACTCTCATCTCTTCCCTGTGGATTGTTTGGGTCTTTGTTAGCATGGTCCACAGAAGAAATGTTCTGGTTATATGAATGGAGAGGCAAAATGGGGGAAAATGACTGTGAACTAGATTCAAAGCTACATTATGTGTGCTGACCTTGTTTTCTCTTTACTATTGGTCTTATTGTTTGACACTGAGTGTTTAATTCCCTCCCCCTCTGAAACTGACTTTTTTTCTCTGCCAAAATGCATACATTAATGTCCTTAAATAAGTTTACCTTTTCCTTTTCCTTCAGGTCAACCGAGTGTTGACCTGAAGGTTCTGTGTTGTTGCATGAGTCTGTGGAGAGGTTGTTTGGTTTCCTCAAACACTCCTGGCTGCACCCATCTGAAGACACCACGACACTCAGTGTCTAGTTGGGTGTTTTGTCATTTGGATGAAACACTTCTGTCTGAGGATTTTGCTGGATTCTTCAGACACTCCTGCCACATGTGGAATGACAATAATTTTGTGTTTGTTACCCCTTTTCGTCTTTTGATGCCATGGAGTTTTTTTCAGATTTTTTTGTTGATGAAACAAAAGAGGAAAAAAAAGAAAAACTTGAAAAGTTGCACTTTTAGGTTGGAATTGAGAAAGCTCCTCAGATTAAAAAGAAATGTCCAAAAATAAAGAAGTCCAGTTGAATTGTTAAACCCACTCAGACCACAATATCCTGTATGACTGACAACCTTCACCAACTTCATCTTATATGGAAAAAGTGACCAAAATGTAGTGCTTATATTCAAAGGTATTTTAATAAACTGAGAAATGGCATCCACTCCTTAATAAACTCATGCAACATAAAGCAGTTTGGAACATTTAAAAGTAGGCCCCTGACTTCTACAGTTCACAGGTTCAAGCACCTCAGTGTCACACGAGACCAAACCACAGGTCATATTAATTCATAAATACATAATACACCATTACCATTTTTACCTTTTAGGACAAAAAAAGAAATATTTAATACAACTTGGTTGCTTGATGTTTGATGATCCCAGCGACAGTGACATATGCTTATTCATAACCTTTGAAATAACCATAAGCAAACAATTTAAAGGCTTTTATTAAATATGTGTTATTTTTTTGAATAAAGCAAGATAAACCAGCAGTTTCAGTAAAGATTTTAATACACCACTAGTTTTAGAGTAATGCTTGGTAGTCATCTGGGTCTGTACAACCAACAGGTGCTTCACAGGACATTATAAATATGCTGGTGCCTTCTGTTTTTTTAATTAGGATATTCTAAATCTCACAAATAACTACCAGGAGCTAACAACGTTTGACCTACCTCCTTCAACTGGGCCAGACGGTCCTTCATTTTTATGAAGTACTGATTGAATACAAATGTAAAAAGAAAAATGTTGAGTAAAGATGTCTCAGTGAGCAATACTTCCCCGATTATATATATTATATATCAACCAGGCCTTCAAAATAAGATAACTGGAAATGATTGGCTACTCCAAATAATCCAGTAGGCCGAACCAAGGGAGGGTTGTTTGAGACAAAGAAAAGCCAGTGACACAAAGGTGAATTTGTATATGAAATAATCCCATCCACAACATCAATAAAAGGTCCAGGTTGTTTGGATGGTTTCCTCTAAAACAAATTGTGCTCAACCTACTCTGAGAAACAACTAAGCCTCTAAGAACGGATTAGAACTACTGTGTTCAGGGTGATAAACCTCTCTGCCTCGTGCCCCCTCCCACTTCCATTAGAAAACACTGGCTCTAGACAGCAGGTCTTAATCTTAGTCTGACAAAAGCCAATCACAGCTCTGTGTGTGAGTGTGTGTATATGCATGTTAAAACACATACAGATTAAATAAACATACTTGTTAATCTAATCTACATAAAAGATTGATAAATACATATTCACCCTTTTGGCATGCTCTCAGTTTTGTTCCCTTGCAACCCAACCCAATTTAAAGATAATTTTGAAGGTGTTTGTATTTTTTAATTTACACAACATAACTTTGAAAATGTGAAATGTTTTTATTGTGAAACAAACAAGAAAAAAAGACAAAAATAAAACTGAAACAACACAAAATCTGAGCATGCAAAGCTATTTACACATCACCAACACCTTCTGCTGTTAGGATCTAGGTTTTTGTATTTTGTTTTGTCTTCATGTTTCAGTTTGTGTTATTTAGTTGTCTCTTCCCTGTGCCTCAGCCACCATTCACTTCTCTTCAGTTACTCTCTCTCTTCCCCATTCTCACCCATCTACACCTGCCTCTAGCTCCTTAATCATCTCACCTGGGCCCATTTCCACTAATCACCCTCTGCCTTTAAAACCCAGTCACTTTCCACAGTTCCCTGCTGGTTCATTGTCATACTCTTGTCTCCCTGATGTGCTGTCCTTTTTTGCTTGTGCCTTCTCGTCTCCCAGTGGTTCGTCTTTTGTCTCAGGTCTGTTCAGGTTTTGTTTAGTTCGTTAAGGTTTTTGTATTTAGTTTAGGTTTTGCTGCCACGTCAGCCTTTGTTTTTGGGTTTGCCTTTTATTTCTAAATAAATTAGTTTTTTATCAACATGAGTCTGCGCTCAGGGTTCGCCTCCTTCACCCCAGTCCATGACATCTGCAGCAATTCCAGCATCGAGCCTCTTCAGGTCCGTCCCTTTTATCTCGGTCCATCTAACCTGGACTGTTCTTCAAGACCAAACTGCTGCAGATGGGTGCTGCTCGTTCTGTTTAGTTTAGTTTTATTTCGAACATGGTAGGAACAAATAGGCAACACAAACAAAAATAACATTAAGAAAATACAATGTTATAATTTTTCTTGTGGCTGCTCCCTTCTTCAGGGGTTGACACAGTGAGCAAACTCACAGGGTAGATTTGGGAATTGTTTCCACTATGGATAGTCTTCCTGATGCAACCTGGGCTCAAACCTGCAGTCTCAGTATTACAAGACCACAGCACTGACCACTGAGCTAATGCAGCCCCAAAATAATAAAATACAAGGATAGGAACACATTACACAGTATTTACAATAGGAAAATCCCATTTCATGTTCAAAATGGAGTAGGAAGAAATATAAACTTCTTAAAACTCACCCATTTAAATCAACTCTGTCCTTGATGAATTGGTGACTAGTTGGTAAATCCATTAGGATTATACAGTATATTATATAAACACTTAACAATGCATTTTAAGCTATGTTAAATAGCTCATCATAAAATACCTTCATCCATTCATTTTTTTCTAATACACACAAACATATAAACATTATACTCACATACAACAGGTAGACAAACTCATGCCCACATGAACTATAGGATAATCAGTTCCTTCTCAGGTAGTACCATTTGAATGACATGTTTTTAAATATTTTTAAACTGAGAAATATTTGGACATTCCTGTGTGTCCACAGCTTACTTCACAGATTAAAATTGTTGTCCTGGTACTTAGAATCTACAGATTATTTTTTCTTCTTAGATTAGAGCTTTCATTACTATCTAAAAATAGTTTTTGTATATATATTTTTTATAATTAAAGTTTTTATTTTGTTTTATGAACATTTTATAACAAAAACAACAAATAAGAACAAAACCAGTGAGGTATATAAACATTGGTAATTGTAAGGCCGCATTCACATCCATCACATATTGTCCTGGTTCCCACCCAATTAAATACAGATTGGACACCTAATTAAGTCCCGCTTAGCTTGATCAGTCCTGGTCATGCCCAGGTCAGTTCAGAGTTTGGTGCCCCTAAATTTAATATGTTTATGTGTGAATGCGAATGCAACCTAGATGTTATTCCAAGTTATCACTGTTGCAATGTAGTAGAGACATAGGCACTAAAACTGTCCCATTCTTCTGTTACAGCCTCAGAATAGTTATTCAGTCTT
>NC_051435.1:32479183-32481802 GCF_001649575.2 Kryptolebias marmoratus | reverse complement strand
GTTATACCATTTTGATGCTTTACTAAGTAAAGGTGGAAGTTGTAAAAAACTCTCTATCGGGTTTTTCTCCAAGTGAAATTTTATTTTGTCCTTCAAACAGTCTCTGATTTGTAAGTATTTCCAAAAGTGGTCTTGTCCCTCTAATTTAAACTTCTCTTTCAAATCATTATATGACATAAATGTGTCTTCCACAAATAAATCACCAATTATCCGTATGCCTTTCTTTAACCAATGTGACCAATAAATTGACTGCTTGCCGATTTTGATCCTAGGATTGTATGGAGAAATCGCAAGTTTTTTATGAGCCGTTTGCCACACCATTTTTGAGAGTTTTAATATGGGGTTATCTATTTTATTCTCTTTGTTATCTATCTTTTGAGTCAATACCTCGATGGGGGTGAACGGAGATGTAAGTTCCCGCTTTATTAAAACCCAGTCTAAATCTGATTTCGTTTCTGGCCAATGCTTGCATATCTTGGACATTTCAAATGAAATGCTATGTTAGGTAAGGCCAGCCCCCCTTCTTTTTTGGATTGACATAGTTTGCCAATATTGATTCTAGGTTTACCACCGTCCCACAGAAAATGTTTAATCATATTATTATATTTTAGAAGAATTTGAGCTGGGATACAAATTGGTATCATTCCAGTACAATAATTTATCAAAGGAGCTATAACCATCTTTATTGTATTTATCTTACCCCATAGTGATAAGTGTAACTTACTCCAGTTGTCCAAGTTTTATTTAATTCTAGTAAGCAGTTTTTCTATATTTTCTACCATTATTTCATTAATATTTGGATTAAGTGTTATTCCTAAATATTTCATGCCTTTTTGTAACCACTTGAAATTAAAAGTGGATAATAGGTTTTCGGTGCAGGCTTTTGATACAGGCATTGCCTCTGATTTATGCCAATTGATTTTATAACCTGATAATTTAGAAAAGTCATCTATCACCTCTAATAATGTTTTAATGGAATTAACAGGTTCTTGACATAATACCAAAATATCATTGGCATACATAAATAATTTGTGTTCCCTTCCCCCTCCGCTCACCCCCATGATTCTAGCATCTTCCCTGATTTTGATAGCCAATGGCTCTAGAAAAATAGTGAACAGAAGTGGACTAAGGTTGCAGCCCTGACGGGTGGATCTGGAGATATGAAAATATTTGGACAATATTCCATTGGTAAAAACTGCGGCCTTTGGGCCCAAATACAAAGTACTAACCCACTTACAAAAAATTTCACCCAGTCCAAACTTCAACAGAGCCGTGAACAAAAAACTCCATTCCACCCTGTCAAAGGCCTTTTGGGCGTCAAGTAATGCCACTGCAGGGTTTTTGTTGTCTTTGTTCCCCCACAAAAGATGCAGAAGTCTTCGCATATTATCAGCTGAAGAACGATGTTTAATAAAGCCCGCTTGGTCTTTGTGAATAATCTGTGGTAACACAGTCTCTAATCTCGTGGCTATGATTTTTGATAGTATTTTGCAATCGACATTTATCAAACTTATGGGACGGTAATTGACTGCGTCTGTAAGGTCTTTGTCCCCCTTTGGTATGAGAGTAATTATAGCCTGATTGAAACTTTCAGGAAGTGAGCCACATTCAAACGCTTCTCAATAAACCTCAGTTAAAATTGGTGCAAGTATCTCTACAAATTTATGATAGTATTCGACTGTAACGCCATCTACGCCAGGTGACTTCATTCTCTTCATTCCAGCAATTGCTTTCCTTACTTCGGCCTCATTTATGAGTGCTTCCAATCTATCCTTCCCATCCTGGGTAATTTTGGGTATTTTTATTTTGTCAAAAAAGGATTCCAATTCTTCTGCAGTCGCTACATTTTCAGATGTGTAAAGATTTTCATAAAATCTTTGGAAAATTTTGTTAATATGAGAGGATGATGTTATCAATTTGTCATTTTCTCTAATTGCTGTGATCACATTCTGATTCTCTAACCGTTTCAGTTGTCTGGCCAATAGTCGTCCCGTTTTTTTCACCATTTTCGTAGAAATTGGTTTTGAGCCTGAACAATGCATATTCTGCTTTCTTATTATAAATTTCATGAAGGTTAAATTTCATTTTGCATATTCTATTAAATATGTTTTCATCGTAGTTTTCTGCCAGTTGTTTTTCCAATTCACTTATCTATTTTTCCAGTGTTTTGACTTTTTCTTTCCCTTCTTTTACTTTCTTAGAGCTGTATCCCAAGAATTTACCCCTAACAAAGGCCTTATTAGCATCCCATACTGTTGCTAATTTATCTGTTGACCCGATATTCACGTCAAAGAAGTAGTTTAAGTCATCTTTCAATGTTGTTACAAATTGTTTATCCTGCAATATACTGGAGTTTAATCTCCATCTGCCCGATCTTGTCATGATCCATGCTCATGCCTTGTCTGGCCCTGCCCACATTTTTCTATCTCTCATTAAGTCATTTCTTCCACCTGTGCCGGCTCCTATTTATGCCTTGGCGTCACTCCTGCGCAGTGCGAGATTGCCTGCCGCTCCTGCTACAGCTTTCAAGCCCGTTACCAAGTTCCACGAGTTTTTCCTGTTGCCGAACCTTGCCTGTGTTTTTGACCTTGTCTCTCGTCCTCTGCCTTGGATCTAGTT
>NC_051435.1:32474473-32479043 GCF_001649575.2 Kryptolebias marmoratus | reverse complement strand
CCCCCGCCCCTCGCCTGTCGATTTGGACCAAGACGCTAGAGCCAACCCGTTGCCGAACCAAGCCTGACCCCGACCGCCGCCTCTCGTCCGCTCAGTGAGTCCCACTCAAGCGCCTACCTGTTGCTGAGCCACAGCCCCCCTTCGTCCGCCATCTTTCCTCCTGGTGATCGGCTGCTCCCAAATAAACTCCTTTGGTACTCCTTCTTCGTGTCCGTCTTCCCTTTGGCTCCGACGGACTCTCGTCACGTGACAGATCTGTTATTTTCACCCTGTAAATGTATTTGTAGCTCCAATGGGGCATGATCTGTCAGGGCAATTACACCTATTTCACACTTCGCTACTAAGTCAACACTGGTACTAGAAATCAGAAAATAATCGATGCGGGAGTAACTTTTGTGGGCATGTGAATAAAACGTATATTCCCGCTCTACAGGGTGTATTAGTCTCCAGATGTCTACCAGCCCAATCTCTTCCCCAAAGAGGGCTGTTGCGGATTTACCTCCAGTAGTAGAACTGGCACTCATTACACTTTTATCAATAAAGATATCTGAGACTTTGTTCATATCTCCTCCCAGTATAATGTGGCCCTCAAGATTGCTTATTATGTTTAAGATGGAATGAAAAACATTGGACTCTTCCCTATTCGGGACATATATATTGCAGAGGACAACTTTCACATCATTTAAAAGTTCTTGTATGCATAGTATACGTCCCTCTGTATCTTTAAACTCTTGTAATAACACAAAATGAATTCTTGTGTTTATAAGAATCATAACCCCTCTGCTTTTCCTGGACACAGAATTGTGAAATACTTTACCAACCCAACCTCTTTTGAATTTTAAAGCTTCTATTTCACTTTCAAACTGTGTTTCTTGTATGAACGCTATGTCCGTATCATGAGATTTCAAATAGCCGAGAGCTTTTTTCCTTTTGACTGGTGTACCACAGCCATTAATGTTCCATGTTATAATATTTATACTTAATTTACCCATTATTTTCCAGCAAAAAAAAATTCAGACCTGGGTCTTGGATTCCACTACTTAGCATACATGAGCAAGTTAGTGCAAACATAACATAAATTCTTACCTCACTGTTTTCACAACAATGGAACAATAAATAAAAATAGAAAATGGACAAATCAAACACTGCTCTAAAAAAGAACATTGCAGTGAAGCTTTCCTGGTGAAAAAGTTGAGTCTTTTCTGGTCCGTGTGGGTTCTGGAGATGACCTCTCTGCTGCTCCCGTCATCTTGATCCTGACCACGCCGCAGTGTCCTTCCACACCCCGTCAGATGTCGTATTTCCTCCATTCTCCTACTCGTTAATATCAGCAGATGCTCCCTCGCCATCTTCCGCGGTCTGTCTGCCCGTTGTGGTTTCGCCAACCCCCGCGTTCTCCATGTGCTCTCGTACAAAACTTTCTGCCTCTTTTGCATCCGTAAAGCTGAGCCGCTTTCCTCTCCATGTAAACCTGAGTATGGCCGGGTGCGCCAGCGTGTGCTTCACCTGCTGCTGCCATAACAGTTTCATCACTGTGGAAAACATTTTGCGCCGCGCTGAGTGCTCCTTGGTCATGTCCTCAAACAGTGACAGACGACAGCCATCCCATATTATCCCCTTCTTCTTCTTAGCAGCAACCAGGACTTTCTCTCGGGCAGTATATTTGAGAAATCTCACCAGTATGATGCGCGGAGGCTGATTGGGATCTGGGCGAGGACCTAGGCTTCTGTGGCAGCGCTCAATCTCATAGTCATCTCCATTCAACTCTAGTCCATCACAGAGTATTTTCTGCACGTAGTTAGCCAGTGGCATTCCAGCCTTTTTCCCCTCTTTCAATCCAACCAGTCTAATGTTTTTACGACGGGCTCTGTTTTCCTGGTCGTCAATTCTCTCATAGAGTTGTTCAACTACTTTGGTTAGCTTCGAGTTGTTTCTTGCTAGGTTAGCTACCGTGTCCTCCACATCCGAAATGCGGCTCTCTGCTTCAGTTAGCCTTGTTTTAATTGCACTCACGGAGTTCTTGAGTTCTGTTGTGTCCGATTTAATCAGAGTCACATCACTTGCGACTCCATTTAACGTCACTCCCACCATGGCAATCTCCGCAAATAGACCATTTATGTCCGTTACTTGGCTGTCTTCTTGGCTAGCAGTGTTAGCTGAGTTAGCTCCTCTGGTAGCAACTGCGGGCAGGCGCATCTGCACACATCGTTTTCTTTCACTGGCGGTCATCATATTTCGGTCAAAATACTCCAGTGTAGTGAGCGTGCACACAAGCTTCCAGTAGGATGTTGGTAGGAGAAGTTTCAAAGTTATTTGTTTAAATAATGTTGACGGAGTTAGGAACTCTTCTACAGCGCAGCCATTCCCTTGCACCTCACCACGTGACTCCCTTGTTTTTGTATATTTACAGGTAAATGGTTGTGTCTTGCTTTATATATGATTTGTGCAGTTTTGTATTTAACCAGATTAATAAATTTTAGAGCATTTTTTTTGTCCTGTTGTGGCATCGGCATACCATATAGAGAAGATGGCTGCCTACATGTGTCAGAACAGATTTGCTCTACAATAAGGATATCTCAAGATGAGAATCCCTAAATGCTCTAAAGTTCTTTGCATTGCAACTTTAGAGCATTTGATTTGCAGAATAACATGTTGGTATATTCAAGAAAGTCAGCACTATTAATTATTCTTGTGGCTCTTTTCTGAAGTTTCTGTAATGGACCCAGGGTTGTTTTCTGTGTTGGCTCACACCTCCTCACAGAAATCCAGATATGGCACAATGAGTGAGAAATTCAGGATTTGGAGTAATTTACAGTTCAAAAAGTGCTTTGGTTTACTCAAAATTGAAATACTTCTGAATAATATAGATTGTATATATTTTATATGTAGTTTTGATTTGTAATCTGTTGTAACATTTATTCCCATATACTCCTTCTAGTAAGAAATCATTTATTTTCACATTTATATCTGTACTTGTACACAGTTTCCAAATGAAATATTTCTTGCTTTGTTGACATTTAGAGATAATTGGTTTTTAGTAAAACATTTTACTAACTTTTGCATTTCATGTCTAATTATCTCTAAAAGCTGTTTTAAATCCTCCCCTGAACACATAATGTTTGCATCACCTGCAAGGACAACAAAATTGAATTTATTTGATATCTTTGATATACAGTACAAATAATTCTGGTCTCATTACTAACCTCTGTCCAAACATTAATTGATTATCACCCTTTTTTTAAAATTGTTGTCTGTTTTCATAAACAGCTCTTTATTGACTACAACACCAGTCTTCTAATATCATACCATTCTGATTTATTAGGTAGTATTGCATTTGATTGTATCAAAAGTCCTAAATTGTTAAATTGATAAAAATTCCAACTGTTGTGTTGCATTGTTGTAATTTGTTGTTTCTTTTATGAATTCAGGTAATGCCATTATTGTTGACGTGTTTGTCCTCAAACCATGCTGACTTTCTGTCAATATGTTGTATTTATCAATGAATTTATCTAATCTGGAAATAAACAGTTTTACCATTATTTTGGAAACCTGTGAGAAATTAAAGTGAAGCAGAAATCTAATTGTAATTGTCTTCTGATTTGTACAGTAGTATGACTTTACCTCTTTTCATTCATTTATTTATTTTGTCATTTTGTTTGAAAATGTACTGGATTAAAATGACAAAGTACAGATTTATGAAAGTGATTTGGAAATCCCATCAATGCTGTGCTGTAAGTATTGGGCAAGCAATGTTACCATCTGGTGGTGACTTAAAAAATTTGCGTATTAACCCTCCACTGCGTGATGTTGCCCTTAAGCAACTAACCATGTTTAGACATTTATTTTTGTTTACTTATTTTTTTAACTTTGACATTTTTTTAGTAAATTCCTAAAATTTAAAAAACAGTTTAAAGGCTTTTTGGCCCTTACATTAAAGGTGAAGCATAGTTTTATTAATTAGATGCTTGGAATGCACATGACATGTAATCTCACAAAAATGTGAGTTTAAACACAGATTTTCCCCCAATTTTCTTACATTTGAATCATTTGAAAATACCACTATGATAACTTATGACCTATTTGTACCAGATAATTTTTTTAAAATATTTTATTTATTTTTTGTGAGTTTTTATTTATTTAATTGGGTAATGTTGCCAAATGGCCACATTGTGCAGCTATGGAACAATGTCAGTTAGCAGAACCAGTGATTTCTTTAGTTACTAATTCTTGAATGGCTTTATCCAGTGTGCTTTGGGTGAAAGCAGGGTACACCTAGACATATGAAGTGCCACCAAGGACATATATCAGAATAACCTTCCATATACACATATGAAATTAAAGTCTTACATATACTATACTGAAAACCTTGCATAAACACTAGTGAAAAGCTCTCACATAAACTAGTGAAAACATTTACCTCTCATATAACCTACTCAAAAGCTCTCATACAAAGTAGTGAGAACTGTTCATATAAACTGGTGAAAAGCTTTACCTTCCATACATACTAGTGAAAAGCTTTCATACATACTGGTAAAAAGTGTTCATATAAACTGGTGAAAAGCTTTACCTT
>NC_051435.1:32473905-32474373 GCF_001649575.2 Kryptolebias marmoratus | reverse complement strand
TTCATATAAACTGGTGAAAAGCTTTCATACACACTAGTGAAAAGCTTTCATATAAACTGGTGAAAACTTTACCTTATCTTTCATACACAGTAGTGAAAAGCGCTCATACATACTAGTCAAATGTTTGTAGATTTCACTTGAAACAGAAGGCGTTTTCTTAAACCGGAAGTTGTAGTTTTAAACATTCTGGTTCGCTTCTGGTTCCTGCAGGAGGCTGCTGTGAGATTGACAGCTGTCAGTACAATGACTTATATGGATAGACATGACATCACGTGATTTTGGATGAGCTAAAAACACTGCCATCTTACGCTAGTAATTCAATTCCACTTTTGCGCTCATCGATACAGGAATGCCTTCTTATTGTGCTGCATTTTTCTGCACAAATCTTCACGGAAAATGTCCGGACGGCGTTACATTTAATCGGTAAGTGTTTTTCTTTTAATAACAAGGCTGCTTAACAAGGAGATT
>NC_051435.1:32466094-32470403 GCF_001649575.2 Kryptolebias marmoratus | reverse complement strand
GAAGTGAGCAGGGTTTACGGCATGCTGAGAACAGGAACTGCAGAATGATTAATGCTTTCCGACATGTAGCCGCCAAAGTCTCCAATAACACAGAAAAATCAGTAGATTTGTCGCTAGTCGCTTTAAAAAATGGCTAGACTGATCTGAAAACTCGCTAAATATAGCGACAAATTGGCTAAGTTGGCTCCTATCGTGCTCCAGCCCGTGCGGAAAACATTGCGCTGCCCATTGGTTCCTCTTCAAAAAAAATAAAAAAAGGGCGTGTGTATGTTTTTTAGCGTGAGAAATACAAAGTGTGGCATGTGCACTTCATGAAATGCGTGTCTCACGGTCAATGCGTGAAACTTGAGAGCCCTGTTCATGTACACTAATGATATATTTGTGGATTTTAGTAGAAACAGGAAGAAGTTTTATTAAACCGGAAGTTGTAGTTTTAAACAGAAGTCATTCTGGTTAGCTTTGTGCGTTTTTCTGCAACTTTCGGCCGATTTTTTACCAAATAATATAATCGATTATTGCTCAGCTACCCGCTGAACACCTCACACAATCAATGGAATTACTCAACTTTATTTTGGCTTCAACAGTGACCCTGTTCCAGATCCTGTCAAATGCTACACTTGGACAGCAGTCGACCACCTTAGCCACTACATTAGCATAGCGCTACCAGCTTCAGCTGTGGTCAGCAAAGAATCTGTGATTGTAAGAGCTTGGACACAATGCGCTTTCATCTGATCCTTGTTGCTTTACAGTAGCATTTCTCAACGGGGGCGATACCGGCCCCTGGGGGGCGTTGAGAGGATGACAGGGGGCGCTGGCAGCAATATTTTCCAAAAGGGGGCGTTGATATTCTTTTGGGGGGCGTTTGCTTGAAGGTAAAGTTTACACCAAAGATTTACAACAATATCAGTTTAAACTTTGAACTACTTGCAAAAATATTGTGGCCTAAGTCATTAAAACCGGCACAGAACTGCAACTGTATCGATGGTGTTTCTCTTCAGTGCAGCTTCGTGCTGCCTTCAGGAGAACGGAACATCCGGATGTCGGTTTTATAATTTGTCCCACATGGCAGTTACTTTGTTAACTCTGAGAAAAGAATGCTCACTTTAGTGGTATTTCCCTTGGAATTATTTCTTGCTCTTACATGGGTTAATTTCTCTTAAGGATACACTGTGAGCGCATTGTTATCCCAGTGGTTAAACATTTACAAGAGCAATATTCTGTTGTTGGACTTTCCCCGAAAGCGTCCAGCATCCACATTAACTCTTTTCTGGAAAAGATGCTTTGTTGACATTACTGCGGAACAGCGTTGCCAAAGCATAGGGACACAGATCCGTCTGGCCATTTTTTAAAAGCGACTAGCAACAAATCTACTGACTTTTTTCTGTATTATTGGAGACTTTGGCAGCTAAATGTGAGAAAGCACTCATTCTGCAGCGTACCGTAAGCCCCGCCCACTTCCCCAAGCACTGACAGCTATCAATCTCACAGCAGAGAGGAGACCCGCTCCACTCTGTGTCCACAGTGGCGCAAATCCAGAAGCATGTTCTGTATTTACCAGCTGTCTGCCCATGTGTAAACGATATGATCAATAACAGAGACACGTCACTGATCAGGCGCCCCTCCGCTCCTTCACCTCCCCTCCTGTCGCACTCCCCTCAAGCATGCGTGGGAGCGCGATCGTTTTCATTTGAATCGTGTTGTCATCTGATGACAGAGAGCTAAAGATGGAGAGGCAGAAAACTGAAGAGGCAGAAGGATAAAGATGAAAGAAAGCTTTTCAAAGTAGTTGAAAGACAGCAGGAAGGTGTCAAGAGGAGGCCTGGAAATGTTAAGGTACAACTGTTTACTGATCAGTATTTACAATAGAACACAGCATGACATGACAAATAAAGAAACTTGGTTGTGTTATTTTGTCGTTCAGACAGTAATCATTTGCTGAACTTGATGGTGAATCATAAAGCAGATAAATTACAAAAGTTGGGAGTTTAAATGTCTCCTCTGGGATATAACTCTACAGAGCTGCTGTGATTAATCTGATAAGTCTGATCAGATGAAGCATCTGATCACTAACTGATATCCAACAAGGATATCNATTTAAAATTAAGATTTTGTGTTTTTATATGTGGTTTGACTGCTGTATTTTTTAAACCTCCTGAACACAAAGTTCATGTCACTAAGCTGAGAGGACAGAGGGAAAGAATCAGGACAGACAGGAAGGAGACAGGTTGGTATAATATAATATTGGGGTGTAGGAACAGCCACTTAATACCAGGCGATTCATTTAAAAATATTATTTATATTAAAAAAGTGCATTAGCAAGATGTGTAATTTATTTAAAGCTATTAAATAATACTTGTTTGACCATATGACTTAGAGAAGAACACGGAGAAGGAATGAAGTAGACAGACATGAGGTCAGTGATCAGCTGCTGTAGAGGAGACCAGAGATGACATCAGGTAGGAATAATTCAGCTTGTGAGGCTACAAAAACCTAGATACCCAGGAGGGTTTGAATTTCTGCTGACCACCACTGTGTCCTTTTGGGAAAATTAGTGCAGGCAGACATGGCAAGACCAACACCACAGAGGAGAAAGTGGAACAGAGAGGTGAAGATGATGATGATGATGATGATGATGATGATGATGATGATGATGATGGAGGAACAGAGAGGTGCAGAAGAGAGGGTTAGGGCAAGGTCTTACTCAGAAGATCCATTTGAATGGTCTTCCCTACAGGAAGTGGGGGACTCATTGACTCATTGAGGCAGTTCATGGTTTAGAATGGCCCACAGAGATGTTCTGATGGGCCATACCCAAGATCAGGTATTATATTTTATAAGTCCATGAATAAAAAAGATTTATTCATGTAAATCGGTAAGAGGCCTGGATAATAGATAGGGGGGCGCTGGCCCAAAAAAGGTTGAGAAACACTGCTTTACAGATTCAATTGTTCATTTTTAATACTGCAAGCAATGAAGAAGATGTTGCGAGTTTTTTTAGGAGTGTCTTGCTTTGCATTGAGTCTTTTCAGATGGGGGACTCCATCAGTTTCTCCCAGGAAAGATTGTATAGACAACTTGAGGATCATACACGATCAATGTCATCATTCATTGCTGCTATGTCTAGATATGATCCTAATAATAGAGACATCATCAACACACTTCAGTTACTGTTTACATGTTTTCAAAATCTGCTAAGTGAATATGCTGCCAGACTACAATCAAGTCATTCCACCAACAGTTTCACACCACCAACAACCTCAACAGGCCACAGAGGACGTCCCAGATACAGCATAGGAGCCAGACAAATTTCTCATTGTGTATCCATTGGGATGACTTGGCAAAGGATTTTATCGTGCTTTGGAATCAGCCAAAGAACTCCATACAGACACAGACTTGTAATTAAGTCTTGGAATACACTCTGCAGAATATACTTTTCTGTCGAATCAAGACCTTGATCGAATTGTCACTAATATACTCCAGACTACTACAAATGCTGGTGAAACATATGTACTTGGAAGCCTCAGATCACGTGGCATAAGAGTACAGCGTTGGCGAGTCAGACAGAGCCTGCATCAATTGGATCCCATCGGCAGATCATTGCGGCGACGTCATGCAATACGCAGGAGGATATACAGTGTTCAGGGCCCCAATCAATTATGGTAAATGTAAACAATGTTTATATCTGCATGTCTGTTAATTTAGTATTCAAATGATGCATGTACATGGGTTATTAAAAATAATTTTAATCTCTCAACAGGCATTTTGATGGAAACCACAAGCTGGTTAGGTGGCAGATGGCTTCAGTAGGACTATAATATATTTACGTGGCTTAACAAATAATAGAGCTTCAAGTGTCCTGTCTTTATTCTTGGAAGGAGTTGAGAACTTTGGAATACCTTTGAGAGTCAGATGTGACCATGGTATGGAAAATGTACTTGTTGCTCGTTTTATGTTGGAAAGAAGGGGACTAAGCAGTGTAATTACAGGTGTTTCAGTGCACAATCAGAGAATTGAGAGACTATGGGCTGAACTCAATAGAGTTGTTTGTAGGCACTTTATAAACATTTTCAATTTTATGGAGGAACAAGGTATACACTCCTGATCAAAATCTTAAGACCAGTTAAAAAACTGCAAGAATTTGCATTTTGCACTATTGGATCTTAAGAAGGTACTAAGTAGAGCTTCACAATGTTAAAAGAAGAAATCAGCGTAAGAGACAAAAACTTTTGAGCGGGGAATTAATTGAAAACTGCATTTACACTCAAACATGATTTTTTCAGCTGATCAAAAGTTTAAGACCATAGCTCCA
>NC_051435.1:32455734-32465585 GCF_001649575.2 Kryptolebias marmoratus | reverse complement strand
ATCTCCTTGTCATGCCAGTAACGTTGGAAGCCATCAGGACCATCAAGGTTAAATTTGTGAGAGGCCTTGCTTATGCAGCTCAACAATCCTACCACGTTCAAAGTCAGTGAGCTTTTTTGCTTTTGCCATCAGGAGGTCTTGACAGTGTAAAGACTTGACAGAAAGTGACATGGAATCCAGATTTTTGCACAGCTTTTGGCTTTTAAAGACTATGGTCTTAAACTTTTGATCAGCTGAAAAAAATCATGTTTGAGTGTAAATGCAGTTTGCAGAAAATTCCCTGCTCAAAAGTTCTTGTCTCTTGCACTGAATTTTTTCCTTTAACATTGTGAAGCTCTACTTAAAACCTTCTTAAGATCCAATAGTGCAAAATGCAAATTCTTGCAATTTTTTTGACTGGTCTTAAGATTTTGATCAGGAGTGTATCTACAGCATTTTCGTAACAACTGAAGGTAACATACTTATTTGATTGTGCTATACAATGGCACAATATGCCTGGAGAATACATAATGCCCCCCTTTAAGATGTGGATATGGCAATAAAAATAGACATTTTACACTATACCAAACTCTATTTTCATTATTTGTCTTGAAAGTTTTTTGTAATCTACATCTGAATACTCACTGTTGACTCTCCATACTGGCCATTATTGCCAAGTTCAATTCCTCATCATCTGTGTATTCGTCAGAGATAGATGCCACAAGAGTTAAATAAGATAAATAGTCTTCATCATGGACTTTTGTGGTCGGATTTCTATGACTTTGTCCAAGGTTACTTCCATCATGATTGCTGCAGCCAGGAGTGTTATCAGTTGTAACGCCTCCAAGGACAGAAATGATGGCGACATCCTCTTCATCGTTGCTACATGTTTCCAGCTTGCCATCTTCCTCATGACTTGACATTGTACCAGCTCTTGTGACATTATGGATGTCCGCACTTATCCGGGTTTCCGGCAAATCCACCTCAATACTAATCTTTGCCAGTGGTAATGCATATGTTCAAAGGTTCATTTTCTTCATCAGAGTCTGACTAAAGAAGAAAAACAAAATAAACTATCTTTTGATGATTTCTGCTCTTACCAATATGAAACATTCAATGAAAAAATAAAACAACAAACCAGAAGAGTTTTTGATGGCCTCCCATACAAGGCTTTGGTTTTGAAAACTTTGTGTATCAGCATCCCATTAAGGTCTTGACCCTCCTGGAGTTTGGGGGCAACAAGCTTACTGCCACAACCATGAGAAACTCAAGGCTGCAAAGATGTGAATGCAAAAAAATTTCCCAAGTCACATTTCTGTAAATAGTTGTTCACCAGTGTTAAAATGCAGACACGTCATTCAATTTACAAAGGAAATATGTAACAAAATTATACAAGTGAAGACAATTCTGCTTTTACTTTACATGTAAATAACAGAAGAAATACATAAATTGTGTCAGAAAATAGGCCTTTACCTGACATCTTCCGGAATGCATTCGCCAAAACCAGCCCTGATCCGTTCCACAACCGTTTTGTAGTCCCAGGCTTTCTGAAACTCAAAAGCACTGAGGACATGTCCATGCTTGTGTAATCTCAGTTTTGACCCTTGTTTGCACACCAGTCCCCAAGATGGATTTGGAAGTAGTACAACATCCTTGTTGAAATTATCAAAATACTGCAGCCTGGTTCTGAAATGACATTTAAAAATCAAATAGCAACATGACAAGCCGAAAATGTTTGCTAATTTTGAAAAAAAGAACACTATTTTCTGTCTTTGAATTCATATTTTTGCTGTACATTTATAAGTTATTTTTCAAAAATTATTTAACAAACCAAGTCATAAAATTACTGGCTTTCTATCCATCTGGCTTTTTATGTCTTGACAGATGAATAAATTATTGGGGTCCATGTACATTTTGTTCAATTGTTTTTTAATTGATTATCAAAACTTTAAAAAATGAATACATCGATTTTTAATGTATTTTTCACTTTATTCTCACATCAAAAATCTGACGATTACAAAATGCCCCGCAACCTCATTTGATTTTGATATTGTTTGTGACATCTTATGCGTTATTCTGTTCCCCTGTAAAGATCTGTCCCCCTCGTGTCGGAAGCACACACTGCAACCAGAGAGGAGGGGAGTCTGAAAGTCTTCACTGTTTTGAGAGCCGAAAAATTTCAACTGGCTAAAATATTACGTTCCCCCAGTGTAACATTGGCAAACAAAGACAAATGTGTTCAAAATCATACAGATATTAGTGTATAATGTGAGGAATGAACAACCCACAGCATAATGATTGTTTAATTCCTATGGAATAACATACAGGGTGTTAGCATCAGGCTGAAATAGTCTTTTCCAGCTTTGATGTATATATTTTTTTTCCCTTAGAATATCATTTACCAGAATAGTAAGCCTACACTCATCTTTTCAGGAAGCCTGTTTTCATGGCCAATAAGGTGAGTTTCTATTCTTTTATATCAGTAATAAAAATACATAAATAAACACCATGTGTTGGAAAGCAGTGGTGGCTGACTGATATCCTGCAGATTAAAAGGAGCATGACATAAATTGGAAAAGACTTTGATTCGCTCAGTAATTAACAAATAAAATGAAACTATGTAAAACAAAAAAACAAAACAAAATCATTATCAGAATCTTCACAAGTCAACAGAATTTCACAAAAGACGTCACAAAACAAATCAATAAATCAAATGAGGGGTGTGTTATAACCATCTGATTGTTTACGTGAGGATGAAGTGAAAGATAGAAGAAAAAAATAAACAACTCACCGATATTGTATTTTTTAAATTATTTGTATTTTTCTCACGTGATAATGAATAATGAAATAAGTCATTTTTAAAATTTTTAATTCTCAATCAAAGAACAGTGGATCAAACTGTACACGGACCATAAGCCTATTTGTTAAGCCAGACCATGATTTTATCAGAAAGTCTAAAATGACCTTTTCTTCCTTGTTGTTGATGTCCATGCACCGAAGCAATGTTGGGTTTGATAGCGAGGGGCATTTCCCCTTCTGACTGCAGCTGCAACTGGCAAAGGCATGCTACGCTGGCGGGACGGAAAAAGAGATGCTAAGCGACTATCCACCGAGTCCGGAGTTGGAGTTGAAGTTGAAGTGATAGGTTGCTGCCTAAGCGTTGTAGCATTTGACAGGGTCCTGATCGTCTCCGTTGAAGCTAAAATATTGTTGAGTAATGCCACTGCTTCTGAGAGGTGTTCAGTGGGTCGCTGAGCAGACATCAATGAAAAATATCTATTATTCTGGAAAAATATCAGCTGGAGATTGCACAAAAAAAAACAAAAAACGCGATGCTAATCCCCCTCCCACACAAAACAAACAAACAACGGTTTAATGTTCCGGTTCAATGACATTACTTCCTGTTTAACTGAGATGCCTTCCTTCTCAACCGAAATCCACAAATATTTCACTAGTGTGTATGAAAGCTTTTTACTAGTGTGTATGAACGCTTTTCACTAGTGTGTATGAAAGCTTTTTACTAGTGTGTATGAAAGCTTTTTACTAGTGTGTATGAAAGCTTTTTACTAGTGTGTATGACCGCTTTTTACTAGAGTGTATGAAAGCTTTTCACTAGTGTGTATGAAAGCTTTTTACTAGTGTGTATGAAAGCTTTTCACTAGTGTGTATGAAAGCTTTTTACTAGTGTGTATGAAAGCTTTTCACTAGTGTGTATGAAAGCTTTTTACTAGTGTGTATGCAAGCTTTTTACTAGTGTGTATGAAAGCTTTTTACTAGTGTGTATGAAAGCTTTCTACTAGTGTGTATGAAAGCTTTTCACTAGTGTGTATGAAAGCTTTTCACCAGTTTATATGAAAGCTTTTTACTAGTGACTGAGGACACATCGGGACAGACCGCTACAAGAGATCCTTCCTGCCTACAGTAATCATCATCTATAGCAACTCTTTAACAAAACCAGGATTATGAGCTACAAGAACATTTAATTTCCCTTTGGGATAAATAAAGTATTTTTGAATTGAATTGAATTGAATTGAATTTGTATTGTCTCCCAGCACAGTTGTACTACTTTAATGCTGCTGGTGTGGTAAACCTGTCTATTTGATAATAGGTGACTTTTAGTTTTGAGCATAATTTGTCTCTGCGAGGTTGTAGACTGTCTGCAGTGATAGATTTACAGCAGCATTGAAGTGCTCTTTTATCAACATGTTATTGTTATCATCATAAATACCAGGAATAGCATAAAATTTAAGTCTATATGGCCCATTTCTATTTTAGAGTCCTCCAATATTTTCCCACTTATCAGCAACTATTCTGTTCAGAATATATAATATATATTGTCTAGTATTTCTGGTTCTTTTTACATTTGTTTGAGAGAATATTTTGAAGACTAAATCTTAATAGTTTGCAACCTACATAGGAACCTACATGATTTTAATATCCAATTTTCTATTTTTTAACCCTTTTTAGGATAATTTGGATTCCACTGAGGAAATGTGCAACAACCAAATGTGAAGTATCAAGTCATAAATGTGTTCCTCGTGGTCGGCTTGATGCTTTGTACATGATTGCTGAATTGCATGAAACAGAGGATTATTTGTGCCAAGTGTCAGAAGCAGACCCTGCCAGGTGTGAAGCTAACTGCATACACAGTAGTAGTGTCCCTTGTGATAAAAAAAATGTATTCACTAAATTTTTTTAAAAGATGTGTGCGTAATTCTAACATTCGTATTTGTATTTGTATGTCAATAAAATTCTTGTACAAAAAAATTGACTTATGTACGTGAGTCTGAGAAATTGTGCAGATTAGGATTGTTTTTATTTGAGTATGAATCTAAATGCTGTGAGTCCAAAGTCTTGTGAATACAACTCTAATTTCTACAACTACAAAGTCTTCCCTTCTGTGTGGACACAAATTCAAGTCTGTGGGTATGAGTAGAAAAGTGTTGAAATGATGTCACAGGGCGGAGTAATCAATCTTTCTGGAGTACAGTTTTGAAATGGAGATAGTCAGCTTTGGGACAGTTTCTCAATAATTATTATTTATCATCAGCATTGTTTTTAGACTCAGACATTGGCCTCAGATGTTTTCTGTCAGAGGAGACATCCTATGCAGGAGTCAAAATGCTGCTCTAGCTAGGGATGTAGAGATCCAAATATCCATTCAATTAATACTATCAGTGGTATTGTATCTGCTTGATTGTATCGTGATGAGATTGATTCTTCAGTTTGTTTTTCCACCTCCATATTCAGTGCAATGAAAGGGGAAAAAATGTTTTTATGATTTTGTTTCTGAGCAAAAACAAAAGTCAATAAAAATGTAAATTCTAAAGCATTTATTCTCTATAAATTCAGTTAGTTATGGTATTTTTTGTTTGTATATAAACTTAGCCTAAAATTCATCCAGAGTTTAAAATGCAAACAATCGGGTAATTATTAGTGGAAAGCAAATTTAATAGATGTCAAAAATATTTCTTTAGATTTACCATATTGATTATAAAACATGGCAAACTGCTTTAGTCTCCAAGAAACGTTATTGGTTGCCCATATAAATTAAAAGCATCGGATTGAATTGATATCTGTGATACTGGCCCTGTTTACTTGGTATTGGATCAATACCAAATTTTTCAGTGTCACACACTACTTGCTTGAATACTATTGAGATGGGCTGCAGATGCCTACAATGAGTATTTTGAGAGAAAATTTGTGGCACAATTTTTTAGTCATCAAAACTGCAGAGACAGGACTCATGTAAGAAAATGAAGAACCAATGTGAACATTGCAAGATATTCTGGAGACTCCCTCATGAATGCCAACTGTTGTCAACCCAATGAGATACCACTGTAGAAAGAGGAAAGAAGGGTGAAACTTACTCTGCCACTGTTTTAAGCTCTTGTTAAAAGAGGGGCACCAAATATATTGATCAACAATATTTAGATTACTTGATTTATTCACCCTTATTATTTATCAAAGGCTAAAGGCTGAATCCAATCATTACAGGGAATTTTCATCATAACATGTTACCAATTAAAAGAAAAGCCTTTAATTTAAAGCCTTTTTACATTTGATTATAAAGTAGATATATATAAATTAACAAAATTAACAGAACGAAAATAAAATTAACACAGAATTTGTAAGTAATATTTTCAGTTTTAGAACCAAGGGATTATTCTGAATTATATAAAGCTGTTTAAACAATCATAATAATTCACTTCACAATGCTTTAACAATGATAACTTACTGAAGCAAAAATGAACCCTTTATGATTGGAAGGAAGATTCTGATTACAGGTTTATCTAAAACATAAGGATCTTTTAAACAGAACTTTTGGAATTAGGATGTAAATTTAGGGTTTAAATTTGGACAGTTTTGGTTATTTTTGCTAGGGATTTTCACTTTGGAATTTGGGTCAGAATCATTGTTAATAATCCAGACCAATTGTCAGATTAGTTGAAGGAAGTATCAGATTAAAAGTAAAACATTTCGTTAATCAACTTGCATCATCTTAAAATTTCCTAACCAGACTAAACATTGATTTTCTCATCACCAGGAAGGAATCTTTAGGGTGCCTTACTATGGTACAGCTGGATTGGATTAGACCTTCCCTAGAAACGATGCTGTGCAGGTTTATTTTTCCTGACCCGGCCTGTTAAAGGATAGCGTGAACCTGAGTATCAACTGAAAATCAGTGGATGTCATAGCTTGTCCAGAAGGTCATGCAGAACGGTTAAGGTGACAGCTTCTGAGGGGTCTGGAGCTTTCAGCTAACGTAGTCAGTTGGATCGTGACATGGCATCTGAGAGCAGTTCTGTAACCACTCTCTAAAGTTACAAATGGTCCTTCTTAACTCTTGTTAGATTTTCTTTACTTTACTCCTGGACTTTACAAAATAAAACCAAACAAATGATATACTTTAAACTTAGGTAAACAAATATATGATGAGGTGAAAGGAGAGGACCAAAACACAGAGACCAGGGCAAAGATGAACTGAATAACAACTAGCAAAACCAAGGTCTCTTTCTAGTTGTTATCGAAATGAGACATTAAAACCTTGTTGGTCTGCACAGATGGTGCTTAACTCTTCCTGTTCAAAAGAGGTTTTTTGACAATATCACTGAACTGTCTCCTGTAACAACAAAAAAAAAGAAATAAATTTGTTAAAAATTTGAGTTATTTTTTATTAGATAAGCACACACATAAAAATCATGAACCGTCATTTTTCACTTGTGAAAAGGTTTCAGTTAAATGAACAGATTTCATCTTTGCATAAATCACATTTTTTATGAGTCTTAGAAGAAATGAAAAACAACCTCTACTGATAAGCCCAAGAGAACAGCTTATCCCAACAATACCAAGGACTCTGTCATAACAAAAAAACCTTTTACACAGAACAGGTGCTGAAAAGGTAGGGGGTACCTTCATGCTACGCTACTATATATATATGAGACAGAAACATATCAAAACAGTTATAGAAACTCAAATGCTCTTTCACGTCAACAACACAATCTTTGGAGCTTTCACTTTTCCTCCAGATGTTGATCATTTGAGGTCAAAGTAGGTAGAGAGGGGCTGGGAGGAGAAGCTTGATTGATAGCCTGTGAACAAAGGATAAGGACGAATCATTTACTTTCTAATCTTTTTCAGACTGATCACAGAGTAGTTCGGGACTATTTGATTCTACTGCATTTCATCCACATATCCAAACAGGAGGGTTTTTGTTTCTGTTTAGACTCATAGAGACGCTGTCAAATTTGTTTGTTCCCTTTTGTTAAACACAGAAAACCGCACTAAGGTCACTGAAGTAACTTGAAACTGACAAAAGTATTAAAAAGAAAAAATATATTATATATTATATTATTATATTATTATATTATATATTATATATATTATATAAAAAACAACTAATGAAAAACAGACATTGCTTTTGAATTTTGGTTTAACATAATCATTAAATCCAAACTAATGAAACATCTCTTGACAAAGAAGATGGTATGCCAAGAAAAAATTGAAAATAATTTGACCACATGGACAGTCAGTCTGTCTGTTTAAAGGGTGAAAAGTAGTCACAGTGCTGTTTGGTATCATGGTGTGTAACACACTGAACATGGAGCACAGAAAGCTGAGGACAGAGTTGTCTCAGGAGCTTAGGAAGAAAATGACACAATGGCGTAGTAGTTAGAGCTGTTGCCTCCCAGCAAGAAGGTTGCAGGATTGCTTCCCAGCCTGGGGCTTTTCTGGGTAGAGTTTGCATGTTGCACATATGGGTTTAATCTAGGTACTAAAAACATACATGTTAGCTTAATTGGATAACTAAATTGTATCTAGGTGAGAGTGTCGTTGTCTGTCTCATTTGTTTGCTTTCCAAAGCTAAATATATGTACATACACAGAATTTCAAAGTGTAACAAAGTAAATAGACAGCCCTTTACTTTGATGTACAAGTTTGAAACTTGGTTTACTTATGAAGCTTACTGAGGACTACAAAAAAGTCTCTTGCACCATTGTTCTGAAACAAAATTGGTCATTTTGAGTTGAAGTCATTATTTTAACTTTATTTGGGGCCACTTCAAGCCTCTTACATTTGAATAAACACTTCCTACAGATTTTAAAGTATTGACTTAAAACTTTGTGAGACTTGGTGAAATTAGACATGGGAGATTAAAAGTTATCTAAAGCTTGAGATGTTGCCACAACATGTGGTTGTGGCTACACCTGAAACTTTGACATCTCACAGGCAGTGTTGTAACTCACACACACATCTGATCTGCACCAAACTCCACGTTTGATCAAAGTCCAGTGTTCAGCAGAACTACATGTCAATATTGCTGAGAACAGGAAGTTACATGTTTTACTCATGACCATTATTCTCTGACTTGCTGTTTCATATTAACTTAAATTCTGTCAGAAAAGGAATTACAAGGTGTTGTTCCTTGATACTGTTTTACTCATGGATGTTGGCCATTTTAAATTATAGAACCCACTTTGAGGATATTTTTGCCTTTTCTAGCCCTTACATTTAAATAAACAACTCCTAGAAATTCAGGGGATGTTTTTTCTTGGATAGGAGCTGCACTTTTTGCCTGTTATTAGGACACAGGCTGGAGCCCTGCCAAGCTACGAGGGCTGTTCATTGCTGCTTGCAGATTTTATTTTTTTTAGTTGGCTGTCCTTATTAGTTGTCGGTGGTAATATAGTAAAAAGTTGTTTGCTAGCCACCTATGAAAGAAGAAGCAGCTGCATGAAGGGCTTCAAATTGAAAGATGATATCAAAAGTAAAGCTGAATGCAAATTCTGCTCATCAAAAATGTCAAGCTCCTCCCTGGGCTGCCACCTTACCGTGGTGCAGGGGTTTGAGTGTCTCAATGATCCTAGGAGCTATGCTGTTAGGGGCTTAATGCCCCAAGTAGGGTCACCCAAGGCAGACAGGTGAGGGGCCCGACAAAGTGCAGCCCAAAGACCCCTTATGATGAAGAAGATTATTGGACACAGTGTTCCCTCGCCCGGACGCGGGTCACCGGGGCCCCACTCTGGAGCCAGGCCTGGAGGTGGGGCACGTTGGCGAGCGCCTGGTGGCCGGGCTTTCACCCATGGAGCCCGGCCGGGCACAGCCCGAAGAGGATAAGTGGGTCCCCCTTCCCATGGGCTCACCACCTATGGGAGGGGCCAAAGGGGTCGGGTGCAATGTGAGATGGGTGGGGACCTTGGCGGTCTGATCCTCAGCAACAGAAGCTGGCTCTCGAGATGTGGAATGTCACCTCTCTGGTGGGGAAGGAGCCTGAGCTGGTGTGTGAGGTTGAGAGGTTCCGGCTAGAAATAGTCGGGCTCACCTCAACGCACGGCTCTGGAACCAGTCTCCTTGAGAGGGGTTGGACACTC